>NC_137458.1:182721566-183321566 GCF_964235325.1 Thermobia domestica | reverse complement strand
AAATAATTACTAACCTTTTTGCAAACAAAATTAGGGATGGTAATGCAAGTGCGACAACGACATTTTTTCTTTTTTTGGTATCGTCATGAATTTTACACATATGTTACAATTTGATTCTTTCCCACATAAAAAAATAAGATAACCATAATAATAAAAATGACAACGTCACTTCCATCTGGATTCGAACCCGCTACCTTCGGCATACAGACTAGTTGCTTTAACCAACTGAGCTATTTGTTTCCTTACGTGAACTGAACCTGTTCTACGGTAAAGACGATTTTTCATTACGGTCGCGCTACCAATTCGTCCTTTTCCATAGACGATTTCCACTTTTTGCTCTATCTTTACGTTAATACGTGGCATATATTCATATATTTGGAGTTTGCAGATAATGCACGAAATAAGACATATCAGAAATATTTCGTTAAAAGTTTCGTTTGTAGATTTTATCCACATTTCTCTCAGTGACATAGATGTCGCTGCTTCGTGTTGAACTGCAGAATTCCCTCGCGTTCTTGAAAATTTCCCACTTTAGCAGAGTTGGTAATTCTCGAGATTTCTGTCGATTTAATGTTTTTTGCTTCTAATTTATTTATTTTAAGCTAATATCTAACACAAATATTAAAAACGGGTTTGTTATTAACTTGTCCTGCTGGGGAAACCTTCCGAAATTTCGAGCATATAAAGAAAACAGAGATATTTTCAAAAAATTTCAAAATAAAGAGACGCGTCATTTATTTTGCTCATGGTAGTACCTGAGCTATGAATCTATGAGAAAACAGAAACTGGTTGAATGAAGACTACAACATTTTTGACTTACCTCCAACGGTTTAGTCTGTGGCTAAACACTGAGAAAATCATACTTCCTGTTATTCTCTTTCTTGATGGGCACAGGAATCATCTACCACTTCATGGTGTATTGTCTTTTCCCCAATGCCACTCATCTTCTCTAACCAGAAGATGTAGGCATATATTCATCCTTGAAACGATCATTGAAGAATGCTCTTTAGGACTAGAAAATCAAAACTTGGTAACGAAGGTAAATTTTGCACCCCAATTGAAGAAAGTTTGTAATGATGCTGTCAAACCAGAAATTGTGAAAAGCAGAAATTGTGTCTTTATCCATTGAGTCCTGCTGCTGTGGTCTATACCAAGTGTGTTGACGATATTCGGAAGATCCAAGTGGGAAAACCACAGCAAGAGAGTGACTAGAGTACTCCTTCATCTCCTCAACAAAGTTCCCTATTCCTTATCAAAAACTGAAGTTCGTGCTTGATGAACTGGAAGAATTCATGCCTCCTCGTGTTCTTAATATGTTCCGTGACAAACTAAGACGTGACGAAGAGGAACAGAGTGATGATAATTCAGATTTGGATGCTTATTGGAAAAGTGTTAAAACCCGGTACAGTGTGACACATGAAACTAAATTGGCTCATAAAAAGTAAATAACAAATGATTGAAGCTCAGAAGAAGAAAACGAAGAGTAAGAAAGTGATAATCGTGAATTCACATGGCATAATGAACGCTTAAATGTGTACGCACCTTCACCCAAGAAGGATCTTCTAGGTGCCATCATTTCGAAAACGAGTAAAAATTCACAAGTCAAAACGTTGCATCAAGATGAGATTACTTCGGAATTATTATGCTCGCCTTCCTGAAGTAGTAGTGATGATTTTTTTAAAGAGTTTCTTAAACTTCCTGAAGCCACGGAGAAACTCCAACAATTTAGGCTGAAGAAAGTGTATGCAATATCTTGCGAGGAATGCCGGAAAGAACCGAATAAGAAGAAAGGTAAACAAAAAGATTAACGTAAGATGCTCCTCTCTGTGCTGAATAGTGACGATATGAAACAAACATTTTGTAGCTTAAAACATTTTAATATGTATTCCTCTTTGCATCTACTATCTTAATTTATATTTTAGAGTTATTGCAATGTGTTTACAATGAAACTACATCCATATTATTCTTAAAGTGAACTTGTTTAAAAATTAAATATTCTGTTTCTATATTTAAACCCCGCTCTTCAATATATTACACAGCCTGTTCGATAATTAAAACCTCGTTGATCGATATATAACACGACCCGTTCGATACATGAAGTAATACAACTTTGCTATTTAAATGTTCTTCAAATTTCAAAATTGTTAATTATAATTGTCATAAAGGGTTGGTTTCAACCAATAAATAACACCTTTACAGTTTTATCGCTAAAACAGTGCCCTGTTCCTCACTGATAGAAAATAATGATTAAATATTCATAGCAATGTCCTTCAGTGTTCGATATATAGTGCCATAACCCTATACTATTTTAATGTTGCAACCTTATTAAAAGAAAAGAATTTTTGTTAGTCAGGGTTTTTGTTTTATTTTGAGCCAAGAAAATGTGAATACTTATTAAATATGAAAAGGTTATGTAGAAAGTTAAGTGTCGACGAAATACTAAGATTGATATTAGAATAAAATTTATTATATTGAGTAATATGGATATATATATAAGCGAATATGTATGTAAAAGGCTCGGTATTTACCCTTGTTGTTTTAGGTTGCCATAGATTTTTGACAGCCGATACTGACCAACTATTTGTGTTTGTAGATTATTACCGCGTAACTTGTACTAAATAACATCTTACGGATTTGTTATTAATGTTCGTAACTATTAAATTTTTTAATACTATGTTAAATGTTGCATGTAAATAGAACAAGTAACAGGTCGTAAAAATAACCCTAATCCGTATTCAGTCTTCTCATTTTGATTGAACCTTGTATGTTCGAAATTAAGAAATGGATAATATATTCAAATATAATTAGACATAAGCCGATAGCTTCATGAATATCCCCATCAGGGGTGAAGGGTTCCCACTCACGACTTATTTCATGCATCTCATTTGTTACAGAACGAGTGGAGTATTCTTAATTTCTTTCTTTTTTTTTTTTTCCTTTTTCTTTTTCGCCCTTTTCAGGTGATACTTATTTTTAAACTTTTTTAGACTCACTATTAATGGGAACAAATCACTATATAAGCGATTTAATATATTTGGGGCAGTAATTTTGTGGTTCATTGGCGTTTCGTTGCTTCTCTATCGCTGGTGGTATAATTTTCAAAACGAATATGGGGCCAACGCGGATCGAAGCTGCAGGGCCGCCAATATTTGACGAGATGTCACTAGTTGCTCATCGGTGGTCCACCGACGTTTATGGCATGAAGTACTTGTCAACGATCAAAAATATTTCCATGTAATTAATGAATATAAAACAAAATCGAAGCTTACAGTGAGAACAGTGCAAAATTATAGTATAGCAATTTTCACCGTTACGAAGAACAGCTACTGTTTTACGAGAAGTCTCGATCACAAAACTTTCGTTTCGAATTAAATGTAATGGAAATAATGTAAACCATCACAGTTTGAGTGCGGCAAAAGGTGTAATATTGGATGCAATGTTCAGTGAAAATATATCGTTAAGCGTTGTGATACATTAATATGACGTGATATTATGATACGTAATTAACAGGGTTTGAGAAAACCCGAGTTTTTCTTCAAACAAAAAAAAAAAACCTAGGCCCATATGGGTTTTTTCGGGTATTTTGAGGTGTAATTGGGTTTTTTTCGAAATATTTCAATGCCTTTAGGGTAAAAGTGTTAAAATGTAATTCATATTTCAAGGCTGTCACAACTTGCAACAATTTTCTATTCACTGCTGTTTTTGAAAAAATGGCCGCTATTTTGAAATTTTTCACATTGGATCACCGAGAAACTCTACGCAGCTACTTAGAATGTCTCGTGCATCTACGCTTAAAAAATTCAACTTAGAAGTCCGAAAATTGTACTCTAGTGTGGATACCCGCTATTAAAAAAAAAAAAAACGCCATTTTGAAATTTCACGTTGGTATGCCGCTAAAATCTGATCAGAAAATTTAGTGTGTCTCGTTTGTACACTGAAAATTTAAAGTTAAAAGACTGAAAGTTGTACCTTTATAGTGTGTGGTACAGGCAGATAAACGAACAAATGTAGATAGTTACCCTAGAAGCCTAAGTGACAGCCAAATATGAATATCAAATATATTAATTTAAAATAAAGATATAATTCATGTTTTATAAAATAATGTTTCAAAATGTCTTGTATGAAATAAATATTTTCCAGCGTAAAATAAATGGTTTTATTGATGAAGTTCAGTTCCGATAGTTTGTACGTTCAAATACGGGAATTTCCCGAGCATTTGTGGCAAGACGGTTCTTTCCCGATAATTAATTTTAAAACAACAAATTTATAATTAGTATTTATAAAATGTTTCAATATATCTTCAATGAAATTAAATATCTTCCAGCGTAAAATAAATGGTTTTATTGTTGAAGTATTCGCTTCCTTCGAAGATGCTTTGTGCGTTGTTACGGGAATTTGCAGAGGACTTCTTTCACGACGGGTTCTTCTTGGAAATGCAGCTTTCTTTGCTGTACATCAGTACAAATTTGAATTCAGCACTTGAAATACTAAGCGTTAGGTAGTCTTCAGAACTCCGAGCATTAAGCTTCTTAAATTTGACAAGAAGTTTTACTGTATTGCTGGTGTTGATTCTACAGATTGCTTATTTGAAGAGTAGCAACAAATGACTGAACTAAATTGTTGTTGTTTTAAAACCAAATTTTACTGAATAATACTTCTGTTACCATTAAAGGTAAAAAATAATACTAATAGTTTTATTAATGTATTTACATAATTACTGGTAGTACCGGTACCTATGGTCTTAAGCCCGTCACACGTATGAGGGATAATGTCCCTCGGCGTGGCCGAGTCTGCGAGCTCACTATTCACGGAAAGTATTTTCTAAAATACACAATTGCATATTTTACTTCAAGTAGGCATAATTCATACATTAATTTCTTCTACAATTATCTCAAGTTAAAGTTAGTTTAGTTGTTGTATACCTTAATATGAAAGCATCTAATTCGTGCAAGGAAAGTCCAAAATCTGTTAAAAATCACTTTCAATGTGATCACCGTAGTTGTACCAATAATATACTAACAAAAAGCTCAAAAACCCAGATGGGTTTTAAAGTTTTTTTTTCACGTGGGTCCAACCCGAAAAAATCCACCGGGTTTCTGCAGGCTGGGCCCACTTGGACGTACCCTGGTAATTAAACTTTCAAAAGCAACCCTATGTCGTAAGCGTCGGTGGACCACCGATGAGGAACTATAGTCCCCGCCACCCGAATTGGCGTGTGGCATTAGCCAATAAGGTCGCAGTGTGCTGTTACTAATCTTTCAGGGAGGAATCAAATCATTCATAATTGATTTTGTTTTATTTGTGAACAATTATGAATGATAAAATTCCTCCCTGAAGGTTTAGTAATAGCACACTGCGAGCTTCTTGGCTGATGCCACACACCAATTCGGGTGACGCGGACTCTAGCGACATCTCGCCAAATATTGACGGGCCCGCAGCGACGATCCGCAGTGGCCCACCAGCGGCATAGACACGACGAAACGCCAATCAACCACAAAATTATTCCCCTAAAACATGTTAAATTGCCTATATGCGTGATTTGGGTACATTAATATGAGTCTAAAAAACACTATATATAAAAAAGAAGTACCCCGGGTGGGCTCGAACCACCAACCTTATAATAATCAGGCGCATGTTCTTCCGACTTCGCCACGGATGCAATGGAGAAAATCTCGCTTGTAGAGGAATAAATCATTGAGGTCTTTTAATTTGGCTAATAAGAGTGCTCCTTTACCCGTGTATATTAGACGGTAATCGTCTGAGATCAGTTAAAATGCGTTTTCCATGTACTTTTATAACAAAATGACGCGCGTCTATTTACTTTATTTCATAGTTCTCCCATACTCACTTTCTAATTATCGACAACAGTTACCATCTAAATTCATACAATTATACACTCTCATCTCAATTTTTTTCATTTCATGATGTAGAGGTAGGGGTTACTCTTGACCCCGGAGCTCACTTTAGGGACAATTCGTCAGTAAAACATAATATATAATAACAGCATACACATGACTGGCGATAGTTCGTGTTGGTCCCTTCGCGATTCCCCTCGACGAAACAAAGGAGTGCGAATCAAAGTGAAGTCCTTGCAGCTACGCGATGGTAACTTCAACACCCCGACTCTAGATATCTGTTTCGACTCGACGAAACCCTGCTGTCAGCTGCACGCCAGCGGCAATCTTTCGACGTGTCGCTATATCGACGATCGACATTTACCGGCAAGTGAGCCACAAGGTTTTGGCGACGTTTACATCATGAGGAACTGCTTATTGTCAAATTTCTCGTACAAGAAATTGATAACGTTAACAAGTGTGTGTGTTTTTCAAGAATAAATGTGAGTGGTTGTTTCACGTATTAAGGTCAACTAAATTAAGATCAAAGAAAAGTTAATGGAGATTTGCTCCCCAATCCCCGTTAGCTGCGGGCCTGTACGCTAATGGTTGTAACGCCCCTTCCACCTAGCATACACAGAAAGCTTCCAGTCCGACAACTATTATCATTTAAACTAATAATAATAATAATAACAATAATAATAATAATCGTCAGACCGAATGCAATCCAATTAACGCCTAGTCGATGGGACTTTGAACCGGAAGATTTAGTTCTCCATCGTACATCCAGTCAGTGTGAAAGTGAATTATCATTCCAATATTTCCAAACAACAGTAAATTCAAAATAAATAGGAGATAAATTATTATATAATAAATAAATGACGACAACCAAAAATTTCAATTTTCAATAACAATTTTATTAATATTGGGTTGTATATTTGCACTATTGCGTTAGAATAGTGTAAATATACTATTGAAAAAAAATACAACCAAAAAAAATTATATTAAAAAAATATACTATCAAAAAACCTGAGTAAATCTATAAGCAAAAAGTTTCTTTAATAAACTTGAATTCTAAATAGTAATAATATCAAAAATTATTCTTAATAGAATCTTCTATTATGCAAGAAAATACAAATGAAATACGTTAAGTTCCTCTAAATATCAATGATTCTCAATGATTCTATAAACGTTACTTTTTACCTGAATTCATAAAGATAATCAAACTAACAATTTACAAGCGCGCATCTAAATCTCTTTCTTTATGAATTTTAATAAAGATTTTTATTACTGAAATATTCAATTTCAAGCAAATAAGTATACAATATGGCTCTATGATGTATTAAACAATGCATCTATTATATGAACTCTCAGCCTCAATTTTTATAAAAGTGGAATGAAAATGTTGAATCTCAATTCTTGACGTAAACATATATTATTCAACATTTCACACAATTCATAATCAATACCCTTTTAATATTTTTCATTACTCTTTTCAATAAAGTGGAATGAGAATGTTAGAGGAAAAATTATTCGCATTCAGTTTTCTAACGGCCAAATACTCGGAAGTCTTCATATAAAATGAATATTAACTATATACTGTAAAAGAATCCAAATTAAACTGGAAATATTGGAATTCTTAAGGTATTTCAACAATTGGTCACTTTTGTCCCCCGTACTACTTAACTCCGAAAAAATGGAAAATTCCATAAAATTCTAGAAATTTTCGTAAGGGTGAAAAAATGATGGAATTGCCTTAGCAATACAACCTGAAGTGGATTTCAAATCGTACAACCTCACAAAACACAGAATAAGACAAGTCACAGTCACTACTTGTAATAAGTCAAAAATTACACTCACTTTGACTTGTTTATAGTATGGATTACCTTCTATGTGTAACGCTAGCTCTTTTTTGGTAGTCAGGCTTCCGTCTGAGCTTTCTGATATTCGATTGAAATCAGATTGGTGGAAAAAACTTCAGTTTCCGAATGTTAAGTAATTCCTTACAATAATCCTTCTATGCCTTAGTTTCCGAACGAAAAAGTAAAGCAAGGAAGAATTATTTCTGGTATTTAAGCTAACTACACCAGATAGTGCCCGATAGGAATTACTAATAAGGTGATCTAAGCGGGCTTTCACTCGGCACAATAGGCCCCACAAGCACTGCCCTTTAAAACTTCACTATTCCTCTGCACAGAAGTAACAAAAAAAGAAAGAATAAGCTTATAAAGCAAATAACTCTCTGTGCTATTAAATCACAAGCAAATAAATCACTATGAAAGAGAACTTTCACTATCCTATTCACTTTCATTACTTAGCGGCCACAAAACGAAGAAACTAAAAGAGCCCGTTTGACTTGCCACTAAGTTTGCTTGCGAGAATAGAATAGACGAGGAATAAAACATTCCTTTTTCCACTAATCACTTCGTTATTTAACTGACTTAACACCAATGTGATTTCATCGAAAGTCAACGATAACACTCTCATCACACAAAACAGGAATAACAACGGTGAAACAATTCTCAAAAGAGAAACCCTGCCGAAACGAAACAAAACTCCATTGACTGCACAAATCCTCTCGTTAAACCAGTACTCCGCTTTGACACTATTCCAGCTATACAATACGAACAGAGTAATCATCCGGCTATACCACTACGAAACAGAAGGGCAACCTTCCGGTTAAATAATACGAACACAAGTAAAGTAGGCACGGGACCCACTTTAGCTTGTAGATTCGGTTTTTAAAGATCACGCCCACAATTCGCGACTGCAATCTTTCCTCTAACAGTCTTACCAACTCTACTTACACTTTTAACAGTTTCAATATTTTTTCTTCCTTCCTTCCAACATTTTTTACTTTTTCTTTTTTTTTAAAAAAAGAAAACATAATATGACAAAATCAATGAATCTAACAACCAATAGTGACTCTTACAATGAATTAGATTAACTCAATCTAATTTTCATTATTTTTATCCTTCTTTGGATTAAATTCTTCTTGTGTCGTGTTCATACTCGTCGGCCTCATTCCGAAGACGACACGGCACATGGTATACTTCCCTTATCTATAGTGTGTCTGCTTACAGCTATTTATGAAATTCTAAACCTTTGCCCCCCAAACGTTCGTTACTGGCTGTAAACTTAATGACCTATTCATGTGAATCGAACGTCTAATGTGTGTCATCGAACATCTAACTCGCTTTATGGTGTAAATATTTAATTTGGCAATGTAACGAAAACGTCGTTGTCAAGGCAGTACTCATAAACAGTGGATGGTTGTGTCTAAACAACCAAGAATTTCTGTTGGAGATACTTGCAAACGATGCGAAATGCCATTTTATAAACTCGAGAATTTCGAGGAAGGGGTTGCAACGCCTTATATTTCCCATGAATACGACGTTGATGCAAGGGCGCCGTACCTGGGGGGCCGAGGGGCCCCGGGCTCCCCCAAACCTCATGTGGGCCCACCTACTGTATTTGTGAATAAACAATATTTGGCATAATTTGAGTGCAATTTGTCTTACAATCTTTATATATATATATATATATATATATATATATATATATATATATATATGGGTTGGACAGAAAAGCTAAAACGCTTGCAGAAGTTTGAAAATCGTACCTAATATGGTGTGGAGCCTCCTCTTGCGTCCAAAACAGCTTTGGATCCGACGTGGAATATAAGTATACAGCTCCTGAATCGTGGTGTGTGGAATTTTGTACTATTGTTCCTCCAAAACATCCTCCAGTTCCTTAAGGGATGCTGGTGGAGGGTAATGAGACCGAACCCCCTTTCTAACTCAGACCACAATGGCCCAATGATGTTCAGATCTGCTGATTGTGGGACCCAGGGGAGGTATGATAGCTCCTGGTCATGCTCCTCAAACCATGATTTCACCGTTTTGCAGCGTGACAAGGTGCCAAATCATCTTGGTAGATGTCATCAACATAGGGAAGAATATTTGGGCCATGGGTAGAACATGGTCCCTCAAAATGGCCTCATACGCCTTAGCATTCATCATTCCATGTAGGATTATAATGGGACCTGCAGGAAACCACGATATCACTGCCCATACTGTAACAGAACCACCCCTATGCTGTACAGTTGGGAGCAGACAGTCTGTATCATAGACCGGCGATAGTGTTCTCCATACGTAAACACGACCGGTTATTGGAAACAAGGTGAAGGTCGATTCATCGGACCACATTACGTGTTTTCACTGCTCATGAGTCCACGCCTTCTGGTCCTTGCACCACCGGATACGCCTCTTCGCATTTACTACTGTGACCAGAGGTTTGGCGATAGCGGCCCTGCCATGAATTTTCATTTAATGAAGTTCCCGTCGCACTGTTTCCGATGAAACCGTTTTCTGTAGGCCGGAATTGAGTTCAGTCGTAATTTTCATTGCAGTGGTCTTCTTTTTAGCTGCTACAATCCGTTTTAATGCCCTCCGGTCTCTATCTGACAGGCTTGTCTTTCGACCACTGTTGTGCTTTGCAGACGTCGTTTGCCCAAGAATTGTGTATGCCCTCGTGACATTGGACACAGTGCCTTTCGATACCCCCACAATGTTCGCCACTGTTGCCACTGAAGCTCCAACCAGACGGGCACCAACGATCATGCCTCTTTGGAAGTCTGTCAGGTCGCCCATTTTACCGTACCACTTTTACACCACCACACTCGCGGGTGAACTGGTTACTCCTGACTGAAGAGGAAGGTCCACATGACACACAGAAAACAAAAAACGATCGGAAACCGCAACAGGTGTTGTACAGTGCAGGGCCAAACTTACGTTTCCTGTGTGAAGTGTTTTCTTTAATTTTTATGTCCATCATATATATATATATATATATATATATATATATATATATATATATATATATATATACACACACAGGGAAATCGGCGTCCTTGGCTTGATCGTTGTAAACTTGTAATGTTGAAACCATTTATATTCATAATATTGACAAACGGCACGATCAAGCACTGAATCTATTGAAAACTTACTACTAATAATGTAATGAACGTCTTCATTTTTTTCTATTAAAGCTCATAGTATGGGCTATCAAAATTAGTGATGAGGTGGAAAATTTTCCGCTGTATTTTTCCGGAAAATTTTCCGTTATAAATAAATTCTAGTGATCAAGTAACAGTTCCTCGTTAACCATAATATTGATTGAATTCATGTATAGAAATATTAAAAAATGAACGATCATTTAAAACACCTGAAAATGCTAATGGCTCAAAAATTTTCCAGTACTATGTAGGAACAAGCGAAACAATTTTTCATCAATCGAAAAGTTTGCTGTCTTGTATGGAAAAGTTAAGAAACTTTTTATGTCGTAAAATTTTCAGCATTTTGAACAAATTAAAATTTTCCAATTAGCTTTCGGAAACCGGCACGTTTTCTAATATTTCGAGTTGACAAGTAAAAATTTACAAATTTTCACATAGGGTGTTCTCTCTCTCTCTCTCTCTCTCTCTCTCTCTCTCTCTCTCTCTCTCTCTCTCTCTCTCTCTCTCTCTCTCTCTCTCTCTCTCTCTCTTCTCTCTCTTTCTCTCACTCTCTTCTCTCTCTTTCTCTCTCTCTCTCTTTTTCTTTTTTTCTGGGAACATAATTCGAATTCGTAGAGCACAAATATCCCATCCAATGTTGTAAAATATAACATGATACCGAAAAGAAACCTTTATTTTATTAGTTATTTAAAAAAACAGAAAATTCCACTATTTCTTCACATACAGGCCTACTTATGTAATAAAATAACTACATAAAAGTTCCTTATCAAGATTATTTTTGTAACAGCACGTAAGAAGAAATGCTTTGATTTTATTGTTTAAAGCTGTGAAAAAACTTCTTCTTACGCGTATTAAAGTAACGAAATGTGATTTTGAGAGATAAGGGAAATCCTGAGGGAAGAATACATTAAAAGTTTTTTCAAGCTAACAATCGTTAGATTTACACTTCATGAAATTTGTTTCAGACAATATTTATTAGAAATAAATTTTGCGGCTAAACAGGGATGTAGGAATAAGTGGAATATGTTTTTATGAATCGGAAAATTTTCCGGTAAATTTTCATCACTGATCATTATATAAGTTTTCACCTATATAGTGTGTGTTAATGTAATTCGAGATTAAATTATATATATGGATACCTGGCTTAAAATGACTTACAAGTTTGTGGCGCCCTCCATCGGTACTGCTGGAATACAATATGGTGCTGGCCCACCCTTAGCCTTGATGACAGCTTCCACTCTCGCAGGCGCACTTTCAATCAGGTGCTAGAATGTTTCTTGGGGAATGGCAGCCCATTCGTCACGGAGTGCTGAACTGAGGAGAGGTATTGATGTAGGTCGGTGAGGCCTTTCACGAAATCAGCGTTCCAAAACATCCCAAAGGTGTTCTATAGGATTCAAGTCAGAACTATGTGCAGGCCAGTCCATTACAGGGATGTTATGGTCGTGTAACCACTCCGCCACAGGCCGTGCAGTATAAACAGCTACTCGATCGTGTTGAAAGATGCAGTCGCCATCCCCGAATTGCTCTTCAACAGTGGGAAGCAAGAAGGTGCTTAAAACATCAATGTAGGCCTGCGCTGTGAGTGTGTCACGCAAAACAACAAGGGGTGCAAGCCCTCTTCAAGAAAAGCACAACCACACCCTAACACCACCATCTCTTATTTTTACTGTTGGCACTACACACGCTGACAGATGACGTTCACCCGGCATTCGCCATACCCACACCCTGCCATCGGATCGCCACATTGTGTACCGTGATTCGTCACTCCATGATGTGTGGCTTATGAGCAGCCTGTCGATCATGGAATCCAAGTTTTCTCACCTCACACCTAACTCTCATAGTACTTGGAGTGGATCCTGATGCAGTTTGGAATTCTTGTGTGATGGTCTGGATAGATGTCTGCCTATTACACTTTACGACCATCTTCAATTGTCGGCTGTCTCTGTCAGTCAACAGACGATATCGGCCGGTACGCTTTTGTGCTGTATGTGTTCCTTCACGTTTCCACTTCATTATCACATCAGACACAGTGAACCTAGGGATGTTCAGGAGTGTGGAAATCTCGCGTACAGACTTCTGACACAAGTGACACTCAATCACCTGACCACGTTCGAAGTCTGTGAGTTCCGCGAAGCGCCCCATTCTCCTTTCTCACGATGTCTAATGACACTTCAGGTCGCTAATAATGAGTACCTGGCAGTAGGTGGCAGCACAATGCACCTAATATTTAAAACTTATGTTTTTGGGGGTATCCGGATACTTTTGATCACGAGTGAGATGGACTCAAACTGTCTCGTAGAAGACATGCCTTGCAACTCACTGGGCCACACAGGTTAAACTGTTTAAATTTTTTTACATGCTATCTAAAGTAGAAGTTAATTTTAAATTCGCTTTGCCGATTCGGGTTTTCTAACGAGAATTGTTATAACACTATACATGGCTTTGGATTGGGTATTGTAAGAAAAGAAATACTGATGAAAGCTTGGAAACGCGCTGCATTTTAAAAGTATTGTGTGTTACAGTTTCGGATATTTACCATATCCTTCATCAGACACTATAGACCCACTATAGAGCATAAATAAAGGTACAGATATATATCATCCTTATGAACATGTCTAAATTCTGTTGGCTGAAGCCTTCAGTCAGTCCCGTAGGTCCGTGTGTCAATTTTCCAACTAACCACTTGCCGCTATTTTTGGTCCTTGTAAGGTTTTTTTTTTATTATTATTATTATTATTATTATTATTATTATTATTATTATTATTATTATTTAAATTTCACCTTCCTGTCTATCCTATCCAAAATTATCTGCCATGATTCATTAATAGGTAAGTCCCCTGTCTTAAATAAATAACAAGACAGTAACAATACTATTAATCTATATCTACAAAGTATATAAATAAAAAGACGTTGCCTATCATAACGAAAAATGGCTGAATAGTTTGAAATGAATTTTATTAACATAGTTAGCATACCTCGGACTGGTTTGATGTAACGCCATTTTAATTAAAATGCGTAACCTAACACAGGAAAGGGGTTAAAGATTTGTGTCAAAAATAGAATATCTCATGTTTGTGAGATGGAATTTAATATATAAAATCCTTATTTAAAACGAGTGTGCACCTGTCCGACCGTGTTTGGAAATTTGGGTATTAAATGGGAGAGGGGGCAATTTGTGTCATTTTTTTTCTCAATATTTAAGAATGATTACATCAAGGTTGTGTCTTATCATCATAGCAAAACGGATTAAGCACTTAAAATTATTTTTTTAACATACTGTATTTAGCATTTGGGCCAGTCGGGTTTTTATCATTCATTAACACATATAAGAGAAAAAATGAAGATATAAACACCTTATTTTAAAATACGTACACCCATCTTCCCTTGTATTTAAAAATCCGCTTTTGAGAGGAAAAGGGGGAAAGTTCCAAATACGCGGTCAATATGTAAAAGTGACTTCGTTATTGTCTGTCTGATCATCACGGGAAATTGAGTGAAGCGTTGGAAATGAGTATTTGAATACATTTAGTACTTGGAAGAAAATAGTTAGCTGACGTCGCTGGAAATGTGACAAAACTTCGGTACAGTTTAGAGGATGGTCAACTATGCCTAAAGATAACATGTTAGGTGGAAGTGAACACGAGGAGAGAAGTAATAGCCGATTGAAGTTTAGCATTGAAGTCATTGAAAAACAGAATGTGATGCGCGCAAACGAAAAAAAAACTTAACGTTTATAAGGTTTCAAAACATAATTAACAGATTATTTACCCCAACCACTCGGCTATTTCTCACGCATATCTGAAGTATTTAGTTGCGCTCTTAATTGGTGCGGATT
Organism: Thermobia domestica; assembly: GCF_964235325.1. Taxonomy (NCBI): domain Eukaryota; kingdom Metazoa; phylum Arthropoda; class Insecta; order Zygentoma; family Lepismatidae; genus Thermobia; species Thermobia domestica. The sequence goes on along the minus strand of NC_137458.1, from coordinate 183,306,877 downwards.
GTGGCTACATTAAAATTTCTTATTGAGATTCATTTCTAAACTTCACTTCAATCCCCATAACTTCTTCTCGTGTGTATTTCCTCCTGATTTTTTTCTCCATTTAGGCATAGTTGATCATTCTCTAAATACATAGTGTCCAAGTTTGACCACCGGGCGCCAGCTGACCATTTCTTAATTAAGTCGGGCCGGACTTTTCTCATGTTACTTTCATACAATACGTATTTTAAACGAGGAAAGGAGGATTAAAATATACTGCAAAAAAAAGAGTTTCTGACTAATGTCACATCATAGGAAGATGAAACTCTGCATTTAAACTCCTCATTACAATTATGTGACGACGTGGTCCATCGTTTTCGGAAATTCTAACTCTAGCAGAGAAAGCGAGGCAACTGCTACAATATCTTAATTTCTCATTTTGTGTTGATAAATTATCCAAAGCGAGTAAACGCTTTAGCTGTTTAAAATAAATCTTGGAGATAGCAGTTTTAATCACTTAGATTTTTATCGTTTCACTTCGATTGAGATGCTGTTCTATTGGGGAAGAGGTTTAAATATTTCGCAAATAATACTTCCATAAACTTGTTTTTCTCGTTCGAAGAATGAGAATTTCAACTAGTTCGTGTCTGATATTTAAAGATTGCTCGAGCTTATATTTTTAAACGAATTGTGTATTCTATTTTTTAATTTTTAGAATATATTTAATGGCCTTTTGAACCCATATTAGGAACTTACAAGCACAATCTTCGGAAGCTAAAATTCAAGTTTAATTGTGGGTCACGATAGTTCAGCGAGCGATCAACTTCTATGCGCAGATTTGTGACTTTAATCTGTTTCGGGTGTAGGTGGAAATTGCTCCATGCATGGCTTGTGCATGGCATGGCTTGAGCATTGCTCCATGCATGGCATGACTTCTGAACTATATGAGTTCCTTTAGGAATCAATCTCTTGATGAAATTTATTCCATAAATATTACATTTCTTTTCATTCTCACATGAATATTCCCAAATAGAATAGACCTTCCATAATACATGCTGTCTTTTCACTCGGTAAGAACACTAGTTTATTAATCATTGGGAATGATTGGGATACCCTGAAGAAAGTATGTGCTACGTTTTACCGAATTCAAATCATGTTTACGTAGTTTCTACCAGAAAATGATCTTCTGTATGTGAAAATACAACACAGAGAGAATTTTATTCCCTTTTACTCGCCTATTTTGACAGTCTTGCAACGTCATACAATAAAGTTATTTTCAGTGATTGGAGGAAGGCATATACCAAGTTTAATTAAAATCAAATAAGTTTTATCAGAGTTATGGTGAAACACACAGACAGGTAGAGGGAGAGGGAGAGAAATTCTGTTTGAGTCAGCTGGCAGACACTTGATACTTTCATTTCAATTACGTGTATATTTAGTTTCGGATGTAAACTTATTTTATTAATGCAAAGAAATCTAGAACACACGCTTGATGTACCTAGGTAGACTTATACTTGTAGCCTTATATTATTACCTTAGAAAGGAATAACAAAAAAATCTAACAGAATGAAACCATATATAAAACTCTAATACTACAAGTAATGGCTGTTCCTTCCACGAAAAGAAACAAAAAATGTACTTGAGAAAAATTCGAAAATAGATCAGCTGATTGGTAGGTTAGAACGTTAACCACTGCGCCACATACTCAGGTGCTTGTTTTTTTGCTATACACTTTAAACATCAGGTCGTGACTTTTGTTTCCGTTGTCTTACCATATAACAGTTTCTCTGCTTTCCCTGGTTGCGACAGTATTCGTGTTATATATTGTGTAAATTGTATTTGCAAACGTAGTATACTTCGTTGTTTTACCAGGATGAACAACTTTAGAAGTTTTTAAGGTCAATTATATTGTTAAGCGAACAGATTTTTTCATATTTTCCATCGCTTCAAGGGGCAAGCGATACTATCCTGCGAAAAACATGCATTCTTTATTGTGACAGATAATACATATAACCTTATTTACGTTATATGATTACAATATTATTTAATTCTTTAGAATGTTATTCAGCACTCGGCATTAGTATGCTTTTGTTTTTATACGAAATAATGCACGGTATTCTCCTTTTATTGTATTTTTATTCATAATTACCAATATTTTTATGCCAAATATACCAGTAGTCTGCATGCCTATGATACATCATTTATCAGGATCACCGCGTAATTCTATGACTTTTAGCAACTTCTTCGAATGATTTATTTTGTTACTTGCAAATAAACTTACTATATAATACAAATGGCACGACATCAACAATGCATGTACAGATGAAAAGCAGGCCGTAACACATTGGCTGAACAAGATGTCACGGAATGAACAACAGTTTTCACTTAAAGCGTACAAGGGTACTTGATGATATGGTCTTTTAGTTCTGCACTGACTGGAAATAAAATGAGAAAACGTTTGGAAATTCCAAACTTGAAAAGGTTCCTGAAGATTGTGGAAAACCTTGGTATACAGGATGAAAAATACCGGTTCCTCAGCCTGGCAGTAGAGAAACCTGCTTCTTCTGCCGTTTCACAAAATGAATGACAACGAATTGTTTTTCATCTTGCAAACACCCCATATGTGGAGAACACCGTGCAATGTGTTATGTTCAGTGCAACGAATAAAACTAAATGAATTACATAAAGGTCACATAATAATATAAAGACAGAAATAAGTATTTGACTTCACAAGTTGCTATGCTGTTTGTATGTTTTTGTTATGGTTTTCGTGCAGCTCCTCCTTATCTGAATTACTAGTAGTTTAGGCTTAGCAAAGACGGTTTCGTTGTAACCAGTTTTTATTTTGTAAAGGAGATCTTTGATATAACTACAATAATTATATTTTGAAACTTTCTTTCTTTGGTCTAGATGTATCGTGGAATAACACATACCCTGAAATAAATAAATCAGCGCCTTAAATAAATAAATTTGTAAAAAGTAAAGAAAAATAGTTTTATTTCAAGCCGTAAAGTTTCCTATACGAATGATTAGTGATAGCGTATAACAAAAACATTAGTGTTCCAAGATTACAATAAACAGCGTTTTTCGGTTTTATCGTAATTGCAAAAAATCTTAATCCGTGCCTTGAAGCAACACGTTCCGCAGTTTGTAAGAAAATAAATAAATATATAAATAAATAAATTATAAGCATACATATTAAACTAAAGTAACAGATCTGATATACTTATGTAGCTGCAGTATGGTTTTTAATAACTCTCTATACGTTCCTTTTTAGGGCAAGCAAAGGAATATGAAGGAGTTGTATGAACAAGCTGTTATGGACAGTGAGCGAACAACACAAAAGAAGGAAGTAGATGTTCGCTGCGAAAAGGCAAAATCCATCAAAGAAAGATTTGAGAAAGGTGAACCATTGAACTCAGACGAAGAAGACAAGACTGAACAACAAAAAAAGGCAAAAGAAGAAGAACTTACAGTGTTTGAAGCAGGTAAGATTTGATGATGTTGAATTTTAGATTCAAGCTTTATTTTTATAGCCGAACTTATACATATTGAATTTATAAGACGATGAGAAAAAAAAAGAAATGAAAAGAATTTCAATTTGTACTGGCTTCTCTGAAGAAAATCATATGCTTTTTATGTTCATATCTTCGAAAATGTTAATTTTTTTAGACATTAACACCTTCGATAAACTTTTATCAAATAGGGGGCGCGGTGGCTTAGTGGTAGAGCGTTCACCGCCGGTGCTTGGGGTCCCTGGTTCGATTCCAGCTCGCGCCGTGTGGACTTGGTGGCTCTATCGGACCGCTAGCTCTCATCATCACAGTCTCCTTTAGCCTAACCGGCATAACTGTGGGACGTAAAACTGAAAGATTTCATTTCATTTTTTCTCGAATAATAAAAAAAGGAAGAAAAATAGGAAGTTCAAATAAAATATATGCAAGTGAACAATTGAATAGCACATAAGGATGCTTATTCAAGGGGCTACAATTTTTTTCTTTTTCCTTTGAGTGAGATGATTCTGTGTATTGCCGCCTGGATGTTTGTACTGTTTATTACAAGACAGGGAGCTTGGATGAATTTTTCTGCGTGTACTCTGAAGTGAAATGGCCGGTGATTACATGCAGAGCTACATATTCTGAATTTAAGCTTATAAATCACCAACATATGGAAAACAACATTAATAATCATTCTGTTTTCTATTGCAGACTTTACTTTGACAACTGCTTTCTATAAATTAATATTTCTTTACAGATTTTCTGTTTAGAAAGGGGCGCTGTGTCAGATCTGTAAATGAAAAACGTAAATATGTTCGATTAAAATATGATACGTTAGAAAGGTGATGTTTAAAAATATTTGAAGATAAAGTAATGTACTTGCAACTGAACAATAAAATTACAATATTTCTTCGTATTTGATATTCAAAATGCACTAAAAGTTAAATAATCCATAAGTTACTCCTCCGCTCCAAAGAAAAGTAATTTCTGAATAAACTCGGTGATTTCCGTGAGTTTGTTCATAGTTTCAAGACGAGTGACTTATTATTAAAAGTTTCTTGACACTTTATGCTGTTTTTACTGCTTACACTTTTTAGACTTCTTCCCACCAACGAAGAAATAATATTACTAGGGCTAGTGCGCCAAATAAATTGGGGATTAGGCACCCTGTGATAGCTGTGGCGGTCCTGTTATGAGAATGGAGCTTTTCAGTTTTGATTCGTATTTTAGCCATTTGTACCGTCATGCAGTTTTGTGCCAGTGTTGATTAAAGTTTCCCCGATCCATTTTATTATTATTATTATTATTATTATTAATTATTGAAAGCGTCGAAAATAATTCCTTAATTGTGGTTTTGCGTTGTGTAGTATTTGTACTTTTTCTGTTACTAGCTAAATGTCCGTCCTTCGCGCAGGAGAAATAAATTAATGGGAAGTAATTGAAAGATGTGTTTAGAGCCTCTTTTTTCCTTATGATGTGTAATTCTGTCAAAATGAAATGATAAGAACATACGTTGTCCCAACTCCTAAATATGTTCACTCATTTCCTTCCATGCCTACCTAACCTTTCCCACGGGGCTTCCTCTTCCACTACTGTTCAAAATCTGTCGTTGGACGTAGAATGACTGTTTTTTCTTCCTATGTTTGTTCGTTTCCTTACTGGCATGTGTGGTTTATTTATAAAGTTTCCTTAGAAACAGTAAGAATCAGGTAATATTTAGTGTAATAATTAATGTATTGATTGTCGTATCAATTTTGAACTTCCGAATTCCCTTTATTATACGCTTTTTTATAGAAGTGACATGATAAAAACTGAACTGGATGTAAGTACTAGTTAAGTTCAAAAATTCGTGTCAATCAGGTCGGCCGTCATCTAACCACAAACAATGACGTACATTTTTATTAATAAAGAAGTATCCATTTTCACAAAAGAGACACTGACCAAAGCTTAAAACTTTATTTTAAATTATAATTTGTAACTGTTTCTCTTTTGTTAAAACAATTAATCCAAAGCCATGAATAGTCTTACTATCCATTTTCAGTAAATGTCTAGATGACCTAGAGTTAATACCTCAGTACTGATTTAACTACTGATAATGATCTTCCCTTCATATGCTTCGAACTACTTACGTTGTAGTGACACCCAATTCTTCACATACTTCCATCACTATGTCGTAGTCGTCGCCTCCTCTTCACATGTTTTTGGCATCCCTACGTCGTACTGATTTTTCCAGTACAGGTTTTTCCAGTACGGAGTATGTACTTACAAATATATGTATTGTTTTCGAAACTTTTCATTCTCATTAAATATCCCAAATCAAATTAAGGCAAATGGTAATAAGCACTGAATGTGATAGCAGTCCGGATTCGATCCCTGGTGATGCATTACCTCGTAGAAAAGTCCAAATATTCTCTCAGATTCATTTAAGGCGAACAAACAGAGGCGGACCAAGGCAAAATTTCACCCGGGCAAAGTGACTTTTTGAAGCCCCCATATTCCTAGCATGTATTTTACATTTTATTACAGTGATTTTAATATTTTAAACCCATTTTCTTAAAAAGAAAAATTAATACTCAAATATACATGATTTGGGCATATTTAGTACTTAATGTCTATGGTACGAATTACATTGTTTTTATTATTATTATTATTATTATTATTATTATTATTATTATGTACCGATAGGTATAAACAAAACCAATATCGAACAGCATTTATTAAATACTGCTAATGGTGGCAAGGTATAAATTGTTTTGTTATATCAATAACATCAGGAGTCATTCTTCCATATATCTGCCTATGTAACAATCTATTCTAATAACGTGAAATACCAATAAATACATTTCACATTTGCTGAACGTGTTTTACGCAAAGCAATATAAATAACCCTTTTTATGTAGGCTCTAGTAGTTGAAGTCCATAGCATTCATAAAACGTATCTCATGAGTTTGTACAAAAGCTGAACACTCTTACAAGACTGAACCTTAATGACAGATTTTATCAAGTATTAAAAATAATCTAATTTTCGTAAGTGTGATAAGTAAGTAAACCATATTAAAGTTAATTTAGGGAACTATCTTGTTCTTCCATAAAAACAGTACATTAAAATCTAGAATAATTTACACAAATTGTTTTCCGAATTTTGAAACCTTTGGCCACAGGTGTGGTAACATAACAAAACTTAAGAAAATTTAATAAAAAGTTAAATTCCACTACTACTGAAAATTAGCAACAAATTAAACAATTTTAAATACATTTGTTTTCAGCACCTCACAACAATTACAATATAACCTTCCGAACTTTGTCTGCAAAATCTTTGACAATGACATCTATGTTAATGTCTTGAAGAATGCCGAACTCAATCGACATAATGGCGAATCCCACGAGGTGCTCCCGGCTCAACTATTGTTTAATTAATTTTAATTTCGAGAAGCTTCTTTCGCCTGAAGCCATGCTGACAGGAAGAGTGAGGGCAATTCTGAGTGCAATCTATACATTAGGAAAATTTTCTGTTAGCTGGCTACTCGTCAAGTATTTTAGTTTAATTCTTCAAGGGGGCTTTTAGCATTTTCATCTGGTAGTAGGGAGATTAAAACCAGTAGTTCCTGTTGAAGTTAGAAACCTTCACGTGGCATTAACAGATAAAGAGCACTGCGATATTGAAGGTAAGCACATTTCTTCTTCAGGGAATGCTTATCTTCATATTTGATTCTGTATAAAAACACGAACAGGTCGTGATGGTGGTTTAGTTGAGACAACCGTTCTCTTAGTGAGTGTATGGCTTGATCCAAAACATAAAAATAAAAGCTACTTTAAAATAAATTTTGGGATTTGCAGTGCCCTCATCACGGGATTCATATTCAAACTAACCTTTAGCTTTCCGTGATGGTAATTGTAACTCACTTGGAAATAGGGATCGATTTCTAGAGTATGCAATTTCTCTTGCATCTACTAGTAGCTCTTTAAACCCTCGATCGGTTCACATTTCTTCAAAATGGCTTTTGGGAAAACTTCATATAGCTTGGGAAAAGTTCACAAATAACAAAGCCCGCTATAAACAGTTGGGAAAACTTCATATAGCTTGGGAAAAGTTCACAAATAACAAAGCCCGCTATAAACAGTACTAACTCCCCCTCCACTGTTTCTTCTACTTGTCATGTCTCCATTTGCCGATACAGCTCTCCCTACTACTATGAAACTCCTTTCTTCCATGATGAAATGGAAAAAGATGATGTAATTAACGATACTTTACAAGAATATAAACCCAAAAAGTTGGTAGAAAACACATTATAAAATTTACTTTTTGAGGCTCGTTTTGGCGCCCCCTGACTGTGGCGACCCGGCCAGTTGCCCAGCTCTTGGTCCGCCTCTGCGATCTGATGGCCTCCGTTTTCAGAAAAGCACAGTATTATATCAAGGTACAAATACAGAACATTAATTTACAATTACAAATAGGAAGTTTCACCATCATGTCAGAGTAATCCTAACCATTAGGATGCGTATGCTTTGTCATTTATGTAAAGCAGAAGGTTCTGTCAACGTTGCGTTCTCTTTGTGGCTTAAGTTTAAAGCACGATAACGGAATCATGACTACAAGGGGTGAAAATAATTTGTAATACTCAGTGCTAACACTAATTCGTAAGATAAAGCGGAGAATTCCATTTGAAGAAGAGTCGTCATCCACCAAGGGTACTTGGAAATAGCTTTTCCTTCGGAGCGAATAAATGAGCTGCTTATTTTTATTTATTCAACAATTACCAGATACAGCTCAAAGGCCATTTTACACTGGACAACAATAACAATGGAAAGGATTTGGGAAGGTATCGGCCAGGGCCTGTTTAGTAAATACCATCCCGACATTTGCCTGGTAGGACTGAAGAAAACCCTGGAAAACCCCAGTCAGGATGCCGGCACTGGAAATCGAGCCCACAACCTTCCGAATGAGAAACCAACACCCTACCACTTGAGCTACTAATTTTAATTCTCTTAGAAGATTTGTTTTCATTTAGCCATATAAGATCAAATATAGATGGAAAGGATACTGTTCCTTGTCCGAGTAACTAACTCGTTATGTTCTGTGTATGTGCTCCTTGGTTTGATTTTCGGTGAGCGCACAAGACTTCAATTAAAAATTTCAATGGTCGTTTTAACCAGCAAGTTCCTTCTGATAGAGCCTCGATACTAAAAGTGACCGTTACACTTCAATCAATATAGCAATCAAGTAAATATAAAAGATATGTTCGATGATAGCATAGTAAGAGGAGTTAATTAAGATTATACATTTTTCCCTCATAGTCATTATCTTAATGTTATAATTAATTACAATTAAAATAACTTCAAAAAAAATACTGTTAAAGTTAAAATTTAATTTAAAATTAATCGATTAAAACTGAAATCGATTGCAATGGGAATTGTATAGAGCTCTGAAACTTACTGTAAAATTTCGCGGGTAAAACTAGGAGCCTGGAAGAAATTTAGTTAATGGACAATGAAATGTGATAAGACAGAAAAATCAAATGAAGATCATTAATTTTTTTCTTTTCTTTTTTCTTTCTTTTTTGTTTAACTATTTTTTCTCTACTTCTTCTAGACATTTTTTTTAGATAAATTTAGATATGCACATATATCTATTATTATACAGTGAAGCATCCCATAAGGACACCTCTCTATGGAAGTCATCCCCATTAGTAAGTAACCTCTTCATAACGGACAGAAATTGTTTCTTTATATGTATTTAACATAATACTTTCAGTTCTTAAATGTATATCGGTCGCAGTACGCTACAGAAATTCCTTTTTCCAAAATGTCTTTGTTGTAGGTAGTGTGCTAATCGTCTTTTATCGTTGCGAATTCTGTCGAGGAATTTGAAGCTTAAATATATAAAACGATAGTCATGCCTGTTGTTCTGTACGGTTGCAAAACATGGTCGCTTACTCTGAGGGAAGAACGTAGACTGAAAGTATTTGAGAACAAGATCCTGAGACGAATATTCGAAGAGGAACGGGAATGGGGAATGCCGGAAACTTAATAACGAGAAACCACATAATATATACAGTTTACCAAACATTGTTAGGGTCATGAAATCTAGGAGACAGAGGTAGGCAGGTTATGTAGCCAGAATGGAAAAAAAAGTAAAAACGCTTTAGAAGTTTTAACTGGAACGACCATTATGAAGATCTAGGCGCAGGTAGGAGGACAATATAAAAATGGAATTCGCGGAAATTAGAATACGAAGTAGAAACTGGATCTTGTTCGTTAAGGATAAAAGTCAGTGGAGAACTTTTGTGAATGCGGCATTGAACCTCCGGGATCCATAGGCCATAGAGTTAGTTAGTTAGTTAGTGTGCTAATCAACACACGTAACATTTCCAAGTTGAACTTGAAATAATTTTTTTCTCTATCGACAATAAGGGTCATTCCACGTCAGTTCAACCAAGGCTTTTAACCCACTATCTCAGATTTGGATGAAATTTCGTAGTGTTATAAAATTTTTATGCTGATTACAAGTGTGTAAATTTTATTGCAATAGCATCAGTGGTTCAGAAGTTATTACATTTCAAAAATGAGAAGAAAATCAATGTTTAACGGTCGCGACATGATATTTTCCCGGTTTGAAAGAACACTAAAACAATCATATTTCGGTTCCTATTAATGCTAGAAACATGATTTTTCCTTTATTCAGATTGTCCTGAAGTTGTTTACCATTAAAAACTATAAATTTTCTATCAGCTCTAAGGAAAGTTTTCATAAGTCATTTGAAAGGTAACATTTTGAGAAAAAAACTAGAACGCCATTTTGTAAATTTCAGATCTTAATTTCTCAAAATTCCCATCATGGACTTCAATGAATTTGTTTTTGTTTGAAAGCTTATTACATCTAGTTTTACACATACAAAAATTGTAATGGGCCATCCAAGCACTGAGGAGATATCCCAGTCAATGTTGCCAACTGATTGCGAAATAAACGTTTTTCAATTACTTCCATACGATTTAATATATCCACCCCAAAATTGGTATAAGTACTCTTCGGTATCCTAGAAATATGTCTGTGGGCATTACCACTCCTTTCAAGCAACCCAGTTGTGGGTTGCCAACCAATTTCAGGCTTGCCTGTGACAGCGTTAGACGTATCTGTGCCACATTTTGCAGTAACTTGATTACATCTATTTTCACTATGCAAAAATTGTGATGGACTATCCAAGCACTGAGATGATGTCCCAGTCAGTGTTGCCAACTGATTTCGAAATAAACATTTTCCAATAACTTCCATACGATTTAATATATCCACCCAAAATTTGGTATAAGTACTCTTCGGTATCCTAGAAACACGTCTGTAAGCATTACCACTCCTCCCAATCAACCCAGTTATCAAGGTTGCCAACCAATTTCATGCTTTCCTGTCACAGCGTTAGACGTATCTCTGCCCACACTTTGCATTATTATGTGCGACATTACAAATATACGAAATCGTGTGGACCAAATACCCATAATTACTGAACTACCAATTTCGTAAAAACGTGATGTTGTAAACAAACAATTCCACGCGTCAGTGTTTACAAACACCACCACGTTGTTCGGTAAGAGGATCTCCCACCAGATGGATCTACAGTCACATGGAGACGACGGCTTCTCGGCCCTCACACGGAGCAGAAGACGACACCGGAGCAGCAGCGCCATCGCCACCTAAGGAACCCTATAAATTGAATGGACGAAGGCAACTCGACACTAGTTTTCTGATGACCTCCTCTAGTCTGCTACGGGACTTTTGGAGTAACCTAACCCCAGGCCTCTAGTCTAGTCTACGCCTATCCTATATCCTGGCTTAGCCTGCTACAGGGCTCTGTTGGCCACTTAACCCGCCTCTGCTTGCTATAAAGCATTGGTTCCTTAATTCTCCTCTGCTTAGCCTGCTACGGGGCTCTGTGGAGATCCTGTCTGCGACCTTACGGTCAAAGACTACCTATTTCTAACCTTTCATATTAGAGAGATTATTTTGTATAGCATTTTGTGAAAATACTTTTATAGTGGAAGCTTTTATGATAAAACTGGTAGTGGGAGTCGATTCCGGACGCTCTTTTTATTAAATGCTCTACCTATAACCTATATGAGACAAAGTTTTACAATATATATATATATATATATATATATATATATATATATATATATATATATATTAGGGTGGTCAAATTTATATGGGGAAAAATAAATTTAGGAATTTCTTTGGACTCACCCCCTAAAATAGTTCCATATGGAACCAAACTAAGCCAGGAGAAAAATTAGATCTATTGAATAATTTTAAATGGTGCCCCAAACGACCTAAAATTTTGAATGCGTTTACAATACATAGTGTATGGGAAAAAGCTGGGATAAACTCTTGTAATTTAGAAACGGCTCGAGGGAATGAAAATATGTCTTGGATAATGGAACTAGAGGAAGAGACCAACCTAATCTTGTATACGTTATCATGGCGGCCGTCTTGAAGTCCGCCATCTTGAATTCAGGTCAAAATTTTTAAATAGAAAGAGGGTCATGTTACATCTTTTTAAGGTAGCATTTCACCAGATGCACAAATCTGGTATTATTTTCAAGTTACGTATATTTATGTAAGAGTTATTACGTGTGAAAAACAAAATGCTTCATGTAATGTTATTTTATTGCAGTTATGGAACACAGATATGTAAGAATTTTGGAAGTCTTACATCAACTGAAACAAACTGCTTGTTTCGCTTTGAACTACAAATAAGTTTTTTCCATCAAGATGATTCATAGACCATTATGAGGAAAAAGAAAAATTATAACTTGGAAGAAATTAAAATATCCCTTATTTATGTAGTATCTTTTTGGTAAATTATGAATCTTATTTGCTACATAGTTCACTTTGTCGCATATAGGAAAAGATTGTCTGTGGGCCTTTATTATGTGCAAAAGAAACTGTTTGTGCTCCTCATTTTTCGTAAGAACGTTGTTGTAATCTTCTGTTAGTTACACTCCCCTTTCTGCACACCGTTTGTTAGGTGGATGAATTAAACTATTGTCTTTCCTTGAAGATAATCATTGTTATTTGGCCATGAAGTCGGATCACACTCAAGAAATTCTTTGGTTTTTTTAAATCTCTCGAGGAAAATTTGTTTGTTGTAACAAAATCACTGATTTCTCTTTTCACAAGAATTTCTATGGTATCATCTCTTGCGTCAAGCCTCTTTGCTGCTTCACGGTTTCCCCTTATAGTTTTAATTCTTTCAACCATTTTTTGCTTTTCCATTGTAGTAACTCCATCAAAAAACCCAATGCTGCGTGTTCCTCCGTCAAGTACCAGGGTCGGCGTGAAAATTTAGAAAGAGCCACTTCAGATAATTCAGCATCTATTTGTCTTTAACTGTACAAATCTTTCAAACATTGTAGATCTTGTAATGGTGAATGGGATATTTGATCACATTTAAGCCAACTGTGAACATATAGTCGGATCAGAAAGTGCATATTCTCCGAAGACCCGTTTCTATTTGCTTCGTTAAACGAAATTGTTGGCGAAAGAGAAATATTTTAAATAGTAGCTTGCTTTTCCCATCACCTTACATAGTGAATTGCTCCAGGCAAACGAAAGAAACCTCCTCAAGGAGGTATGCCACCCAAGAATATGATGGTCAGTTCTAAAAATTCCCTGTAATCTTCTCTGCAGCGTCCTGCTTCTACAAGTTTGATAGCAAAATTCAACACTTCATTTCTTACATCGGAAATATTGTTTGTTACATCTTCAATTCCTGGAATAAAGTTAGTGCAATCTATTCTAGACCACTCGTTCTGAAAACACTTCAATAGGAGAACGTCCGGTCCAGATGCAAACGAAACACAACAGTTATCAAATACACATTTTAAAACTAATTCATAAATGTGGTGTCTACAAGGAATATATAGGTTATTTTGGAGCTACTGCTCTAGCAGAATGCAAGCACCGTTGACAAGATCCATATTGCAAGGAGTAGTGTCACAATAAACTGCCTGCACGAACTTTAGCGAGTTCCATTCTTCAAGCGAATGTACTATAGTAGAATCAATATGTTCTTCTCTTGATGACGACAAAATGGGAACACCAATTAGCCTCTCATGACAATCTCCTGTAATAATTATTGATAACCTGCCGGCAGTCTGTCTGCCAGTCAAATTCAGCAGTAGTTTTCCGTTCCAATGCACAACTAACGCACTTGATGCACTCTGAAATTGTCTCTTGTAGTTCTGTGCAACTTCACTGCAGGTTTTCTCTCAGCATCGGTGAATGGAAGACCCATTTATTGCTAGTTCCTCTACATTATGGCCTAATGCCTCTGCTGTCGCTGTCAGAATATGTATTGCTGCTCTATGAGTGATCTTTTATCGTTTAAGAGCAACACTAGTCTTTAAGTAATAAAATTAGTTTTTCCCCCTTTTATATCTCTTGGACGGTCCGGGCACACAAGCATTCGTATTTACATTTTCTCTAACATTCTCAACTGGGTTTTCTTCTTCATTACTTGAACTGCTCCATGTCTTTTGGCGTATAAAGTTCAAACAAATCATTTTCAGAAGTGCATTTTCTTTCGCGTTTCTCTTTCGTTTGAAGCCGTGCATATCCCTTTCGTTCTTTTCAGCCAAACTCATTTCTTTACTTTTAGTCGTGTAAGAATTATTAATCTGAAAAGGAGAAATCTTTTCACAGGTAATAATTCTTACATTACTAAAGCTATCTTTAAAATAGTGTCAGATTTGTGCTTCTGGTAAAACGATACCTCAAAACGATATGTCACATGACCCTCTTTCTATTTAGAAATTTTGACCTGAATCCAAAATGGCGGATTTCAAGATGGCCACAGTGGCAGTACTATACAAAATTAGATATGTTTCTTCCTCTATTTCTATTCTCCAGGGTATCTTTGCATTACCCTTAGCCGTTTCTAAATTACATGAGTTTATTCCAGATTTTTCCAATATACTATGTGCTGTAATCGGATTCAAAATTTTAGGTCGCTTGGCACCATTTAATATTATTCAATGAAGCTAATTTTTCTCCTGGCTTAATTTAGTCCCATATGGAACCATTTTAGGGTGTGAGAGCAGCCCGATCTGAAAATTTATATTTATGGACAACCCTAATATATATATATATATATATATATATATATATATATATATATATCAATTAATACAGAACACTGTGTTCGACACCCTACTAACCTGTACGTAGGGCTCAAAACCCGTATTCACTCTGCTCTCATTTCCAAACAATAGCGAAATTAGTCTTTTTCTTTCTTTCTTTGAAATATCGATGACATTAGAAATAATACTACATAGTTCAACGCTCTCTTTCCGAAAATCAGAGTTAGTGAATGTATTTGAAGATCTTGCAAATATTGCTTACCCCGCACAACGGAGGGCGTATCAGCTAGTATATCTATAACAAGTAAAGTCTTACATTGCTGTTCTAATGTAGTATAGTTATTGTTAGAATTAAGGGAACTATTGTATCTCAATGTGATTCCCCCAACTAATTATGACTATTCAACACAAAAGTTATTGCATTCTTTCAGATGATATGAAACATGACGTATCAACAATCTTTCAAACACAGAAACTGGTCATGTCGGATTTAAAACAAAATTTTCCTCGCGTAACAAAAGTACAATATTTCACTGATGGGTGTTAAGCCTAATATAAAAGCATCAAAGCCTTCTTTCTTAAATATTTACTTCCGATTTCCGTGATTTCTATGGTATGGTGGCAAAATGGTCTTTTTTGCTACCAGCCTTGGAAAGCTCCCATGCGATGGAATTGGTGGGGCTTTTAACCGGGTTGTGACAAAAGCAAGCCTTCAGAGACCATTGTCTGATCAAATAAATACATGTGCCCTTATGTTTCATTTCTGTGAAAAACATCATCATTAGCACTATGTTTTTCTTTGTGTACAAAGAAGAACTGGCTGTTGTTCGTGCCACACTTCAACAAAGATTTCTGGGAACACGTGCAATTCATTGTTTTGAAAAAAACTGGTCCATTAAGATTGGAGAGAAGCGTACAGGTCTGGATGAAGATTTTAGTTAGTGAATAGTGATGAAGGTAATGCATCAGTAAATTTCCTACATCCCCAAGTTCCATCTCACTAATTTGATTGGGTTGAAAGTGATTCCTGTTGTGTTCCGTTTACTCACATCTCTTACGTAAAGTTGATATAACAACTGCTACTGGCAGAACATATCAGTTATCTCCAAAGTCTCTGCAAGTAGTTACATCAGTGTGGGAAACGTTTATAAAAAGTACTTGATGTTAATATATAATTACAGCAGAACCGAAGATTTATTTTATGTGCCATAACATGTAGGCCTACAATACTATCAAAGTTTATTACATTTACTTCTTTGGTAGTTACTCTGATTAACATTTAAAAATGCTAATGCCCATTTAGTGTTCAGATTATTGTATTTTTTCCTTTACCTATACGTTTTCAAAACTCCCTATTTCTCCTCTGCTTGGATGGCCCATCACAACACAATTTTTGTATAGTGAATGGCAACCCTGACAACTGGGTTGCTTGGGAGGAGTGGTAATGCTCACAGACATGTTTCTAGGATACTGAACAGTACATATACCAATTTTGGGTGGATATGTTAAGCCGTATGGAAGTTATTGGAAAATGTTTATTTCGCAATTAGTTGGCAACACTGACTGGGATATCTCCTAAGTGTTGGATGGCCCATCACAATTTTTGAATATGTAAAACTAGATGTAATAAGCTTTCAAACAAAAACAAATTCATTGAAATCCATGATGGGGATTTTGAGAAATTAAGGTTTGAAGTTTACAAAATGGCGTTGTGTATTTTACTACTACAAAAGTTATAGCCTCTCAAAAATGAAACATACTCCGTTGTAGTGGCACACTAAAGAAGGGCTATATAGGGGGTTACTTGTCTTCAGAGCACGTTGATAGCTTCACTGGTATCAAAGTACAGTTTCAATAAATTATACTTGAACATTTTCACGGCTAGACTACGTTATGACAGGCTTGGGGGGCATTTATAGCCGCAAGTGTTGATGCAACACGTACAGTGTAGCTATGCTGTATGTGACTGATCAGTCTGACATTAGTGAGTTACTTGTTCACATCTGTAGCAAATGGCACAAGTTTATGACGGGTTGAACAGTGTCATGCGAATCTATATTTTTAAAATCTGAATGTTTATGTTGTAGATACCGTGTAAAGAGGTAGGTAAGCAGGCCTTGTTGGACATGTTTAATATTTCCAACGAAACTGATGAGTTGCCCGATACAATAACGTACAGAAAGCGGATAACAACTGATAGGGCAGAAATGAACACAGATCTCAAGAGCAAAGTGGAATTATTTGAATCGTTAGCGGAGAAATTGGAAAACCTGAAACCTCATAATCGTGTGTCAAATTCTCAGGCTCAGTTTCCCAAGAAGAAAAAAGCTGAACTTACTGCAGAAGAATGTTTAGTGTTAACAGATTTTGCAGAAAATTATTCATTCATAGTTGAAATTGAGATACAGAGTTTTCAGTGGATCAATATCCAAGCTACGGTTCACCCTTTCGTGTTCTGCTTTAAGGAAAATGATAAATTAGAACACAAGACATTTTATTGCTATCAAAAGATTTTCACAGCGTATATTAAAGAAGTACATTAAAAAACTTATTTGTTAAGTCAATATAAAAGCAAAAAGAACTTTGCTAAGCTATGCTGTCACAAACACGGCTTCGATCTGGACGCTGAATGGTACTTTTTCGGATCATCTTATGGGGAAAAACGCCTGTGATGGTATGGGTGGAACTACAAAACGAGAGGTCTCAATAGCAAGTTTGCAAAGGCCAACAAATAATCAGATGCTCAACGTAGATGACGTTTTCACTTTGTAATGAAAAGTTACAAAACATAAAATACTTTCTGGTGAAATCAGATGAAGTAGCTAAGATCTCCACAACTCTACAAAAACGTCTTGACCACTGTACTAGATTTCTTGGTACTAGAAGGTACCACAAATATATTCCTATCTCAGAAGACATTGCAAGATGTTACGTCACTTCAGAGTCGGAGGACTACGACGACCATTTTGTGTTACGTATTCTACCTTTTGCATCAAATTACTTTGTTTGAATCAAACATAATGGAATGGATATTAGTCTGGTGACAGGGCAAGAGAACCTTGCATTTTGGGGTGACCAAGGTTTTTTGATGTTTTCTTGTAGATTTTGATGTGCTGAATCCAAAACTGCCGGGTGCAACGCTTTCACCCTTGAGCATTTCCCACAAAACTCACTAACGATTTCCCCTCCCCCCTTGTTATAAACAAATCTCTGACTTCGGGGAAATTATCTGTAACTTCTACAGTAGTTAACGTAGAATAAAAATTCAAACCTTGTTCTACTTCTAATGAAACAGTCTTTCCAACTATGTTAATCACTTGGGCTGCGTCGAACAGGAAAGGGAAATAAAATGGGAAATTCTGGAAAATTCCCTCCCAAAGCATCTTTCAGTTCTTAATATCGAATAGCCGTACCTCGAATCTCAATCCGGAAAGAAAATATTTTTTATATTTTCATGAACTTTCGACACTAGCAAACAATATTAGGAAGGATATCGCCCTGGCACCCTTGTACATTTCCCACAAAACTCATCGTTTCCCATCATTTGTATTTTACCAAAAAGTTATTGACTTCTGGAAAATTATCTGTAACTTCTACAGTAATTAACGTAGAATAACGGTTCAGACCTTGTTATGCTTCTATTGGAACAGTCTTTCTAACAATGTTAATCACTTGGGACTGCAATGAACAGGAAACTAAAATAAAATGGGAAATTCCGGAAAATTCCCTCTCAAAGCATCTTTCAGCCCTTAAAGTACAAAAGGGATGGGGTGTTTCTCCTTCCGAAAGAAATATTCTTATATTTTCATGAAATTTCTACACTAGTAAACAATATTAGAAAGGTTGCCACCTTGACCATTTCCCTTTAAACTCATGATTTCCCATCATGTATATTAAAAATAGTTCATTGCGGGAAATGTACCTTGAACTTCTATACAAATTAATGAAGAATAATGCTTCATCTCTTTCTGCTTCTGTTCGAACAATCTTTCCAACGATATCAGCCCTTAGGGCAACATTTGCAATTTCGAGACATTTTTATTAAGCATGAATGTAATGTATTTAGACTGTTTCAAAATTTTCTATTATCAGTAAAGTGTACTAATAAATCGTATATTAAAAGAAAAGTAAACATTCTTATAACTTTCTTCGATTTTTATGATTTTGATTAAAATGTTGGGGAAGGCGTTGTACCTTTGAAACAATGTACCTTTGAACACCTGTGCTTTTCTCGAATTCAAAGCTATCTAGGTGCAGTGATTAAAATTCATTTGAAAGATTAAATGAAAAAAAGTACTACAAACGCGTTTGGCTGTTGTTTACTGAGTGTTGTGTCAAGTAATGTTCCTTTTAATTTTTTCACCCCCAAAACTAAGATTTTTTTGTACTTAACTTTTGAGTTTTGTGCTCTTCGCTTTTCGCAACTTGATATTTATTTGTCCAAACTTGGGGTAGAATCATCGGTGAATAAAGCAATATTTTTAGTTTTAACTTCTGTTCAATACTTAAGCTAGTGGAGAACTTTTTTTCGTAATGGTGACCCTCTTGTACCTATGAACATTAATGCATTGTGTACCTTTGAACGATAAATAATACTGTTTAAAGCTACACAATGTAAGTAGTTAAAACAATTTATATATTTTATATAGGTTAGGTTAGGATATTAAGTTATTAATTATAATTTTAAGTAGTTTCTATATATTCGCTTATTATATAACATAATGTTAAGAGTTGTATATGCTCAACTTTATTGTTCACAAGTTTTTGTTAGAACTTCTCTTCAATTTTTAATTTAATTGATAAAATTTTAATTTTGGGGAGCTTTTTATAGCTAAATCTTTTATTGCAATTTATAACTGTTAATATTTGTGGTTTCTTTTTATATTATTGCCGCAGAAACATTGTAATTATCACTGTTCAAAGGTACAAGACGGTCTTTTCGAAGGTACACGACCATAATGTACCTGTGAACAAAACGGATTTGTTCTTATTTTATCTTATAAAAGCTATTGTAATTATGTAACACGTTTAAAAGTTATCCTATCTGATAGCAAAGAGATGACACTTCAAATGTACGACAAATATTGGGGAAAAGGTGCTGAATATTAGCACCAAAATTTCGAAGACTCTAAAAGTGTTCACAGGTACAACGCCTTCCCCTAGCACTTGTAATTCGAGAGGTTTCGCACACTTAGAAAATGAATGTTCTAGTGATATTCTAAAAGCACACTTATCTATAAAAATTGGTTATTCAAGATAAACTTACATAATGACTTAAATATGTCATGTTTATTTGTAATATTATTCCTCACCACTTTCTTCACTCTCGTCAGCGTCGTTATGTGAGTATGTGTTTCGTTTGTTGTAGCATATACCATCAAAGCATTTACAGAACATTGTACAAGGTAGTTTACCTACTTAACTACATCTTCTTGTTGAACAATGTTTTTCTGACGAAAAGGAACATTTGATGAGGTGAAGTACATCGGCAGGAACTGGCTCAACATTTGAAGGAAGCATAACTGGCCTTAACGATTTGGTTGTTTCATCACGTGTCCATCCATAGCCAGTTGGATCAACATTTGGTGGGTTTGCCTTGTCTGCACTCAGCCAAATTAGCATTTGTAGATGTGCGCGCTTTACATTTAGCTTAAAAGCTTCCGACGTGGGTGGAAGAGAGCAAAGCAGTGGGGCTCTTGTGTGAGCAGATGCAGTTTTTTTTCTTCCAAACGTTAATACGAACTTCTGTCATAGACTTCACACTTGCTACACCATAGCACTCAGCTACAAAATCAGTTGCTTCTTGTTGTATATCACTGGTTATTCTCTTCCTGAGACCCCAATTTTTTCAAGCTAACTCCTTTTAACACTTGTTTAATGGCTGTTGAAATAATCTGCAAGTAATGTTGAAATGATGATAATAGTAACAAAGGAGAAGGAATACATCGGTTTCATCTGGTACCACATTAACATGCTTACAAAAATTTTGTGTTATAAGGTGAATGACTTGCTGGGTGATTATAACATCGGCTTCCTCGTGTGCTGTCGCTGAATCGACCATACTTGAAATGCCTCCATTTTGCACTTATTGAGGCACAGTCACCAGAGGTTATTACCAATTTGTGTTCAACACAATTTTCTTGGGCAAGATGAAGACGTTCAGCGCATACCAGCTTAATCAGCTGTTGCTTATTGTGTGTGTTCTGTAATATAACATTAACAGAAGGCAATGGTGTGGACAGCTGCAATACATACTTCCTGCTGCCACCTTTACAACGTAGTATCCTGGTGGATGACCTAATGCTGTAGTCGAAGGAACGATCAAAAATAATGTACACATCACTTTCTGTTAAGAACTTTGAAACAAAATTGTAAACATTCTTTGCATAATCAGAGACTGTTTCACTTACTGGCCACTGAACAATCCAGAGAATACCACATCCATCTATAACCACAGCATCGGGAGTCCCAACATTTGGGGTAGATATGGTACATGCCAGTTTCTCCTTCATAACGTACTTCGTGTTGGTAATCTTCATTTCCCCAGAGTTTTCAAAAAGAGCGGTTGGAATTGACGAAAGTTCATAACTTAAAGCTTTATTAATCGATAATTCACGAGATGATAGTAAACTGCTTACGCGACTGTAAATCAAGTCAGTATCATATACCGCTTTGTCTCCCACATTTACATATTTCTTCATTGCTTCCATTGTTACTACTTTCTTCTTAAGGGGAACGTAATAACCAGCTGGAAGGCTGCTTTTGAACATATGTAGACCACGCTCTCCTATTTCTACAACTTTGTCTACATTAACATTTTCAGAAGCGATTGACCCAGTGACAACATTTATTAACTCTAATGAGTGTTCATGTTGATTCAGAGGTTGTATGCAGGATCTCAACATATCTCGTATCTTTTCTCTATCTGCTCGGTTGCTCTGCATCCTAGAATGACCTTCTTCTTTATGAGAAAGAACTGTGCTATCTCTTCCTTGCCTCTCTTTCAAGTTACACAGGTCTCGGACTAGTGAATTGACAATATGGAGACTTAGTGCCCATGTATCAACTGTTTTAAGCTGAAGTGTTAACCCAACAAGTCCACCAGGACCTTTCCCATAACGCATAAATGTTGTTTCAATGAACATATGTGACCACATTCCATTCCATACCCGTATCTAGTGTCTCATTACATGATTCCCATTCTCCATTAACATGTGTAAGAAGTACTTTTTCAAACGGTACATATGTTGAA
The DNA here is from genome assembly GCF_964235325.1 of Thermobia domestica. NCBI lineage: Eukaryota > Metazoa > Arthropoda > Insecta > Zygentoma > Lepismatidae > Thermobia > Thermobia domestica. Next base: position 183,285,026 of record NC_137458.1, on the reverse strand, counting down.
CGTACACTACACCAGAACGAATATAATTCCAGAGATCAGCACAGTAGAAGTATTTAAGCATAGCTTCAGCTGCCCATAGGTAGGCCAGTCACCTTCCCTTTCTGCGCGTACAAAAATCATCATTATAAAAACAGGTTTAAGAAGGCAGTCTACTCACAGACGAACTGTTCTACTCTGTTCAGATCTTTCTTCTAACAAGGACATCAGCTTATCGTAAGAAGCAACTGCATCATCTTCTGATATCTCACGCAAAATTTCCTCTGCTACTAATTGAGAACTCGCATGTTTTGGGGGGAATTTCTTTCCTTGAAGCATAAGATTAACACCCCGAAATGCAGTCTACATTACTTCTATAAGTTCCGACTCCGCCATTAAAGTACCAACACTTTCAATAAAAGACATTAGCATGTGCATCCCTCCCAGACGAGGTACGAATGACTAAAATTCGGATGGATAAGCCGATTGCACTCCAACCACAATTTTGTATAGCTGCTGATCTGTTGTATAGAACGTGTACTTCTGTCCAGTGGATTGTGTTTTCTTCTGAACCTCATACATTGATGTCAGGACTGTATCAGGATCACATGGAGTCACGTCAATAAGAAGTGTGTAAATAGCTTTTGTCTTTGGTACTGATGGAGTGTAGCTTAATCTTTCCTTTCTTGTATTATAACCACCATGTTCAGGAGTAACTTCAGGACTCCTAATGATCGACTTTAAAAACTCGAAATCTATTTTTTGTGCTCTGTACACTGAATAAACTTGAGATGCAAGTAATGCTAGAGTTGGCACTTCTTTTACTGAGAAATGTTGGGGCATTGGTCCCTGTGTACCGGTGTACAGGCACTCCACTACTCACACGTTCCTTCATTTCTTCCTTTGTAACGCGACAAATTTTGTTACTGTTGCAACTCCTTGACTTCTCGACTTGAGTTATCAGGGGAGCCATACAGTGAGTTTGACGTAGGCCATTTTGAGATGAAATAGACGTGTCAAAGTTGTCACCCACAGCTTGCACAAATCCGTCCGTTGAGGAATTAAGTCCTTGCAAAGTTGGTGCTATGCTAGCTTCTGCTGCAGCTGACGCTTTAAATCTTAGGGTCTCACTGTAACTACAAGTGATTCCAAACTTATAGAATTCGTCAATGAGACGTTTGCTGTTCAGAAGCATAGCAAGAGCAATCTGGAGAGTAGTTGGCTGCTTTGTCAATGCGGCAGTTACCATATTTCCAATGAGTATTGCAGGTAGCTCAGTAATTTCAAGCATCTCTAAGTAAAGTTTCTCTAGGGAAAGTAAAGTTTCACTGACATTATTTTTAATATTGTCTTCAGAGAGGGAAGCTTCGTAACTTTACAATCTCTCATCAGGCTTCTTCACTTCATTTATTATCTTTGTACTTAGTTCTTTATTGTTTCTCCATCATCATCATCATCATCTTCGGTAATATTCATGGGAAGAGCAGCTTGATTTTTAAAGGCAAGAATACTGGATACACCAGGAGAGGACAATACTAGAAGGTCTTTACCTATTATTTCCTGAACATCCCTTATAATTGCACGACGATCAATTCTAGATCCACCGTTCTGTTGATAAAGATGGTAAACTTCGATGAAGTTCCAAATACGAGAGGTGTCCTCTTTTAAAGCTGTCGTGACTGCATTGGTTGCCTCTTCGTCACTTTCCTTATTTCTGCTGCATTTAAGTGAACAAATTTTAGCTGACTTACTGTGCAAGAATTGATTGTAACAGTCTTTGTGGTAACGAGCATCTGCTGCATGTAGATCTCGATCGGATAATTCGTCATTTCTAACATCACATATTTTGAGGATAGTTTCTTGAATAGTCGGTTGCCCTGGACGATCGACCGTTCTAACAAGGTGATGTCTGCGTTGTCGACTTGGATTTTTTGGATCAGGATCGGAATAGATCTCTCCACAGAATAGACAGTCAGTACGAAAATTGAAAGGTTTTGCGTCTGATCTAATCCGTTTCACCTGTGGTTCAGAGGAGGTTGAAGTTGATTGAACTTTGGCTCTCTTGATATGGCACTGTGAAGTATATGTTGATATGCAGTCCTTATGAAAGTATACTGGCACATTTTCCTCAAGAGAAATAAACCGTCCGTCACGTCTAAGACTACTTGCCAACATAATTGATCGAACTCGCGCTGGTGCTCCAGTTATAAGCCGCTCTTGTGTTTTCTGACAGATGAAAATGCACTTCTTTTCTTCCGCCATGTTTTTAAAAAGTGCACTATGAAACACTACTTTGAAACGTGTTAACACACACAAAACAGTAACAGTTTATTCACTTGGCACTAGTTAGTTGTAAACTCACCCACATGTTCACTAAAAACTGTTATGTCTATGTGATGGCTGCTACCTGTAGATATATAAAAAGGTTGAATTAATACATGGAGGAATAGTGTTGCCACGAGACGAGACGGAACCCTTTTGACGAGACACGAGACGAGACGAGACGTCTCGTGAAATGTCTCGAAAATGCAAACGCTGGCGGGAAAGACCAAGATTGAAGTGGCCAGTGCTCATATAGATTGCAAAAGGAAAATCCCCTTTGTGGGAAAAGATTTTGAAAGCCCTTCATAGAAAAGTGTCCTCTGTCTATTGAATGAAAATCGTGATACATGAGCTTCCAGAAATATCATCCTTAATGTCTTGTCCCAAATTCCCCTTGCTGTAAACTGAGGAATTCTCTATTTTTTTCATTTCTGGCTGGAATGATGAAAACAAAAGAAAGACAGGGAAGATTTTTACAAGCCCAAGAAACCGAAATACCAGCACCATCCATTTAATTTGAAAACTGGGTACATTCTTCACAGTGGTCTTTATTCTTTTTGTTAAATGCGCCGAAAACAGCAATTGAAGCACGTCATTTTGCAAGTAAATTTTTTTCTCCTCTCTCTCTCTCTCTCTCTCTCTCTTTCGCGCGCGCGTGCACACACAAACATACACACATACTTCTACCATTTTACCAATCGCTAGCTTACGGTCATCTACAATATACAGCAGTCGTGTTGTAAAATTCAGCTCTTCGTTTGGAAGCCGGCCGAAGGACAAAGAAAGCCAAGATATTGTCGACGAACCCTTCAAATTGTTGTTTGCATTCAGTAAATTTATGATACTAACGATAACACTAAAGGTGAAGAGGTTTTACAGGGGGTCTTTGTTTTGTTCCGCGGAAATGCTGGATCTGACCACAGTGCGAAATTGCCCTCTGCTTCCATGTTGAGAGGAGGGAAATACTTCCCTTTCCTAGTGAATAATATTAATTAGAACCTGAATTATCTTCAGAAACGGTTTCCTACAGGCACATAAAACCTTTCGAACTTGATATGTGTAAAGAGTATTTGGTATAATGTTCATGGAACTCCGTTGAAAGCAGAAAATATCATGAGAACGGGCAAAATTCGAACACTGAAGAACATAATTAACAAAAAAGAAATAGGATACCAAACCATATTCTCCCCAAATCTTTCAGACTGAAATCCTCTTATCCCGCACGATTTCGCCCCCTGACACTGATACGAAAAGATAAGTGCTGTTAAAATCCATACACATGACCCTTCCGGGACTTTACCCGGGGTCTTCGAGCCGATGGTATATCGCCGCAGAGCGCTCGGTTTGGTATGAAGGTGTACGTTGTACGATCACGAATAGATCATGACAATACAAGAAAATGTTTTAAAAAGTCGCCATCATTAATCGAAAATGGCCACCCAAAAATATTTTTTTTTACACTAGCTAATCTGGGTGTACCGTCATGAGTATGTTCCACAAACGGGGCGAACACCATATAGGGGCACAGACCCCGCGGGTATGGGGACAGATTTGTAAAATGGGGGTGTAGAATGTCCCCCAAGCATTCTTTCCTCTGATGTGTCGTTCAGCTTCCAGTACTATGGCATTCTAAATAGAGCTTATTGTGCAGTAACCTATAAAATTTGAATTAAATACTTTTATTAAAAACTAACTAACTCTATGGTCTATGGAACCCGGAGGCTCAATTCCGCGTTCACAAAAGCTCTTCATTGACTTCTATCCTTAGCTAACTGCATCCAGTTTCTACTTTGTATTCCAATCTCTGCGAGATCCATCTTAATATTGTCCTCCCGGCAGAGTTGGCGTGGGTCAATGAAAACTTGACCCACGGCCCACTGACCCACCACCCATCGTGACCCCTGACCCACCACCCACCATGACCCTCTCTGACCCACGACCCACCATGACTCATGCCCTACTGTGACCCACTCTGACCCACCACCCACCATGAACCAATTTTATCCATTGTGGCCTACTCTGATTCACCAGAATCCATCGTCATCAACTCTGAACACGATCCACGGCCTCTTCTGTACTGACTAATGAGTTTACACTTGTAATAAAACAAGGCTGTGAAATTGTTACTAATCGGAGTTTGAATTTCTAGTCAATCGCTCAAGCACCACTCTGTTACAATAACGGTGGATCAGACCTTTACGATATAATAAGGTAAAGTGTTTGTCAGTGAGGACATTGAAACAGTCCGAAGTGGAAGGGGGGGGGGGAATTAGTGTGTGCCTAAAATATACTTGTACTAAGAGAGTATTCTTGCAAGTGTTAATTTCTGAACGCATTCCAAAAGAAACTTCTATTCGCAGGAAAATAAATACCTCCGTACAATATGGAAAAGGTTATGGTTTCTCAGTTCACAGTATTTTGCTCACAAAAGACTTGAAAAATCAGTTTTTCATAGGGTACCCAAGCACCTTTAAACACTATGTGAGAGCATCTCCATAAAGTATGCTCATAATTGTAATTTGTGTAATCACTAAAACACCACGTTAAATTTAAGTTACAAATATGCATAATTGCAATTATTATGAATATTTATTCAAAGTAGTTTACCTAAAGCAAAGAAGAGAGTTACTAAAAATTAGGTACAAAATTGAATAACACAAATAAGCCATTAGTAATACAAGTATACATTTTCCATAACTCGTAATTTTCCACCTTAAAACAAATCTGAAATAAGGTTTATTTCCTGTTGGTAACTTTTTCGTGGTAAATCATCCGCAGTGGAATGATGTTCATCCTTCAGTCCAAAAATAACTAGCTCGTGTAATTTGAGCTTGTCTAGTGGTGGGCCATTAACATTGATGAACAACAAGTTAGATAATGTTTGAGCACTTAGTCTATTTCTAATATCAGTCATCTGTAAATTTATAAGGGGGAGTCCCCGTTCGCACTCTGTCGTGGAAATTTATAATACTTCTACCAGATTTCTGCAACTCCCCATCGACAATCTGCTTGTTAGACTTAAGTCTGATAACGATTTTTCTTAGTCAGTTTTGAAATACTCAGCAAGATGTAGCATCTCTCTATCACCATACAACATCTTTCCCATATCGACCATGTCAGTTGGCAATGTCGACTTATGGAGAACAGAAGCTTCATCTACCACACCTTCGATAGGGAATCTTGTGAATAAATTATCAATTAAAGCCTAATAAACTGATGATTTCCTATTTGTTTATAAATTTAATTTTTGTAATTACACGTGAAGGTTTGATGCCATTACCAAGTTCCCTCCCCCTGTCTAGAATGCGAAAGGAAACGAGGTTCCTGGAAAGTGTTCAGAGGTGAATAGGAATTTCCCGCCTTCTTCCCCTTCAATTACCACACTGATGTTTGCCATCTGCCAAATTACGATAAATTTCAATTAAATTATTATAGTATAATTATTTCCTTGTTGAATTATCGATACTTTTCAGTGGAAAAAAGGACGAAACTTCAAAGTTCCAAATCAAGGTAAGTAGACCAAGGTAAAGGGAAAAAAGTGTAACTTTTTTCATATAATTATGCGTACAATCCAAACTTAAAATTTCTGTGTAATTAACCCGTAAGTAGTCGCGCCATTTTTTGTAACGTAAGTACTCGCGTGGGGGTGCCATAGACCCCCATATTTTTTGTTGTTTTTTTTAGCTGTTAATTAAAATATTGTGGTGAGAATTGCTAGAGACATTTCTTATAACCTTTCTTTTCGACTCAGTGATTAATAAAAGGCAAAATATTGATGTTTCTCAGGAACGTACTGTAAGTGGCAGCAGTATAACCAACTCCATTTTCAAGAAAATCACTAAGGAAACTTGCTGGGGGTCCAGGAGACCCCCACGCGAGCACTTACGGGTTAAGGTTACAGTACAAATTTTATGTTATGGGTTGATGGCCCTGTGCTATAAGCGCTCCATATAATAAACATAAGCTTCAGCAATTATTATAGTAGAAAGCAATGGATATATGAAGCCAAGCACTGTACTTTTTGTTTCTGATTTTTTTTCTTAAATAACATCGATCGTCTTCGATCATTTCTACAAACGAACTCACTACCAATTTTCCATATATAAAAAGTGCTCTCCTTCCCCCCCATAAAGGATAATTTAAAAAAATGCTAGGACACATTCTGTTTATTTTCAATAAAGAGTTAATACACTGAATTTCAGCTCCGTAAGTTTAACGGCATGCGAGATACTCATTTTTTCTCCACAAAAATTCGGATCCTCACTACCTCCTTAGGATATTATGCATTATAATGAAAGCAATATAACATCCCAGTTTGGATTAAGACCTAAGTATATATCAAAAGTCATTTCATTTGACTTTGCAATTTGACCGTGATGATCAGACACATAGTTGCATTCAATTTTTTATGTAATAATTTATATATTACAGTGATTCAAAAATGTATTTTTCCAGTAGTTAGCTCCTCTAAAAACGCACATGTCTCGAAAGCTAAGTTGTAGTATAAGTCCTATTGCTACTATTACAATTAAAAATATCAATATCCAAAAGTGCCTGAAGTTCTTTTTTCACTTGGTTAGATATACTTACCTCAGGTAAATAGACAGAAACAAATGGAAAAGGAAGGGAAATAAAGGTCTTGAAAGTAAAACGAAGACAAATTTACCAGTCTTCGGAAGATACTGTCTGCAGTGCAGTGAGCAGAGTGGGTCGGTAGATCATACTGAGTCGGTGGGTCGCAGTGGGTCATTGTGGGTGGTGGGCCGCAGTGGGTCACGGTGGGTGATGGGTCACAGTGGATCACATGCTGTTGACCTACGCCCACTGACCCACTCAGAAAACTTGACCCACCGACCCACTCCATCTCTGGTTCTGGGTAATAACTTTGTTGTATCTTGATAAGCATGGTACAGTCTGCTACATTTTACTTTCGTTCTTATGATATGCCACAATATTTTACGAGACGAGACAAAACGACACAAACGAGACGAGACAGAACCCTTCGAGACGAGACACGAGACGGAACGAGCATATCTTTTCGAGACGAGACGAGACGAGACAGCCTGAAGTCTCGTCTCGTCTCGTGGCAACACTATGGAGGAACGTTAGAATTAATAACAATGAAAACATAAAAGGAAATTTAAATTTAAACATTAAAATCAATGAACTTTTAGCCAGAAATCGTGAACTGAACTTAAATTGTTAAAAACAAAAGCGAATACAAGTACTAAATATATCCTACTGCCCAAATTATATGAGGAAGATATAATAATTGTACCATCTATTGTGTTACTAATCAATTTTTTAAATGTAAATTCCTTTTAAATGTTAATTATTCAAGTGTGTATCGCACGGTTACGGTTCACGTGTGTACGGTTATTTTCAAATGTAGAAAGTTCATGAAAATATATATTAAAAAAATCTTTCGGAAGGGGAGACACCCCATCCCTTTTGTACTTTAAGAGCTGAAAGATGCTTTGAGGGGGAATTTTCCGGAATTTCCCATTTTACTTTAGTTTCCTGTTCATTGCAGCCCCAAGTGATTAACATTGTTGGAAAGACTGTTCGAAAGAAGCATAACAAGGTCTAAACCGTTATTCTACGTTAATTACTGTAGAAGTTACAGATAATTTTCCAGAAGTCAATAATTTTTTGGTAAAATACAAATGATGGGAAATTGTGAGTTTTGTGGAAAATGTACACGGGTGCCAGGGCAGTACCCTTCCTAATATTGTTTGCTAGTGTCGAAAGTTCATGAAAATATAAAAATATTTTCTTTCCGGATGGAGATACGAGGTACGGTTATTGGATATTAAGAACTGAAAGATGCTTTGGGAGGGAATTTTCCAGAATTTCCCATTTTATTTCCCTTTCCTGTTCGTCGCAGTCCAAGCGATAAACATAGTTGGAAAGACTGTTTCATTAGAAGCAGAACAAGGTTTGAATTTTTATTCTACGTTAACTACTGTAGAAGTTACAGATAATTTCCCTGAAGTCAGCGATTTTTTATAACAGGGGGAGAAGGGGAAATCGTTAGTTGTTTTGTGGGAAATGCTCAAGAGTACCAGTGTTGCACCCGGCAGTTTTGGATTCAGCACATCAAAATCTATAAGAAAACATCAAGAAACCTTGGTCACCCCAAAATGCAAGGTACTCTGCAAATCTTATGGACTGGCTGCCAGACTATATTTTGCTAACATGCAGTTATGTTTTGTGTCTTTACAACAATACTATTTTGTTTTCAAAATAGTTTCTTTTTATTGCAGTCTCATTTGTGCTAAATGCTTACTCTCTCTCTCAAACAGTAATATGTTATTAGTACTGTTTAATCTCCGTATATTGAAGTGCTGAGAATTGAAAAATACACAAAACCATATCAATTGTTCCAATATTGAAACAATACACACATATAGGACAAATATACAGCATATCAGCGTGCTCTGAAGACAAGCATCCCCCTATATAGCCCTTCTTTAGTGGACCAAAACGGTATCTCTATAACGGAGTAAGTTTCATTGTTGAGAGGCTATAACTTTTGTAGCAGTAAAATACACAAGAATGTTTTTATTTGCCATAAACATATACAACAGCACTAAATCCTGTGCTAATTTGAGATGTTTATCACTAGCCCAATCAGAGTTATTTGAATACAAACTTCGGGGTTTTCGACAAAGCTGTGATTTTAACACAACCATAAAAACATAAGGGTAAGTATATCACAATCAATATTTTTTCTAGTAAAACTATTGACATATCTCTTCATATCACAAACAAAATCAAACTGTGTATACCGCTCCAAAACATTGTGAAAAGTGAAATTTCACCGATATTGATGTTTACTTTTACTAGTAAGTTTCTCATAGAAAAGAGAAACATAAGTAAATACCTTTTAGGCCTAGTTTTTGCTTCAATCCATTACCAAACAAATGATTTTTGTTTTATCCTTCTAGGCCAAGTACTGTTTTCGTAATGAACGTTTTTAATACTTACAATCGTGAAACTAGGCCCGCGCCAGGAAACAAATATGGCCTCCACTGGCAAACCGCTTCAGATAGACATATTGTAAACACAGTTTTAAAGTCTTAAAACATGAAGCAAACTACTATGTAGGTTTCATAATTTTCAAAAATGTTCAAGCAACCAATTTATTTTTTTCTGGATCATTTTACGTAGATTGACCCAAACAAAACGAATTTTATATCTCAGAAAATGTGTTTCAACACGCTATGTAGATAGAAGCATAGTGCATCTGTTCCATACATAAATTCTTAGCAATAGAGAATCAACAGTATTTCAGTCAGTGATGTGAGCTTAAACTCATTCAGAATGAGTGGATAAGAATTACTATTTTCTTTTCAATTGCTTTGCAAGAAAACTTGCCCAATTTTAAACAGCAGTTTTTAGGTATTTAGTTGTAATATATAGAATGTATTCAATAGAGAGTGATATCGCTCGAATTGTCCAATACTTTTTTTTATTTGAGTAACGTTTTGTGACTCATTCTTTATTTCTGTGAATAGCGCACTGTTCGTAGTTTCCGTGTATCCTCGACTGCCTAGCTGTATAACCTCATTAATATTAAAAGGGGATAAGCCATTAACCCCTTAAACAGGGAATTTTCAGTCGTAGGTTTATCACGTGTTGTGTAATTTTCCATCTAGTAAACAATATTGTCAATAAGTGGCAGGTTGTTTTCACCCAACTTGACGCGTAATAAGCGGTCTACAGAAGGAGAAAAAGGAAAACAGGCTTCAAAATCGCTTATAAGCGGTCCACCCACGTAAAGGCTTAACACTATCCGGAAGGTTAGTCTACATTATCACTATTACCACCTTTTTCTTTAATTGTAAGGTATTTTGATTCCTAAAAGATATCTTGATACTTGTCTTTTCAACATTCTCTACCGCAGTTTGATTTTCAGTCTTTTGTCTGACTTGGGGTTTTTACAAGACGGTAAGTCCGAACCAGACTCGAAATTAGATATTTCATTTTTCAATATAAATATGGTTGTATGGGCAATTTGAAATTAAAAAATTGTATATGCTTTCTCTGTCACACGCAAACGTTCATAACGAGAAGAGTCTACTCTCCTACTAATTTCGTAGGCATGATCTTCACTGTACGATCAACGTGAAGGGTGTGGTCAAAAAAATTGAAAGGTACATTGAAACACCATTCGCATCTACAAAACTCATGAAGATGAAGACGCCATGCGAAAGGAAACCAGAAACAAAAACAAACTTTTTTTTTTTTTGTAACAAAATTAGCACTATTTTTTCTCACAAACAGGTCGGGACGTGTCTACCTTTATATTAGTATGGTGAAGATGTCTCTTCATCTTTCTTTTTATAGACCAGGGTGCAAAGTTCTGTAGTGGATGGGAGCAATTTCCCCACTTAATATTTTGGAATTAACTATTTTCCACTAGTAATTTATTTGGATAATGACACTATAATGAGAAGTTCGCAAATTAATTACATTAGTTCATATGTACCTAGAACAACATTCATTTCTTGTATAATTGTGTGAATTAGTGCTTAGCAGTATCCATAATCTTGTATACTTTAATAATTATAAATATTCAAATGAATTAATTCTATGTCTAAGCATTCCAGTCCATTTTTTTTTTCCTTACACACTTTGATTTGATTTCGCACTTTGGCATAAGCTCTCATCCAACTGAAAGAACAAGCAAAGAATATATAGATAAGAGTGATTAATGCATGGTAGATGAATATATAATTATAGACCGAGTAAAAGCGAGGTTTTCTTCTTACTTATGCCCTACACATCGATAGTAGAACAATTGCAACTTCGACTTGATGCCTGTGGAGACTTCATCGACATGGCGGATCGAGACCTAGATTTCCTGAAAACCATCGTCACGAGCGATGAGACATAGTGCCTGAGGTATGACCCTGAAGACAGGCATCAGACTATGGAGTGGCGGGGTCCAGGGCCGCCAAAAAACAAGGTGTGAAGTGGGAATCCCGCATCAAGACAATGGTCGTGGTGTTATTCGACTCCGAGGGTCTAATCCATAAAGAATTCCTCTCTGAGAGTACCGTGTTAAATACCGTTAAATATGTGAAAATACTCGAACGTCTGCTGCAACGGTTCAAGAGGCCATGTTCTGAGTACGCCACTCAAGGCGACTAGACTTTGCTTCAAGACAATACTCGGCCAAATTGCCTTTTTGGTGCAGCAGTTCCCGGCCAACATGGGAGTTGTCACTTAATCACCCACTCTACTCTCCCGGACTTTTTCTCGTTCCCCGAATTGAAATCAGCCCTGAAGGATTAGAGATTTTTCAGACATTTCTAACATCAAACCTAATGTTACGAGCAAGCTGAAGGCTCTCCTTAAAGATGAGTGCGTCAGGAGTTTCGAGAACTTATACAGCCGTTTCCATAACTGCATTAACATTAACAGGGATTACTTCAAAGGACAGTAACTGCTGTTTCAGGTAAGACAAAAGTTCATTCGATATATACACACATTCACTGAACTTTCAGGACAGAAACATTCAGGAACAAATGAACAAAGAAAGATAGCTGTTAAGTTAAACATGAACGGAATTATGGAATTCACTGTAATGCAGGCCAACCTGAAAATAATAATAATAATAATAAATAAAAATAAAAATTGTAGTTCCAAAACTTGATTTGTTTATATTGCAATATTTTGCTTGGTACAGTCTAATAAAGCGTTTGGGAACCCTTCGCCATTGTATTATAAAGGTAGTGTCTTATAAATTTTCCAAAGTTGTAAATGACACAAAGTTTATAAAATGTTTTCCAGTATGGAGACAAAAACTTCAACACACGAATTTTCAAAAGTACACATTCAAAAGTAAAATACCCCAGCCCACAGTGGCGTCGGATAGTGCACAGAATGTGGTAAGAGGGTGTACAGACTGCGGAAATTCACAGGCGATTGGTGGCAGTGTATGGAGAGTGCGCACCGTCACGAAAAACCGTATACAACTGGGTGGACGGCTGGAAAAGTGGCTGCACATCATCGGAGGAGAGAAGGGAACCAGTTCTGGAAGGAAAGTAACTGTGACAAAATCAGTGAACATTTCAAGAATGAAGTGGCTTAATCAGGACAAAAGGTGCATCACGTTCACGGAACTGGAGGCAGCCACAGGACTTGCCAGAATCACTCTTGCACGAACACCTTAAGATGGATTGCATAATGCACGAGCACCTTAAGACGGGTAAGGTGTCTGCCAGGTGGGTACCCTAAATTCCTGAATAGAGCACACACACACACAAAGCGAAAGGAGGTAAGCAGTGATCTACAATGCTACAGCCACAATCCAAAAGGCTTCATGTCCACATTCCTTACTAGGACGAGACTTGGCTGCACTATCATGAGCCAGAGACTGAAGTCCAATCAATGCAGTGAAAGCGTAAAGGCAGTCCCACGCCAAAGAAGTTCCGTATACAGTCATCCGTAGGCAAACGCATGGCCAGTTTTCTGGGACAAGGATGGAATCATGCTCATTTGACTGGCTGGAACCCAGAATTACCATTAACAGCGAGTCATACATGGCAACGCTTCGGAGTTCGCGCCGTGTAACTCAGAGGAAACGACCAGGAAAATAGGCGAAAGGTAATGCAACACGACAACGCTTGTCTCCACACTAGGCGGGCAACCACGACTGCCATTAATGAGCTAGGGTTCCAGGTGCTGCCACACCCACCTTTTTCTCCTGACTTGGTCCCTTCTGATTACCATATATTCGGGACATTGAAGAAACTGCTACGTGGACATCATTTCGCTGATTTTTCAGGAACTGTAAGCCGCTGTCCGGATGTGGATGCGATAGATTCCGAGTGTTCGCAGAGGGCATAGACAAGTTGCCACATCGGTGGCGCAAGTATGTAGTTCTCACTGGAGAATATGTTGAGAAAGTGGATGTATCTGCCGAGGCATAAGATTCTTAAAGTGTAAATCGATACGAAACGCACCTTGTATTGTAAGATTAAGACACAATAATGCTTCCAGTATGCATTTCTATATATATATATATATAAAAGTAATAATCTTAGACCTATTTTTTCCTAGTGTGGGGGTGTACGGTTACATACCATCACGTGAAAGCAACTATTATAAACACACAATTAAACCACAAACACTTGTTAATGTTTTTATAAACATTACCAGCAGACGATGAAAGGGAAATACTAGGAAGACACGAAGTTAATTCGGAAGGAAACCGAAGACGGCCAACCTTCGATAGTGATGTAAAGACGTAATACTTTGTTCAATAGGGGCCGCGGTGGCTCAGTGGTAGAGCGTTCACCTCTGGTGCTTGGGGTCCCGGGTTCGATCCCAGCCTCCGCCAAGTGAACTTTGTGGTGGGCAAACACCGTGTGCGTGAGTTTCCTCGGGGTTCTCCCGTTTCCTCCCACTTTTTTCATTGAACCATTTCATTCATTATTCATCATCACCGTCTCCTTTAGCCTACCGGGCATAATCGTGGGACGTAAAACTCAAAGATTTCATTTCATTTTAACTTTGTTCGATAGTCTGCAGATTAAAGGTGAAGTTCAAATTGTAATTGGTTGGAAGAGTACGATATTCCAAAGAAAATTAGCCGTATCTTTGGTAGGTAAATTTAGAGTATCAGTCATTTTTTCTACGAAATAACGAGTAGCGAGCTCGTGTGTAACTAAAACATATTTACTGTGTCCAGCACTGTCCTTGCTGATCACCTTCCATGTTGTCCGCACGTCCAGCTGTTGGTGAAACGTGCAGTAATTTCCAGGAATTACACTTCTGTGTATTGTTTTTCCACCTAAGGCAGATCTAAGTACTACTTCCTTCCAACTGTAATGACGAGCTCAATTGTGGACCTTGAAAGAAGAAAAAAAGGAAAGTGTAAATTAATATGGAACTCCTCACGTATATGGAACGTATATACAAACTCTAAAAGTTACACTGAATTTGATGCGAAGCACTAAGTATAATAATGGTAATAATACTGCGAGTCCGTCTTATCTAAGCAGGATCAATATAGTTATAATTTCTCTCAAAGTAGGCGGTGTGCTATCACTAATGGTAAGAATGTTACAAGTCTTTTGTTTATTAGGTTCGTCGTATATTTTACGATTGTCTATGTTGGGAACACTCTGTATAGTAGGAGTGTCGATTTTATTAGCAGGCGCTGGTGGTTATTCGTTCTAAAGAAAATGAGATATCTGGCCGAAATGAATGATCTTTATCGTTAGAACGGGACTTACAAAGAATGAAACATACATAAGTTAAGATTAACGTTAGAATTAAAAAAGAATGAGAGTCGGAATCAGGATCATCTTTCTGAAAAGAAGAAAGAATTGTTAAGTTCGTACTTCTAATCGTTTTTTATAGAAAATGTAAAGCAATGCCTACGACAGTTAAAGGTAGAAATATAATACAGTATCTAATTAGGATAGTCTAAGGAAACAAATGATGCAAATATAACTCAGAAGAATGACTTGGCAGATCATTACCTTTTTCACTGAAGAACGTGTAAAGACGTAATACTTTGTTCGATAATTTGCAGATTAAAGGTAAAGTTGAAATTGTAATTGGCTGGAAGAGTACGATATTCCAAAGAAAATTAGCCATATGTTTGGTAGGTAAATTTAGAGTATCAGTTATTTTTGCTACGAGCAAGCTTGGGTGTAACTAAAATATATTTAGTGTGTCCGTTCTCCGCTGATGGAGAACCTAATGCATTGAAATTCATCCAGAACCAATTTGTCCTATAGTATGATACAGCAATTTGACTTGCATCTTTTCGGGTAATTTCTTCAGTTCATGGCACTCTGTACAAATCTTTATCTTGTGTGCTAAATAATTTTTAAGAGGAGGCGTATAAAATTCCCATAAAGCAATCTTATATGATTTGGTGAATCCAAAGTGGAAAGTCGTTGGATGTTTATAAAAGGTTGTGAACCATAAATTGGCAAGAGACTTCGGAATGCACAAGATTGATAGACTGCAGATCTTCCTTAATCTATTTCTTCTTCCTGTAAGGTATACCATTTCGAAGACAGAAAAATCAAGTCGATCTGTTGAAATTTTGTCCGGTTCATGTCCTTCTAACATTGGAGTCATGTCCTGCAATTTTCGTCCTTATGTTCCTCTCGAGCTATATACGGGAATGGTTCCTGGTCACTAAATTGTGGAACAGTTGTTGGGTTTCTCTTTTTCGTAATTTTGAATATTTTTGTTCCGTTCTGACCTACTAATAGTATCTGTTGGATGTCGAGAACCTGGCAAATAATGAATATCAAACTGATAATCTGCCAAACATAATTTATATGGGGTATATTTTCCGACCTTATCTGGCTGCATATTTAAAGATGAAAAACATATGGCGTCAATGTACATGTTAAAATTTCTGTTCAACAGAAAATATCGAAATTTTGGCCGTATATAATCTAAAGCGTATAGCTCGTTTTGCCAGATGCTGGCCTTTTGTTCTGTTTTGGTGAATCTGCGACTATAATAGGCTACTACTTTTCTTTCGCAAGTTTTTGGTTATAACAGGCAAATAAACCGCCCGCCTGAACATTGATGCAATCACTGTACGCGCGAATTTCTAGAGAATCATCAAACTGAGAGAGATGGGGCGTGTATAATATCGTATTTTAGTTTTTCAAAGAGAATGCAATGTTCCTTTGTCCATTAAAATTTTGAATGTGGCGCTACCAATTGTAGAAAAGGTTCTATTTTTATGATAAAGCCCTTGATATATGCCCATAAATAGAACATGAGCCAATCGATCTTTTCAAAATTCTCTCTGTGGTGGGCTTTTTGAAATGTGATTTTCTTAGCTATTTTTGTACAGATTTTAATGCGATCATCTGATACTAAATATCCTTCAAGTACATTTAATTCTGAATAACATAATTTCTTCCTCTTAGGTGAGGCACGAATATAATGTTTTCGTAATTTATGAAATAATTCTAGATCCGATAGTTGTTGTAAAATGTAACTACTCAGCACAATATCGTTAGCAAACTATGTTATCCTGTTCGTTAAGCCGTGTAGAATCATTCTAGTTGCGATGGATAATGCTTGCGCACTAGTTTTGTGACCCATCACACATGTGAAAAATTCGTAAACTTTTCTAGTATGATTGCAGGGTTACTACTATACTGGAAATACTTGAATTATACTGGAATTTAATTTTGATACTGGAATTTTGATCCACACTAGTAAATTTATGAAATATGCAATAATTTATTTTCATTCTTTATAATCTACCAGGGGTGTCATTTGGGGAGGGCCGGAGGGGCAATTGCTCTTACCCTAAGTTCCAGAAACACATGGTTTTTAATAACTTGTATATTAATACACTAATAAATAACATGAAACCCTTTTGTAGATGGTCATTCTGCCCCTCTTAGCAAAATCTGAAATGACGCTACTGTAATCTACCCTGGATTTTTGAACTCCAAAAGTCTAGGGAAATAACAATCTTGCATTATAACTAGAATAGAATAATATACAATTAATTATTTATACAAGTTGTAATATAAATTCATAATACATTTCTATAATACAAATAATGCTCTTGGCTCACTGTATCAGGCCTCCGAGCAGGGTGTCTACGGGACATGAAAATCATGAGTTAGGGTTGTCGGTCAACAGATCATGAAAGTAGTTAAATTGAATTTCAAGTCATGAAAAAAGTGATTTTATAAAACAATATTTATGTGATACAGTACAGTTACTGAATAATAAATTGTGATTTTCCCCAATGATCCGGTATTAAGACCTTTCTCTCTTTTGGGGTTGCAGGTAGTCACTAACTTCCCTGTTTCTACCAATACTGTTTTCAGTTTCCGTGTTCTTTTTCTTTTTTTCTTCAATACTTCACGTATAATAACAGTGGATGCACTATATTATATAGAATGCTTCAAGTACAGTATACAGGGCTGCAAATAGTAGTCAGTAAAAGTATGCCCAATAATGGGGAACTGAGGGCTAGTTGTAATGCTTGGTATGGATGTGGCACATTGCTTGTGTAAAGAATTCAGCGCTTTCGTGAGCAGCTATATACACATAACAGCAACACTCTTTATTTTATTTTAAATTATTTTTTGTTGCAGGTCACATTAACTATTGAGTTTTGAAGAAATATTTTGTGATGTCTACGAAGTGTTTGTTGACAGGTTTTTTGTTGTACACAATGCAGTACAAATTTTTGTGTACGTACTTCTTTGTTTTTATATTGTATATATATTAAAGACGAGCAAGGGAATTGGACTAAGCAGCTATGACTTACTCTGGGCTTCGGTAATTGCACAACATTACCTATTTATCGCGTTTCTTTGTCATTTAAAGATCAAATTGCAATTTCCACAGCTGCTCATTGGGGAGAAGATGGCCAATTTTAAAAGCACTTAATTATTTGATTTGTTATTGTAGCCTAGCCTACTTCATATTTTAAATGAGAATTGATATCGGTAATGTCAGGTATTTAGTCAACATTTCCACATTTTTAGTCAGTAAATTTTACCCTACAGCTAGTTTGCAGCCCTGAGTATATTATGTATAGAATATACCGCATCCATTGTTATTTATTTATTTACTTAAATTATTGTTTCACTTATCTGTTCAGAGACAATGAATAAAATAAGTTTTTTCTGTGTTGCATATAAAGTGGTTGATTTCATATATGTATATCTCTGACTTATGACTTATTATTTAGAACAAGTTTTTACTTACAATAAGCCTGGTACAGAATCCACTGAAGAACTATTTACTTGCACAGTGTGTGTTATGATACTCTTTCTTTGGCTGTGTTTATTGGATGTGACTGTTAACGAAGTGATCTACGTAGCCAAAAATGCATTGTCACTTAGAACCTGTGATATTAGCACTATTCAAATATATTTTGTGTGTATTATATCATTGTGAATTAAAAATGAATAGTTATATATGAAGCTATAAATTTATAAAACGATTTTCATCATTTATGTAAAACTGGTAATTTGTCAACCATACTTTTTTGTAATTGTTTTAGAAATATTAGTCTTAGAAACAGTTTTAAATTCATTGAGATTGTAAATTTTCTCCAAAACAAGAGTTGTATACATTTTGTAATTGGACATTTAAAGCAATGGGTGGAGTAGGGAACTGTGAGGGGAGTTGGGAGCCTCTTTAAAAATGTTAAAAAATAATTTGTATTTTTTAAAAAAAAATCAAGACTAGCTAAGGCTAATTAAAAATATTCTTTTCTTGGGAAAACAATTACAAACCTGAAATTATCAAGAGTGTGATTATTCCTAAAGGACTTTTAAAAAAATTCCTTGTATTAGGTACTGGAATTTTGCTGATAATTATACTGAATATACTGGAAATATACTGGAATTCTGAAAATGCAACTCAGTAGACACCCTGGATTGACCTCAACCATCTGTGACTTTTTGGATGTGAAATGAAATGAAACCTTTGTTTTACGTCCCACGTTATGCCGATTAGGCTAAAGGAGACTGTGAAATGAATGAAAATGAACGAATGAAATAGTGGAATGAGTAAAGTGGAAGAAAACGAGATAACTCGAAGAAAACCCACGAGCACGGTGTTTATCTACCACAAAGTCCACAGGGTGCGAGCTGGGATCGAACCAGGGACCCCAAGCAACTTTTTGGATGGAGCAAGATTTGGTGGTCCAAGGTTTATATATCTTAATTTTTTTTTCTTTCTTTTAAGAGCTTTAAGACCTCTCAGATGACTGGAATGGGACCGATAGATATTTAGTGTATGTGTTGCACTTTTGTAAATTCAAAACCATTCTAAACTCGTTTGTATTTGGTTTCTTCCGACGCAAAACTATAGTCGTCTGTAGGCCGTATAGTTTTAATAGTAGTAAGTTCCTGAATCTGCCTATCCACCTCATCCTGAACATGCAAAGGAACAGGAGACTATATCATGGATCTCTGCCGATTTAGATTGTATGTAAAAAGTTCTCTATATTTGTATAATAAATCGTGAATGGCCTGTTTTTGCGACTGATCTAAATTAGGATTGATATCAAAAAGATCAATTTTGAAAAACTCCTGTTTATATTCCAAACGCTGGTCAACTTGCTTTGTTGTATAATATTGATTTTATTCTGTAGATGTTGCTTCATTGTAGCAAAGGAATAGTCCTGACATTTCTCAAGAGCCACTGGCGTATTTTTCCTTAAGGTTACAGGATATTTGGATTAGGAATAAGCGAAGACACGTTGTTTGTGTGTATCTTTTGTTCAACGGCTTGTAGTTTGTACTTACCAAGGAAGCCTTGAAGAAAAGTTATATAGAAAGACGCTGATTATTTTTTCTTACTATCACCGGGATAAACTTACGAGCGCGTGCTATGTAATACACTTGTCCAGAAAAAAGCACGCTTGCTGACTTTGAGTGTATGAGTCACGTGTTGTGATAAAATGTTTTCCTAGTTCTCTTCTTGGAAGAGAACAAGGCTGGCTGCTTAGCAAATAATATAATGTTGGCTTCTTAGCAAAGAAATTACATTTTCCCTTAAATCGATTGTACCATTCAACCGTTTTAACAAGTCCAATCCGAAAATGACTGATACATAATTTCTCTATATTTACGGAAATAATGAGAGAATGTCGTTTGTCCAACTTTAAATGTTAACAGTGCTATATATTTTAAGTTGGTAATTTTATTTGATATTCATTTAACCGCTGTCTTATGTGGTATTTTTTTAGTAATTGAACACCAGGACGTAAATCTTTGAAAGTGCAAATGGAAAGACTTGATCCGGTGTCCACTAGAACTGTTTGTTGGCTTGTAGTGGTTATTGACAAAAATGATTTATTCTGTTCGGCAGTCAAACTGGCGTTTTCACGACGGTCCGTAGATGTCATTGGTTGATCGTCCACATTAGTAATTTGATGCATTATGCAATCACAGCTGTTCTTTGCAGGCGTTGTTCTGTTATTATTTGAATTGCCTGGTTTTTGAATCCTGGGGCCCTACGTGCTTTTTGACGCTTAAAACAATTTGAAGCAGCGTACCCACTCTTTCCGCAAATTGTGCAGACCAGTCTTTGATCTTCTGGTGGTAGATTTTGTTGGCGGTTTTATTTTGTCCTATGTTGTTATTATTATTATTATTATTATTATTATTATAGGCTCCGTTCTGATAATTTTTCTTTCCTCGCTTATTTCCTTGACTCTTGTTTCTATTTTGGTTACGTAAGCTGGACTGAGCAACCATTAAAGAGAGCTCTGCCATTTTGTTGGACAGAGAAGAAAAGTTACTTGGAACAGGATTTCTCTGCTTGTGGGGAGAGACTGCGGGTTTGAGGTTACATTTCTGATCTTCGTCCTCTATTTGTTTTTGTGATGTTGAAGAATGTAGTTGCGGAGCGGAAGGATTATATTGATAACTATAATTTTGACTCGATACTGCTGGATGCATATTGTAAGGTGTTAAGTATTGCGATTTTTGTTGATAGTTATGCACTGGAGTAGGAATATATAGTTGTTGATGCAGCTTGCATTTCAAAAGGAATACTGCTGGCGTTGATGAAGTTGTATTAGTAAGGTAGTATCATAGTTAATAAATTATATATATTGTTAAGCTTATGATTTTGGTCATATAGCGCATGTAAAATTTTCGCCATTCTACATGATCTCTTTTCCTCATTAAATTTTGCGTCCATTCTAGAGTGTTGAGTTTCATTTAAATCGCCTCCACTGTGTCAAACCTTTCTAATGCTATTCTTTGAAGAAAGTCAGACTGAAGTCCCAATGAAAGATGATGGATTTTCTGCTCCTCCGTCGCGTTAGGTGTTAACTGTCGCATAACTCTTAGTTCCCGAAGAAAATATGCATCTATAGGTTCATCTGAATGTTGTTGGACCTGAAATAGCTCTTGTTTCTCCTTGTGAGATGGTATTTTGGGACTACTTCACGAATTTAATTTTTCTTGTAAATTTTCGTAGCTTATTGTGCTGTACTGGTTTTGATTTTTAAGTTAAAGTACCAAATCTAAAATCGTATCCTTCAAGTATAACGGAACAACTTCCTTTGTTTTAGCGGGTGACCATGGCTGTAGATTAGTCATGTGGACATATAACAAAAGATCAGTTGGGATCTTCCTTAAAATGTTTTTTAAATGCTGCATCCCAAATGACAACTGTGATACACCTTCCATCATACTTTCGTTAAGTCCATTGTTATCCTCCTGAGGTTTAAATATCTGTTTTCCAGATCTAGTTTCTGGTATAAAATCGCACTATCAAGAAGAGAAGAAAGGA
Source organism: Thermobia domestica (assembly GCF_964235325.1). Lineage (NCBI taxonomy): Eukaryota > Metazoa > Arthropoda > Insecta > Zygentoma > Lepismatidae > Thermobia > Thermobia domestica. Next base: position 183,263,447 of record NC_137458.1, on the reverse strand, counting down.
AAAATGGAGTAAAAAGAAGAGAAAAACGGTGTTTTACTAACCTATAATGTGCCTGAAAAATCAGTCCCAATTCGGTTAATAAGAAGAGTGTTCTGTAGGAACATGCTCCTTGTAATATATTGAAAGTTCCCGCTTTACTACCATGCAATATTTTGCATGGTGGAATCTAATAAAACGTTTGGGAACCCTTCACAGTCTTATTATAAAAATAATGTCTTAAAAATTTACGAAGTTCTTGTAAATAATACAAAGTTGGGAACATGTTTTCCAGTGTAGAGAAAAAACTTCAGCACATGAAAAGTGGCTTCACATTCAGAAGATAAAATGACCTAGCCCACAGTGGCGTCGGACGGTGATTCAAAGCATCTCCCTTACTCATCGCAGTTTCACCACATAACAGTTAAAAATTACCCCTTTACTCATTATAGCCTTCGGAGTAGATAGTTATAGGAATATTCCTTCGCCCACAGCGGCTTCAGCAGCAGGGATTTAAGGAAATTCCATAACCTAAGGCGGTGTCGGGAGATAATTTAGGAAGGTAGGCGATCAGTACTGGAACTGATGCCTCTATGCACTTAAGGTTCTCTTTTATGGATCAGCCGTCTTCGGTTTCCTTCCGAATCAACTTCGTGTCTTCCTGGTATCATTCTTTCATCGTCTGCTGGTGATTCTTTTAAACACAGTAACATGTGTGTCCGTGGTTGAATCATGTGCTTATAGTCGTTGCTTTCACGTGAGCATATGAAACCTTACAATATAGTTTTAGCTGCATAAAGTGAGGCCAGTATTAAGAGAGGAATGGGAACTTATTAGCTCTTAGAACGGAGGATCGTGCTGTGCCATACCGTAATTTAACACTTAAGCGCAAAGTTGCCGTGCGAGAGTGGCGTAAGTAAGAGGAAGCCTAAGGAACTCGACCCGTTTGGCCTAAAAGGTTATACCTTAAGCGACTAAGTCCACAATGCAAATCCACACCGTTGGCTTGGCATTCTTCTGGGTAACTGTAGGAAAGAGACCGTAGATTCTTTAGAATTAACTTGTGGTTTAGCTTTCTAAATTTTTCTCTGACATGGGTGCAACATATTTTTGAAACTATGTATATAATTGGTGTGTAAAGGAGATACAACGTTTTATATTTTACGCGAGCTTCACCGGGTATTCCATGAACTGATCGTTTATATTGCTAGAAGCACTTGGTTATTAAACAAAATACTGTTAGGTACAAAGCAAGATGCTTGACACTTCTTTTTGTTACCTTATCTTTCGAACGTACGCATGTCGTCCCATGACTTTTGCAACAGAGAAATTGAAAAGATTCTGTTAACTTCGTTCTCTCTACAGTTTTACAAACATAAGTTATTTTGGAATCTTAGAGTTTTGTAAATGTATACTACTGAGAATTTAAGAAAGTAAGTTTTTAGGTGAATCATATCTTTCTTTCAGTGTCTGGGGGTGCTGTTAATTTTAAATGTGTAAGGGTTATTGTACATGATGAAACATCACCATTATTCTTGTATTTTAAAAATTGAATTGTTCTCAAGGCAAGAGATAGGATTGTTATATTTGGTCTAGGAATTAATTCGTGCGGGTGGACAAGAGATGGCTCAACGAACGGAGCGTCCCACAGTTCCGTTTATCCACACATGTGTTGCAAACCCCTGTCATCGCGTATCGTTCGTAGTATAGGGCAGTGGATTAAAGCGTCAACAACACCAGTTTGTAGTTAAGTGAACATGGCGCAATTTGTGCCTGATAAAGTGTTTTTGCGGGGTGTCCTGCTGCATTACTTTCACATGCAGAAAAGTGCGACTGAAAGTCATCGTATTTTGGTGGAAGTGTATGGTGACCATGCTCTAGCTGAGCGAACGTGTCAGAAGTGGTTTGCACGGTTTAGAAGTGGTGATTTCAGCTTGGCAGACCAAGAGCGAGCTGGACAGCCAAAAAAATTTCAAGACGAAGAATTGACAGCATTGCTCGAGCAGGATTCGTGTCAAACGCAGGAACAACTTGCAGCAGCATTAGACGTTGATCAAACAACAGTCTCCAAACGCTTGAAAGCCATGGGAATGATTCAAAAGATGTCACATTGGGTTCCACATGAATTGAAAGACAGAGACGTTGAAAGACGAAAAACCATTTGCGAATTGCTGCTTCAACGACAGAGCAGAAAGGGGTTTCTGCATCGAATTATTACGGGTGATGAGAAGTGGATCCATTACGAGAACCCTAAACGAAAAAAGGCCTGGGTGAAACCAGGTCCATCACAACCAAAACGAGATATTCACTGTGCAAAGGTTATGCTGTGCATATGGTGGGATATGAAAGGTGTGGTGTACTATGAGCTGCTGCAACCGGGTGAAACTATGAATGGAGAACGTTATCGACGACAATTAATGCGTTTGAAGCAAGCTCTGGCCAGAACACGACCAGAATGGGAGAACAGACATGATAAACTTATTGTTCGACATGATAACGCTCTTCCACATGTCGCAAAACCGGTCAAAACCTATTTAGAAAATGTCGGATGGGAAGTTTTACCCCACCCGCCGTATTCACCAGACGTTGCTCCTTCGGACTACTACTTGTTCGATTGCATGAACAACGATTTGATTGGACAGCGGTTTACTTCTTCAGAAGATATCGAAACATGGGTCTCTGACTGGATCGCTTCCAAGGATGAGGACTTCTTTCGCCACGGAATCCGTACATTGCCTGACAGATGGGCGAAAGTGGTGGCTAGCGATGGACAATATTTTTCTTAAGGTATTTATGTATTTTGTGTTTGTACTACAGCTTCAATGTGTGCGTACCAACCGCACGAATTAATTCCTAGACCAAATAAAATTTAGTGAGAGTTATTACTTGAAAGAAGAGACAGTAAAGAAATCACTATATTTTTATGTACATTCATAATTTTTAAATATTTTTTCACATCAGTATTAGCACTTTTTTTTTTACATATAAATGACGTATTTTTATAGATAACATCAAGTAATTCTTAAGATATCCTACTGCAAATAACTAAGATAACACACAATAAATTACTAAAATCTTTAGCTGATTTGATGAAAGAATTACTTTTAAAGGTCTGGTTTTAAAAGTATAAAACAAAAAATAATAATAATAATAATAAAGTTGCCATGTACACAGCAAACAGAGCTCCTCCGTGGCTAAGCGGTTAGCGTACGCGCCTTTGGCGCGGGAGACCCGGGTTCGATTCCCGGCGGGAGCTCATGTGATTCGGATTCCACGTTAATCAGTAGGTCCACGTCTCATATAGCCTCGCTGCTGAACGGGACGATAAACTCAAAAAATCAATCAATCAATTACACAGCAAACAGTTCTAACGGACACTGATTCTTTAAATTCTGCTTTATTTTCTGTTGTATTATTTTCAGTCATACGGTTACTTGTCTGTGCCATGAAACTTATAATACTGATCGCAATTAAATGTGAATTTACTTTGTTCCTTGAGTTATTAAACCCATTTAGATATTAAGACGAACTTTTTTCTTGGTCTCCTATGCAACAGATGGATAGGATGAGTCATATGTTACCAAAAAAAGAAAAGAAAAGAAAAAAGCACAATTTTATAAAATACTATTGCGTGAGTGCTACTAATTTCGATGGGTTGTGATAAAGTACTCCTTGGTTTTTTACTCAACGAAGGTCACCGTATATGTCGTGGAACCGCTCGAATTGGGAGCTGAACAACTAACAAATCCCGTAAAGCAGATGAATAATCATTATAGTCTACTTGTAGTACCGATACTGCCCTTATTTCTGTGAGTCTCTTTTTCAGTTGTTGTAGATTACAAATATGAATCATGCATCAAATTGGCGACTTAAAATTATCACGTTTTCATGTATGATTGCTATGCTTTGATCATATACCGTACATGCAATAAAATTACGGGCCCTGTTCCCAACCACGGGCCGTGTTTATGTGTGGAGAACGCCCAAAGAAGCTTATGATCTGCAGTGTCTCCGCCCAACTGTGAAACATGGTGGCGGCTCGGTGATGCTGTGGGCCGCCATATCATGGTTTTCATTGGGTCCTGTGGTCACACTTAGCGGACGAATCACTGCCAACGATTATGTCGCAATTTTAGGAGACCACTTGCATCCTATGGTTCGGATGTTGTTCCCGGACAATGACGCCATCTTCCAGGATGATAATGCACTTATTCACACAGCTGGCGTTGTTGCAGTGTGGTTTAAGGAACATCGGGATGAAGTTCAACACCTCCCCTGGCCCGCCCAATCCCCAGATTTTTAATGCTCAGATCCGCCTATTCAGTTTCGCCATCTGAAGACTTTAACCGAAACGGGCTATCATCATCGCATTTTATTTTTCTTTAGCCTTTTTTCATCATCCTTTATTTGCAATAATTGAAGGGAAAAAGGGAACAAGGGAACAAGGAAAAGGGTGGGAAGGACGGAACCACAACACTCAACATCAAACAACAATGAACAACAAACAAAACAAAACATTTTGAAAAACAAAAAGAAAACGAAAAGAAAAACAAAATGGACTTGAGCTATCTCAACAATATTCCTAACTAACAAGAATTTAATTACTATCTAATTCCTACCAAATTTTATTATCATATATTTAACAGAATTCGATTGCTATCTAGCTCCTACCTAAATCGTCATGTATATTATGTTGATAATTCTTTAATATTTCCAAAATCTACAATTTCTATTTTCGTCTTATTGATTTTAGAGTTCATTAAAATAGCACGAAAAAATTTTCCTGTTATGCTCTGATCTCCAGTCAGATAATTTCGGTGTCTGCTTAATGCTGTTCTCTTCCTAATCTTGGTTTCTCACCTAAGTGATTTTCACCTGTGTGTGTGTTCCTCTCCTGTGTCATGGTTTCCTCTGTGTGGTTAATAATCACTATGTACACATTACTTCACTAAACACTGCACACACATCACTTCACTAAACACATCACTTTTCTGTAATGCACATAAGTGTCATGCTGACAAAGTTGGTTCTCTGATTTTTTTTTTTTTAATTATGATTAAATTATGATTTTGGCTGTATTTGTTAATGTAGCTGTATTATTCATTGCTCTCGGTTCATCCTGCACATCAAAAAACGGACCGTGAGTATCGACATGAGGCCCAGGACCCACTCGGAGCACTTAGTGCGGGCCCTGGTCAGTTGTGTCCCGCCGCCGCGTACACACGGACCGGAAGTCGCACGCTATCGTGACCGAATCGCGAAGCGGCTTCAAGATGATGCTCTATTTCCGAGTCTTCATGTCACAATTTCGTATATTATTATATATGATTGTTTCTATTATATATTAGTGTATATTTATTCCCACACATTTTATCACCATCGCATCACACACACACTCCCAGAGCATCCGGAGTTCCTTACCAGTCAAAAGACCGAGAATGCTCTAGGCACTCACACACCATCACTCAACCTCCTTCCTGGGGGCGCGGAGATCCAGCGCTTCCAGAAGTTTCCTTCGGTCCAGGAGGAAGGAATCCTCATTCATTCTATTTTCCATATTTTATGTCCATTTAGCTTGTGTTTCCTCTGTAAAATGCTTTTTTGCATAGTTCTGAGTATTCCTCTGCTACATGTGCCAGGATTCTATAATCCTCTTCATCTTCCAAAATAGCTTTAATATCCTTCTGTCTAATTTGGTCACGAATTCGCAAGTGCTCCTCCAGGAACAGGCACCACAGAACACTTGTGTTCAGGTGTCCCTAGTTCTCCACATTCACACCTATCATGTTCTTTCTTGTTGATTCTATAAAGATGGGTTGGGTAGGAACCATGTCCTGTTAGGAAATGAATTAGTCCTTTGTTGGGATTGAAGTAATTCCATTTAAGTCGCGTCCCAACGTCTGGAATAAACGTAAATAATCTTCTTGATGTTTTATCTAGTTGCCAGTCCTGTATCCACTTTTGTTGGATTTGCCTTTCTATTTCATCCAGTTTTTCTGCTTTGATCCCTAAGAGTTCTTTCGTCTTATTTAAATTTCCTTTTTTATACCAATACGTTGCCGCTCTCTGGATTACTATTAAATACATTGGTTTGAAACCCATCAAAATACACAATGCGCTGTGCGGTGTCGTGCTGAAGGCGCCACCGAGCCGAATTAAAAGGTTTCTTTGTGGGCGATTTATTTTTGCTTTTAAGGAGTTATTCTCTAATAATCGATGTGCCCATACGCTGGAAGCATAGTTCATCGAGGCGCTTAGGATTACCTCCTGATAAGTCTTAATTAATTTTCTCGGTAGCCTATAATTTGTTTGAGCCAACGAAATGAGTTTATTTGTTACTTTATGACCCTTTTGAGTAACATAATTAATATGCTCTCCAAAATTCAGTTTATCGTCTATCATAATCCCTAAATATTTAAATACTGATACCCTCTCGATCTTACTGGTGCCTATTTTAATTATTGGGCCTCTTAATAATTTACTTCCAAAAATCATGTATTTCGTTTTCCTCTCAGAGATTTTTAGCTTAGACTTTCCACACCAATCAAGTAATTCGTTTATAATTCGTGCTGATTTTCTCTCCAATTCTATTCTAGAGTTTGCTGAGATTATTACAGCCAAATCATCAGCAAAAGCAATTACTCGTTCAGTTTCCTCTAATTGGTTCAGTCTTTCTAAACACGGCTGAAATTCCAAATCCCACATCAATGGTCCTAAGATCGATCCTTGTGGACATCCCTTTTGTGCAGTAACTTTGATATTTCCCAGGTTCTCATGGATGATGATCTGTCTATTCAAGAAGTAATCCCTAACTATATTTACTAAATATTGTGGTAAATTTAGTTCTTTTAACCTTTCAATGAGGGATGGCGTCCATAAGTTATCAAACGCTCCCTCTATGTCAAAAAACAGGGCCAATGCATATTTTCTTTCCATGCTACTTTCCTTAACTTGATATACAAATGCATTTAAGGCATCTTCCGTAGATTTGCCCTTTCTGAAACCATATTGTAAACTATCATCTTCAATATTCCTATACTTTCGAATTCTATTTGCTATTATCCTTTCAAATAATTTTGAGATGTTTCTCAAAAGGCAGATTGGACGGTAAGAACTCACTTCTGTTAAATCTTTATCCTGACTTTTTAACAAAATTAGCAATTTCGATTCTTTCCACAACGAGGGAAATACCTGCTTCTTAAGTAGTGTGTTGAACAATTTTGTTAGATATGGAGTCCAAATATCCTTTTTATTTTTGTAGATCTCATTTACTATACCATCTAATCCTGGAGCTTTTTTAGTTTTTAGTTTATTAATTATTGTTTCAACTTCCTCATTGTCCGTTAGTTCGATATCTTCTTCTGCTGCCAATGCGATGGGTTGCAAATATTTGCTTCTCAATTCTTTCTGTTCTTCCGTATCATCTTCCTGATTATCTTTGGGAAAAAATTTGTTACTTAATTTCGACAATGTGTCCTCTCTAGTAGTAGTAAATGAACCATCTTCATTTTTTAACGTTGATAGGGTCAGAGGATTAATTTTTTGCATAGCAAGTTTATATGGGAATCCCCATGGATCCATTTCTAAATTCTTTTTTAAAAAATGTTCCCAACTTATTTTCTTGGCCTTTAATATTTCCTCTGTGTATTTTAGTTTGATTTCTCTATATTCATTTAATCTTCTTCTTTTCAAGACTGTAGACCAGGTTGCTTGATAACTTTTCCGTTTAGCTTTGACTAATTTTTTTAAGCGATCTAATTTTGGTGACCAAAAACCATTATATGTTCTTTTAGGAGCCAAATCTGGAGTAGAAGCCTCTATTGCTTTTTTTGTATTTTCTTCTATTAAGGATACCAATTCATTCATATCTTCGAAATTGCTTATTTCAGGTAATTCTAAGTTTTTCTCAATTTTGCTCCAATCGATTTTATTCATATTATATTTCTTCTTAATTTGCTCTTCGTTTGATTCACTTCCTATTTCAAATGTGATTACTTCATGGTCGCTGGTGGTTACTCTATCCTGTACCATCCAATTTTTTATCCATGTCTCCAATTGTGGAGAGCATAGTGATATATCAATATGGGATGAGCCCATGGGACCCACAAAAGTTGGCTTATTACCCCTGTTCAATATAATTAATCCATTTTGATTTATAAAATCCTCTATCAATTCACCTTTATTATCAGTTTCAGGGGATCCCCAAAGAACAGATTTGGCATTAGCGTCCATGGTTAATATATACTCGTTATTTGGGTTTTGTTGAATAATTTCCTGTATTTTATCAATAAAAATTTCAGTGTTCATGCAGAATTGAAAATATGAATTTAAAAGCCAAAAACTTCTTCCATTGTAGTTAATTTCGACACAGATCAACCAATTATCACAATACTGGCCAATTTTGAGTACCCCAATTTCATTATTCAATACAGCAATTGCTACTTTAGATTCATTTCCTCCTATTAAAATCCTTGAAGATGCTGGAAAAGTTGTAAGTTTGTTTTTAGCTAAATAAGGTTCTTGGATAACTACGATATCCACTTCATTTATTTCTGCCTGTCTCCTGAGTTCCATTGTGGCGATTTTTGATCGCTGAGCATTGTTTTGCATTACTTTTATAATTTTTCTACGACTATGCATACCTCGTATGAACTATTGCCTCCCTACCTGATTTGCTGAAATCAAAGTAGACCCTGCCATGTGCGTTTACTAGCTGTTTATATACATTTTCTATACTCCAATAGATCCCTCGCCTTTCATAAACTTCATTCACCAAATCGATAAGTTCCCAGCCATTAGCTGGAAGATCGTAGATTCTCAATTCCATCCTGTCTACTTCCTCAAGAGATGGATATGTTATCGTTCTACCTTTTTCGTGCAAATCCCTCACAATTTGCCTAAAAGCTATTGTTAAAATTTGTCTATCCTCCAATTTCGCTAATTTATACTTGTGATCCATATTTTCATATAGAGGTCTAGGGCCTAATATGATTGGATCATCTCCTAGGAATTTTGTAGTCGTAGAAGAAACTGCATTGTCCTGTATGTTGTTCTCTCTATTTGGTTGAAAAGGTTGCTCGTTGCCTATTATAAAGGATTCTTCTATTTTTGGGATATTGTCCAATTTTTCAGTTTTATTTTTCTTATGTCTATTTTTTAGTCTATTTTCTAAGAGGGTAGAAAATTCGTTATTACCTTGATTGTCCTCCACTTGAGGTTCTGTTTGTACTATTTTATCTTTAGTACTTGTTGTTCCTTTCCTTTTCCTTTCTAAGAATTGTTCCAGTCTTCTTTTATCCCTTTCTTTCTTACTTGGTGATTTATTCTTCCTGATTGTTTGTTTATGAATTTTGTTTCTATCCATAATTGATTTTACTAATAATCCTCTCCCGGGCTACCCTGTAAGATACACATTCTTCACTATTGGGAGTCTGGCAAATCTTGTGCCGCAGTTTGCACGGAACACATACTTTTTTATCTTTTTCATCACATTCATCTCCTTTGTGGCGTAGACTACCACAATACCGGCATCACTGTTTTTCCTTATTATCGCAGTATTTTGCAACATGCCCAAACTCTTGGCATATGTAACATTTTGGTACTACCAAAAAGTCCTTAACCTTATGCGACTCGTAGTCGATATATACCTTATCGTTGTTTATTAGGTGTTTCCTTATTAAGGGAGATACTTCTATAACTAAGTGACATCTTTGTTGTTTTTTCTTTCCCGCTCTGAATCTTGGTTTGATGGATTTGGCTTCCTCTTGGAGATTGTCTTCAAAATTTTGTTCTATTAGTGTTTCTATTATTTCTTGATCTTTCAAATCAGACGGAACCCCGTAAATGATCATTAGGGGATTCTTTTTTCTACTTTCCTCAAAATTAAAGTTATTCTTAATTTATTCTTTTGTTGTAATTTTCTGTAGATCTTCTTTAGTTGCTGTTTCGAGGACGACGAGATCCCTAGTCGTTCTTACGCCAGTTATTTTTAATTTGTCTTTCCTGGGATCGATTGTTTCAGTTAATCTCCTTGCTGTTTCCTTCGTTGTCTCACCTTCTTTAGGTCGAATGATTATAGCCGGCTTAGTTTTTGCTGCCACCTGCATGATTTGTTTTTCTTTTTCTGTAATAGTTCTATCCTGTTTCACAATTTCTGACCATGTTGGTTGTCTTATAATCATTCCGCTTTGGTCTACTTCCATTCTACTGGTTTGGAACTCGTCCAGTTTTTTCGTGAGGTATTCCATTTCTTGAGATATTTTTGTTACATCCGGTTGTCTCTCCAATTTTAAAGTAGCTATTCTCTCTCTCAGTTGTGCTGATTCTGCTAATGAGTTGCTCTCTAATTTGACAATTGTCTGTGCATAATCTTTTATCTTCTCTTGAAGCTTATGATTTTCCTTCTCTAGATCAGCATAATTTTGCTCCAATGTCCTCAGCTTCTTGGTCTTTTCTTGGATTTCTTTTTCCATCCTGTCATAGTGCTTATCTCTATCGGATCTTATTTCTAACTTCTCCTTTTTAAGGTCTTCTATTTCAGTTTTTTGTATTGCAATAACCTTTTGAAGATCTTCCATTTGTTTTTTGTCCTCCAGTCTTGATCCTTTTTGCCCAGACATCATTTCTGTTTCCATCATTAACTTTTCTTTTAATATTTCTTCGTATTTTGATTGAAGATTTTCGTTGATTTTTTCCATTTGGGTAAGTTTCCCTTCCAGCTCTTCGCGGTCCTTAACCCAAACGACCATTCTCCTTTTCAAGCGTTCCAGTTTCCCTGTTCCAACTTTCTTCCAGTCTAGTAAATTATCTAGGTAGTCCAGCTCTGCTTCGTATTGATCTATAGTGTCAAAGCCATATGTTTCCATGGTTGGTTTCTTCGTTGTTTGAATTTCCGGAGAGCTTTCTTCTCTGCTTCTTTTACGAGCTTCTTCGTCGTCTGACTTGGTCATAGACATTGGGTTTGCTGATGTCGCTATTTGAGTATCCTCCTTTGCCTGTTTCTTGGCTTGCGAGCTCTTCCTACTTAAGGGTGGGCTACGTTGCATCATCTTAACATACCACGCGGTTGCCGCGAAAAACCGAATTTGTCCCCTGAAAAATTACGGATAACCCCCAATACACTCACGTATGAAGGGTTGCCTACTTTTACTTACATAGATGAAGTCTGTACCTTAAGATTAAATGTTTTCTTATGAGTGTTTTTACATATATGGAGAAGCGCCTTAGTGGTTATGCTAACCAGTCCTACCACAATGCCCAAAGGGTTGCGTATCTGCTCCTTAAGATTGAAAATAATAATAATTACTCACCTATACATAGTCCATACAGCCACATGTTAAGAATGATTGTCAAGTCCGGAAATGATGACGCTGAGGTTTTTACTTTTTAAACTTCTTCGTCTTTTAAATGATACGTGTAAATTGTCTTTCAATGTTTTGTATCACAAATTAATATTATTGTTTTTCTTTTATAACGCATGAACCACTTGTCCAATTTACACCGGTTTTTGAAATAACACTCACCAAACATTCACACACACTACAGTACCATACATTGCACACGAAACACACTTTTTCTCGCACTCCCGAGCTCCTTTTCAGGAGCAAAACAAACGCACTTCTTCTCGTTTCTCGATCCAATACTCAAGTCCCAAAATAATTGAACATCTGTGGTCCGTCTTGGAAACACGACTCCGGCGACGATTTCCACCTCCATCCTCTCTCACAGAACTGGCCGATGCCCTGCACGAGGAATGGTGTAAAATTCCACTTGCTACCATTCACGACCTCTATGCCTCCATCCCACGTCACATCAAGGCTGTTCTGAAGGCGAAAGGTGGCCCGACACCATATTAATCTGGTAAGTTGCAATTTTGTTCAGGTGTTTCCATTTTTCTGATCACCATCTGTATGTATTAATATAATACACAGTATTATTTTTGTTAGAGAGAGGTGGAAATTAAATGATAATGAGTCGGATATAGAGGAAATACATAAGAATCTAGGATCGGTGTTTGGGACTTACTCTGGTTTCTGTATCCAGAAGTGTACTACATACTGAGTCTAATTAAAATAATATAGTACGAACATCAATTGAGTGTCACCGAAATTCACATGTATAATAATAGGCACTCAAGAAAGGTCTGTGGGAACTTGACTCGAGACAATAACATGAAGTTAAACGTGCGTGGAAAACCAGTAGTCGTCCTCATGTACAGGAAAAATTACTGGTTAGTACCACATGAAGCCACTCCCAAACAATTATATGCTATGACACCACTGATATTTCTTGAATATTGCACATCACTCGGACTATCATTTGTTTCATCCCCGGAGGGATAATGATTCCAAACCCTCGACGAGATGACACACGTACCGGTCATCGTTGCATTCTATCATCGTAGGATCTATAGTCTGTAATACTTGGATAGATTATGGATCCTATGATGATGTAACATGAGCAATGGAATTCTTCCAGTGCGTGAATGATATCGTTGAGGGTTTGGAATCATTATCCTCAGGGAATGAAACAAATGATAGCCTGAGTGTGCAGTATTCAAGAAATATCAGCAGTGTCATAGCATTTGATTGTTTTGGAATGGGTTTGTTTTTTGTTAATCAATAATGACTAAGCATCATAAAGAGCACACTTTTCATTGCGCGTGAGCATTCTGCTCAGAAGCAGATCATTCTTTCCAATGAAAGAGCAAGGAAAGATGGACTTTGCTTGTGTCGTTTTCTGACCAATCAGTTTACGTGAAACACATTGTCCTTTCTTATACCATTTCTCAATTTAGTGAATATGTTGCTTAATGGTTTCTGCACTGCAGTTGGTTTCTCGTAATGCTTTACACGTTTACCCATTATCAGTTTCAAAACCCGCCTTGAGTCCCTAGTTTTCTATAGGTAATAGTAAGTTTCTCGTATATAGTGTGTCTTAGAAGCATAGATCGCCATTATGGTGTCAGTTGAATTATGAAATCTGTACCGAATGTCTGATGTACTATCTTCCTGTTTTGCTTGCAATTTTGCCATTTATACTCGTAAAACATACAATCCGGTATTTGTGTTTGAGATTTCTATGCTTGACTTTCTCTCATTGAAATCCCCTTTCAGCATAACGATAACGGCGACCATACTATACGAAGAGAAACCTCAGTAAACTTTTATCTACGTTTTTTCGCCTCAACAGGTTCTAGATACATTGATAGATAGAATGTTAATTACTAAGTCTTGATGCCATTGCCGGTCTGAAATGTATAGCATTTCACCAATGTTTTCTTACGGAACATTTATAATAATAATAATAATAATAAGCAATATGAAGGGAAATGTCGTGCATTGTCAGTCAGGAAAACTGGACAGGCAGCACCCCCACATTTGAAAACTTTTTGTGCTTTTACATCGATTTTTTCCCGGATACGCATTTTTAAATATTTAGTTAAAATTTTTAGAAGCATAAACGAAGAAGTTTACTTGAATGGAAGATGCAAACTATTGATTTTGTTATGTGTTGTTTTTTTCGTTACAATTTTTTGCCTAGCGATAGCGCATTTTTAAATACCAAATTCCAGAAATAGAGCATTGACTGAAACACGTGTGTTACGGCATGTATTAATAAAAATTGCAAAGATTACTGATTTGAAATATGTTTGAACGCTTGCGTTACGTTTAACGATAATGTAACGTATAATGAAGGAGGCGGAAAAATTATTTGGATGGAATAAAAAGGTGATGAAAACCTATTGGAAGAGGCATGAAGGAGAAGATAATTAAAAAAGAAAAATGGAAACTGGTTATGAAAGTACTTGAAATAATAATAATAATAATAATAATCCTTCTTTTCCTCCTGAGGAACTTGCGACAGGGTGTGGTAGAACGGAAACTCTAAATGGAAAGAAAAGTATTGCACTTGAATGATTTATTGAGGAGAATTATTCTTACACTAAGAGGAAGAGATTGACAAAGAACCGTAGTCTTTGTGAATTCGAATAATTTCAAAATACAATGACCTTTATTAAGGGTAGAATTGCATTCGTAAAATTTATGAATTTGAAGTATACTTTTTCCATCAACTTGATTGAGTTTGCATCCTATAAGTAGATTTATTCGCGCAGAAAGTCAGTTCGCGCAGTTTCGCTCTATTCCTTTCTGAATAAGTAGAAACGTCATATTTGGAGCACGAAGTACTAAAAGTAATGTGTATTTAAATGATTTATTACTTTATTCAACTCTGCCTATTTACTCCGTATATGTTACATAAATATATATATATCTAAAGTTACTAATTTAAAATCTCTTCAACTGTTATTCTAATCTTGATTATAGGTATATCTAAAAAATCCCGAAGCTTGTTTCTGGAATTGGATGCAACTGCTGCGAAGATTCAACCAGTGGTTACTACACCGAAAACTCCAAGTGGAGATGAGCCGAAGAAAAGTAGAGAAGTAAGTGATTTAACTGGTAATCAGATACCTTAGTGTTCACGAGTGAAGTGGTCGAGAGTTTCCATTTTAACAGTATTATATTGTTTCTTTTACCAAGAGTTCCGTAAACGTATACAGAACGATAAAAACTTCCTAAGGTATATTACATTCTGCTTTTGATAGATTCACTGTTTAGTTAGGAGGAGGAAGAAAAAGTAAGAAAGAAAAAAAGAACTTCGCAGAAGACGCAGGCTGGACTTGTAAAGTTGGTTCTTTTTACATATTAACAGCACATGACTAAATGAAAACGGCTTTACACATATATTTAAAAAAATAAATAGAAATACTGGAAGAAAATTGACATTTGTTAAGCTTTTCAATGAAACTAACAAAAATGTCTCGTCAGGAGTTAAATTTTGTATACGCTATTTTTTTGTAAACACAACATTTATTTCCCCTCAGTATGAAAATATATTTTAAAGAAATGAAGTGAAGTTTTCATACTACCTTGTTTCTAATTCTTTGGAACCGGATTCCGGCAAAATAATATAATGTGTGTCTGTGTGTGAATTCAGTTTATAGCTTTAATATTATCCTGATTTCTTTTCTTATGTGATTCAGTTTCTTAAATGCTTTAATGGCCTGGATACTGGATACTCACTTTTAGCATTACTTTTTTAATGCTAGTGGTAATTTTTTATTTATTTATTTATTTATTTATTTATTTTATAATAAACATTAATAAACACTTAACTTTCTCACTCCAATTACTTTTTCGTTTAGAGACGAGTTTTAAATTAAGATTTCTGAAAACTATTGTAGAGATATTTAGCGATATAGCAATTAAATAATTTTCAAAGATGCAGTTGTCAAAGCTTGAAAATAGAAATTGTTATGGGAACTTTTATATATATTGGATGCGTTTTAGATATTTCCCCATGGGCTGTAAAATGGACTACTGGTATTTTACGTTCTATAATTTTCATTTTCCATCTCTCATGACCTGCAATTCCCATTTCCGAATCTGTGATAGTTGGGCTGGTTTTTCAGGTTTTGTTCCGAAGACAGATTTCTGAAGACATTGTGAAAGCCTCTGATCAAATTGAAGATGTGCAAATCGAAACAGCTGACATCTGTTCTAGGTTCAAATTCTTTGAAACGTACAAGGAACCTGAAAGACAGCGTAAGCAGTTCCGCATCACACCTCCTCGGGAAGGTCAAGTGAAGGTTGGCAATCGTAATTGAATTATTGTAGAAAGAAAGGCATGGAATTCCTTTACCCAAAGCATAACAACATTTAAATCATCCTTGTTAACCTCTTTATGCTGTGTGACCTTATTAACCGGTTTTTTTATATATATATATTTTTTATAAGATTTGAGTACCATGCTTATCGGTTTTAGTTACGTGTAGTATGTTCGTTACTAATCGCTTTATGCACGTCAATTAACTTTATATTTTACAAATTTGAAAGCCAAAAATATCGGAAATGGAAGTAATTAAAATGTATTAGTTATGTATAACTTCAGGTTCTGTCATATATCTGTTACTGATATATATGAAATGAAGTTGAATATAAATTCTAGGTTTTCAGCCTGTGCATAATCTATGGCTCATCGTGTTGAAGTATTCAGTCGTTTGTCTATAAACTATTCGTACACGACGACCAAGTCGCACCTCGCTGCTACCGGAAAATTTCAGCCTGGCTCAGTTTGAAAATGAGGTCTGTTATAGTTTCACGTCGTACTCGGACACTCGTAATCGATAATTGTTTTATATCGTGGTCTGTCAAAATATAGAATGCCTTTGGTGTATTTAATTGTAGTCGCACAATTTATCTTCTTAATAATTTTATTTATTTGGTTATATAACTGAGTCTTCTCAAATTGCTCCATTATCTTAAGCCTTAACGAATATCGAAGTGTACCGAACAAAATTATTGCTAATCATAACACCAAGCTGTTGTAATGTTACTTAAAAATTAATGTATTCGAAAATAATCATCATTTATTAATGTGTGTTTCATAGGACTTCTTGCCTCAGGGGGAAAAGTGTATATCTGTTACCCTGTGCTACTCATACTGTACCTAGTAAGAACAGAGATTGATGAAATATTTATATTGTGACATGCTGCTCTCACATACCAGAAGACATGTAACGTCTGTGCGTTTTATAGTAGTATTTTTAGTTTTATGTACCATTCCTTACTTCATACTCTCTTACTTTTCATTTTTAAAGATTTTTAAAATAATAAGAATAAAAACTAAACAACAAACAAACAAAAAAAAAAAAAAAAAAAGAACGTATCTGAGAAGTATGGAGAAAAGGATTGTGTTTTCAATATACAGTGAAGTTGTTTTTCTTTGAACGAGTATGGAAAACAACAAATGTAAATATATCATTGTCGCGTACAATAAGTGTATTAAAGGTCGACTGAAGTTAGTATTTTTTTTTTTTTTTTTAATTTACCAGTGATTAGCCGATGCGTTTAGTGTTCTGATTTTAATTTTTTATTCTCTTTCATTATGGTACATATTTACTAGTTGATATGGCAAAATACATAAGATAAGAAATAAAAAATCATAGGAAATGCCAAAGGCAATGCCGTAACTATCTCAAGTGTGTCAAAATATTTGAGCAAAAACGCAAAATGGGAAGATTAAACTTTTACACGGACCAAAGTGGCATACAGAAAAGCAACATACATTGTTTCATTCAAGAACAACCAATTCAATACAATTCAATACAAATTCGGATGTTAGCAAAGTGCCCTTTTTTCGTTAATCGTCTTTAACTTTTCAGTCAGATAGTACATGGTGCTTAAATTTTCCTTCTTTGTGGTTAAGTGTTTACAAGTATCCTTTGGTAGATACAGGTATGTTGGCGCCCATGTTCAGCGGGGGTGATGTTACATATAAAAAGAAGATGAAAGCATAGTATGACCGTTAATCTCCCGACCCTTGTTCAGCCAGTACAGTTTGTTAACGATTTGACTATGTGAGTTGTAGGGCATCCGATATATAAATGTATTATTATTATTATATCTCAATTCAGACGCATTGCACACCAATAGTTCAGTTTTCTTGTTTTGAACTCCTTCGTGAAAAGCAAGTCTCTGCGTACGATTGACTTTTTTTTTTTTTAATTTTTAATTTTTTTTTTTTTTTTATTTAGGGAGTCGTTAGTGAAATTGTAATATTAATAAAGTGGTTGAAAATATACTTATTTGACACAAATATTATGTATGTGCTGTTTGATCGGTAGGAAATTACAGAAGAGCTTACATTTGCTATGTTTCTTGTCCACTCCTAAAGTAGATACTGTAGAAATTATCTGCATGAATCGACAGCCAGTAAACTTCTAATAACCTGCTTATAATTTTATTATTATTATTAAATAAATATGTAATCTAGCCGTATGTCTATATTTATAATTGTAGAAGAAATGTATTACTGGCTTTGGTTTTAAGCACGAAAGCATTATTTTCATCTGAATTACAGTTCATCGTAAATAATGAGATTTTTAATAATTTTGTAACACGTTGTTTGCGGTCTTCCCAGTATCATGTACAACTTCTCTGAGAAGAACCGAAACAGTCATGTGTAAGATCTTATTTATAATGCACTTTGGTTCATCAAAAGCTTACACAGTGCATATTAACTATTAATCCCAATTTATTAATTGAGAAAATTATTGAGATGTCAACAGCACATTATTAATTTATGAAATTAAAAATAAACCAATACATTGTGTATATAGGGTTAAAAATTTTGATAATTATGTCAAATCGGAAGCTCAGAAGACTTGCAAATTATTTTATAATACCAAAGGTGGAAATTTTTATGTTTTATCACTTCAGTTAAATCTACTTACTATTTGGTAATGCATGAAGACAATTTTTAATATTTCTTGTGTGCTAATTGTTCTAATATGCTAAATTGATTCATGATTATGCAGATTTCTTGCTGATACTCAGGCTGTTGTGCAGCGAGATGCAAATTACAGTTAGTAATTAACAGTTGATACATTTTTGTTTGTTTGATTTTTTTAGTTAGATTTGAGTTTAGCGTCCCTTGCAGCAGCGAGGCTGTGTGAGACATTAACCTACTATTTTACGTGGGATCCGAACCTTATCAGCTCCCACAGTGAATCAAACCCGGATCTTCCATTTGCTTTTTGCAATGGTGATTGAAGAATTTTTTTTTTTCTCTGTGTGGTCGGTCGAGTATACAATTAGCTACATATTTTGTGTATGGTTTGCTTTTTGCGTTTGTAGTTTCTACATGCCATAACCGAATTTACTAAAGCATAAGTTGTGTGGTCCGAATATTAAAATATTTTTTATTGTGATTTATGTAGTTTGACATAGTAATAATAATAATATAATTCTCCTTAACAGGTGCTTTTACATGACACTGAACAAGTGCTTCTGAAGCATATGTAGGAAAATTAAAAATTAAATAATAATATTTGAATAAAGAATTCATGTACTTAAGGTGATTTTTGATAATTGTTACTATTTCCACTTTTAAATAAAAAAAAATTATATATCACGTTCTAAAACAGGTGAATGGTAAAGAGTGATGTAATGAGATTGCAATGTTTTGTATTTTCCGTACCTTTCTTATTTTGCAGTTATATTAAGTTATATAAGGTAGAAATGATTTGTAGTCTAGTTAAATAAGTAATCTACTAATAAAATAAGTAATCTACTAATTTTTCCGATTAATTTATAGCCATTGTTTTACTTCTGCCTTACAACAACAACACTCGAAATTAGTGTTCAGTATCGAATATATACAAATCGCCAATCATGCAGACTGTATCCTAGGAGTTGATATGCAGCCATTTTGAAAATATTTTATATCTTAGACTATAATTTACAACTCACGTACGGGCATTCCTTCATTATGGATTTCTTACCGCTACATATAATCAACCCATAAACCAGTGCTTTGTTTACTCATTATATTCGGATCATTTTAATGTTTTAAAAAGTTTTATTTCTGAAATATTTAATTCTGAAAGCCAAACTTAATATCTCTTCCAGTTGAACCTACTCACTTGTTACCGAAACAGTTTTAGTTTCAAAAATAATAGCTTCATCCCAATCCAAGGACAGCACTGGAAGAGCATAGATGCTCTATTTTACTGGAATCTAGAGAGGGTTTGAATCACGAAAACCTTTCCTGTGGCAGTGATATAGATACTTTGATTCGAACAGTCAACATGGAAAAAACTTTTGTATTATCTGAATAATAAATGTGATATATTCACTTTTTCGTATGTTCATTCTCACGTTTTGCTGAGGATTAAGCTGGGACTACAGTGGCTCAATAGTAGCACCCCTTTCTGGTGCACTGGGTCCTTAAACCGATACCAAACCATGAGAGTTGCTGCGGACACGATCGGATTCATGAGTTCTCTCCAGGCTCCCCATTTTCTTCTACATTTTCATTCCACAAATTATACCATAGCCATTGACTTTCAGGCTAGAGGGCATATCACTGGAGTCAAACCCGAAAACTAAATTTCATTACATGTTTTGGTTGTAAACGTTAGAGTTCAGAGAACGTCGTGAGACTGATAAAATAAAAAGCTGTATTCATATTAAAGCTCCAGGGTGTCCACCTACCGGGAAAAACCGGGAAACCGGGAAATAGCCGGGAATTTCATGAACCGGGAATAAGCCGTGAATTTCTCCAAAGAACCGGGAAACACGACGATAATGGCCGAAGGAGGCCGAAAGTTAAAAACGCAAGTCGTAGCTCAATTGTTTTCTACCGATAAGTCGCTGGGCGCTTCTGAATTGATGATTCGTTGGGTCGGTTCCAGCGTCACCCTGTCGGTATCCACCGTTTGGGGCGTCCGAATTCAGCATCAATGGTGAATCGCAAGTGAACGTGGCAACGGTGAAACGGGCGCTCGCTTGAATCCTACGTTGTGGTTCACTTTAGGGATGGCCAGATCCGGATCCACTTGGGTCCGGATATCCGGACACTGGATCCGGATCCGAGATTTCGGATCTTGGATCCGGATCCGAAATTTCGGATCTTGGATCCTGATTCGAGAAACCGAATCTTGGATCCGGATCCCAAAATCCGGATCCGAAATTTCGGATTTGAAACTCCGTGTCAGAAAATTCGGGTGTTCCGAATCAGCAAAATTTTCGAAATTATTGACAAAGTGATTTTCATTCCTATGCTTAAAATAAGATTTTAAGACACTTTTTGTATCTGATCGTGTGACAGCCTTGCGTTCTCTTCATTTTGTTGATATTTGGTTTTCGTGCCTTAATATGTCACAATTACTCCAAATTTGATTGAGTAAAACTGTCGACTTAGGTGAGAGCAATCTCATTGTCAGATTCGATTCTAGTGGATTCTACTTGACCGAAAAGGTAGTAAATCTTTTTTAAAGCGGTCGTCCTGATGGAAATTTGTCCTTTGTTTTCTGTAACACTAGTCAAATGCTGGGATGAAACCTTAGTTTCAAGCTTAAGCTTATTCATTAGACCCAGGCTACTTACTTTTCTAATTCTTTCTGAGTTATTGTGGTCACTGAATGAGGCCATTTCCTAGTCGTGATGGGCTAGGCCATTGCTAATGGAACAGCCCATAAAATATAGATCAAATCAAATTAAGGAGCAACTTCATTTTCTTGCTCTTGATGAGCTTTTTTTTCTTTCTTTAAAAATACGTTTCTCTGTGACCGTACCACTCCAGTTAAAATTAAGAATTGTAGTAGAGATGAAGTTCTAAATGGCAATTAATGTATCAAAATCAATGTATTAATGTACTGTATGTGTATACAAAATACCATATGGAGCCTCGAGCAGTAACACGTATCTTTGTAATTAGTAATCCACTACTATTAACTCTGCATAGGTTGTATAAGGAGCTATATCATTCATGTAAACACATAGGCGGATGCAGGGAGAGGGCGAAAAGTCGTTCGCCCCTACCCAGCGCCACCATTAACAGTGTACTTTAGTAGTAATTTGTGGCAATTTCAGATCTAAGTAATTTTTCACTGCTAGCATCCCCAACCGCCCTCTAAGAATCCATCCGCCCCCTTCAGGAGTCCGTTCTGGATTCGCCCCTGCGCAAACATAATATACAACTCATTCAAGAGTACATTTTGGTAGGGGGCGCGGTGGCTCAGTGGTAGAGCGTTCACCTCTGGTGCTTGGGGTCCCGGGTTCGATCCCAGCCCCCGCCAAGTGAACTTTGTGGTGGACAAACACCGTGCTCGTGGGTTTTCTCGGGGTTCTCCCGTTTCCTCCCACTTTCTTCATTCCACCATTTCACTCATCTCTCATTATCACCGTCTCCTTTAGTCTAACCGGCATAACCGTGGGACGTAAAACTCAAAGATTTCATTTCGTTTTCATTTTTTACATTTTGGTAGCTTTTTAAAATTTTTATCTTAAAGGATTGTCATTTCTCGTGGCTACTTATGCAATTTTGTCCACAGGCATACATGCAATTACGCAAATACATTTATATACTTAATAGACCTCGGCTAGTTGGGGGCTTCGCCACTAGACCCCCGTTACTAGGGCCTCGCACCACAAAAGCCTCTAATCATAATCAATTTAAAAAGAAATGTCTGGGGATTTGCCCTTAGACCCTCTGATATCTCATTTGATTGGCCTATGACTCGTACCTCGTAAACCTACAACCATACAGAATCTCAGTTCAAATATCAAATTGTATGTAATAACATTCCGATATACCGAGACATAGCGAATTTCAGTGCGAGTACATGGGGGCTTTCCCCCCAGCCCACACTTTTCCTCGGTCTACGGCCTCGCACATGATACGCCTGCAAACGTAACGAATTTTTAAGGGGCCGCTGTGGCTCAGTGGTAGTGCGTTCACCTCCGGTGCTTGGGGTCCCTGGTTCGATCCCAGCTCGCGCCGTGTGGACTTTCTGGTGGACAAACACCGTGCTCGTGGGTTTTTTCGGGGTTTTCCCGTTTCCTCCCACTTTTTTCATTTCATTTATTTCTCATAATCACCGTCTCCTTTAGCCTAACCGGCATAAACGTGGGATGTAAAACTCAAGGATTTCATTTCATAACGAATTTTTCTTCAAATAACAAGTTTCATTTCTCTAACATTCCAGGATTCCGAGATATAAAAGTCTTTCCTCCATGCCCCTTTTCTTCCCCTCTAAGACATACATCAAAAAACGCTTAAGTACATACCTAATTATGTCAAATGTAAAGTTCAAATAACAAATTCTATGCTCCTAACCTTCAGAGGTTCCCAGATATCGACATGTTATTATAATAATTACAATCCCCACCCTCTTTCCTTTCCATCTCTTTTCTTTTCCTTTTTAGTAAAACGTAAAAAACACTGAAACACATGTCAAATTATTTTCAATGAGAAATGCAAATACCAAATTTCAAGTCTCTAACCTTAAAGGATATAAAATATTAATACAATAATTGTAATCCCCACTTAATTTTCTTCTCGCCCTTTTTCTTCCCTTTTGCCCCCCCCCCCCCCCCCCCCCCCAGATTTCAAAGTCTCGAACGAGTGGTTAGAGAAGTTTCGGATTAGACACAAAATTTCTTTCAAAGCGATTTGTGGAGAATCCGCAGATGTCGACATGCCCACAGTCATAGAATGGTTTGATAAATTACCTTCAATAGTTCGTAATTACATATCACCTTATTTACTAATTTACGTAAGAAAATATCGAAGCCTCTCTAAGACGGACACCTCTCTATAGCGGACAATTTTTTATTCCTCACGGCTGTCCGCTTTAGAGAGGTTTCACTGTACTAATTACCAGCAGTGACGGTTTTGCGAAGGTTAGAGGGCGGTCTTTCGGACTGAAGCCCGTTCCCCAAAATTACGGAATGTCTGCAACAAACGAAATATCTATTAGTTATGCCTTTACTCATAAACTTTAAGCTCCCGTCAAATAAAAATTACGAATGTTTAGAAAAACTAAACATTAGTAAGAAAAACCCTTCCCAAAATACTTTTCTAAATCCGCCACTGATTCTCAGTATAAAATGATTTTTAAGGTTGTATCCGGAAGATTATTGCTGAACATATAAACGAAACGAAATATTAGTTATGCCTGTACTCATAAACTTCAAGCACCTCCTAAATAAAATTAGGACTTTTTACGAAACGAAACAATCAGAAAAACCCCTCCTAAAGTACTTTTCTAAATCCGCTATTGATTATTTGTATAAATTGGTATTCAAGGTTGTGTCCGGAAAATTATTGCTAAATCACTTCACAGCTACAGTATAACAGAAATGTGGAAGTACGGTTTGACGGATATATTGAAAAACGTACGCTTTGACGGATAAATAGAAAAACGGGCAAGTTTAACTTTTGCGCTAGAAGCTAGAGTACTAAAAGCTCTTAGAAATGAAACACGGATGTCAAACTAGAGAAGAAAAAAAGGTCGATAACTCAAAAGTTAAAATGAAGTTAAATAGCCTCTAAAATTGCCCTCAAATACTACATTCTTCATGTTAGCTTTAATTCGTAAAACATGTGCTCCATCCATCTTGATGGTGAATTTCAAAGCGAAATATCGTATTCAGGTCATGGAATTCTCATCTAACTATAGAATATACTATAAGAAAGCTATTTAGATAGAAAAATCATGAAAATGAAAAAAGCCAAAATTTCCAAAATTCTCGTTTTTTTCCCAAAAAAGCCGGCTTTTTATGTGAAATAAACCATCGATTCAAAAAAGCCGGCTTTTTTGCATCTCTAGTTATAACTCATTCTGAAAATATTATCATAGGTCTCACAAACAATCGAATTTTAATCCTAACTCGATTAATATATAACAAAAGGCAGATCTATACAACTACTGACTTGAGATGAAAGTGGCATACTTGTAGTACGTTTAAAGATATACTAAAGACTAAATGATGAGGTGTGCGCAACAATGGTCTAACCCCGAAAAATGTGAAAATGAGATTTTCATGTAATCTTTTGTCATTTAAATTGAATTGTCTTCCCACTGAGTTAGATAAAATTCACCTAGTAAATTTTATACATATGGATATTTTAGTTCTGGGTCTCAATCTAAGGCCTAAAATATTTAAAACAGGAGTCCGAATCTGAACTTCGAAATTTCGGGTGTGGATCCAGGAACCGGATATCTGGATTCGGATCCAAGATCCGAAACTTCGGATTCGTATCCAAGAACCGAAATTTCGGATCCGGATCCAGGATCCGGATATCCGAGATCCGGATCCGTCTGGCCATCCCTAGTTCGCTTATCGACCATGTTTTGTATTTTAAAAAAAGAATAGAGTAGTGATGCGTCAGAGGGGGTTGTTTGAAACCTGAAAGAGCGCTATGTTGTAGTCAACAATCATGTGTGCGGTCTTTTGTTTTGGCCTTGGTCTTTTAAGAAAAAAATATGGAAAATTATTTAACTATAATTCAACTTTAAGTAGCACGAATTATTTCTTTGATATATTCTCTATTATTATTTTTGTTTAAAATGAATAACAATCTACAATCTCCTGATATCTATAACCAACAGATAAGTTAGCAAGATGTTGCTGCAGTAGTTATTATTTCACGTAAAATAACACATTAGTAGTGTGGTAAGTGGTATCATTCCATTATCTTATCTGACGATTAAGAGACTTCAGGAAATTTTAGGGCTTGCCCTAAGGGAATATTTATTGGTATACAACTTTATTGAGTAATTTAAAATTTTCATCAAGATGTTGCGGCAGTAGTTCTCATTTTACACAATATATATTATATTGTAATCACTTATCATCCCATTCTTATCTGACAATTAAGCGGCATCAGGAGGTTGTAGGACTGGTCCTCATAAAACATTTATTAATGGCGTACAAGTTTATTGAGTATCTTTAAAGCTGGTTTTAAAAATATTTCAAATGTACGGATGTGAGCAAATATGTAAAACGAAAGCAGTTTTCAGGCGTGGAATGTCAAAATAAAAGAGGGCATTAATTTTCTGGATTAGGCAAAAGTTACTTCTGCATCACGAAGTGACTAAAAAGACAAAATAGTCAGTAAGAAAGTCATTAGTCCATTTTTTTTTTTTTTTTTTTTTTTTTTTAATTACGTGTGGTAACATCAGCACAATAAGTACAAGGGACCATATTACGTCTTGATGGTCATTATTCTCTTAACAGTATGGAATAACAGTAGAAAGGCTTTTGTTACAGTGATTCCACACCACAGAAAATAAATAAATTGTTCATGAACATGTATGAAACAGCGAGTGTGGGATTACGTCTGATGAGCAATCGCCACTCCGGTCCCGGCAATAATCCACTTTAATGTAAGCGAAATATTGAAGTTTCTTGCCCAAATTTTTGAGGCCAATCTATACAAACTGTGATAGTAAATACAAACATAAATAACGAAACAAATCTAACCTAACCAGATCTGACCTAACCCAACCTAACCAAAACTGACCTTACCTAACCAAATTTAGGCATTTTTTTTTAAAGCAACTTTTTTTGGGTAAGAAATTCTGGCCCCTATCAGGCCGACATATGCCGAGATATTATTATGCTTTCGTATTATTTTTTATTGCCTAATACAGTGGAAAAATCAGCTGGAGGACTTTCATTTGCGCTGTGAATGGATTAACTCATGTTGCGTTTAAGAAGTCATCCAAAACTAATAGTCATCAAAGTACATCCACCGATCATTGTCATAAAAACTCGTCCGACACTAATAGTAAGCAAAGTTCATCCACTGATCATTGTCAAGCGTCAACTTCTGCTTCTTCGACTGAGAATGACACATCTTTTTCTTGTCAGTCAGGCAGTATTCATTCTACTTCTTAACCGACTATTAATCGTTACCTATTAGCAGATTCAGTTACTAAAGCTGAGGTGCTTTGGTGTTTACAAATTGTGATGAACGATATGTCTCTCCGAGAAGCTGAGCGTTGTGCATCAACATTTAAATTGATGTTTTCTGACAGTGATATTACAGAAAAAATGCAATAGCATCGAACTAAAGTGGGGTACACAGTAGTGTTTGGATTAGCACCCTACTTCGAGCGAGAGCTTCAGAGGTTATTAAAAGACTGCACCTACGTTGTGATCTGCTTCGACGAATCATTGAATAAAGTTTCTCAGAGGCAACAAATGGATTTACATGTACGATTTTGGGATTCAAATAAATCTCTTGTTACAACAAAATGTTTACATCTGTTTTCCTCGAATACTCAACAGCGTCAGATATGTTAAAAGGTATCAATGAAAAGGTATCTTCGGACGTTTTAAAGAAACTCATTCAGGTGAAACTTATTCAGGATGGGCCAAGTGTCAATTTTAAACTATTGTCAGATTTGCAACTTGAACTGCAACATACGCCGGAAAGTCCAGTGTTGTTAAGCATTGGTAGTTGCGGTCTTCATATAGTTAATGGGGCGTTCAAACCGACATGCAGAAGACAGATTGGGACTTAGTAGGGTTTTTACGTGCTTTGTCTTATTTATTCAAAAACTCGCCAGCACGAAGGTCGGACTACACTTATTACACTGAATCTGATATTTTCCCAAAGAAGTTTTGTGCTGTTAGATGGGTAGAAAACAGTGACGTTGCATCCCGAGCCTTATTAATGTTGCATCACACCTAACTCGACAACGTTCTCATTTGTAGAGAAAAAATTTGCACGACAAAATGCTAGCACCAAAATTAGCATTTTTCTCAACTATTGCTTCAATGGTGAAACCATTTCTGACCGAATTTCAAACAGACTAACCCATGGGACCCTTTTCGCATGAAGAGCACACTTCTTTCGTACAAAGATTAATGGAAAAAATAGTGAAGGGTGATGTTCTTAATAAAGCAGGTTCATCTGTTCAGAAAAATAGATATATCAGATCCAAACAATCTTCTTCCTGCTAAAGATGTGGACATAGGCTTTGGAACTAGGAATGCCATGTTTGGAATCAAGGAAATAACGGATCTAGACAAGCTAGCACTGCGACGAACGTGCACAGAAGCTATCGCAGCGATGATTAGTAAAATAATGGATAGGTCACCATTGAAATACAAACTTACTCGAGCTATTTCGTGTCTCGACCCTGTGCTTATTGGTCACAACCTGACACTAGCGGAGAACGTGTGACATTATCTTTGGAGGAGATGGTAGCTAAACAATGGTTTACGGAAGCAAAGCAGATAAAATTATGGGACAATATTGGAAGGTATTTTCGTCACCTGAATCTATTAATCACTGCAAAACGTTTAAAAGAAAGGAGAAGCGTCTGGATGCATTTTATGTTGAACTTCTTAGCGTATTCAGTGAGGACAGTGTACAAGAACTTAATGATTTTATACAATGTATTTTGATACTGTTACACGGAAATGTATCAGTAGAGAGAAGATTTTCTGTAAATTCTAAATGGATTTTTGAGAATCAAACAGGAGAGCCTTATTGCCATGAGACAAGTGTATGATGGTGTGAGTGCATTAGGTGAATTGGAGTCAATTAAAATCAACAAAGATATGATACATGCGGCCAGAAATGCACATGCTCGGTATACTGAACATTTGAAGAAAAAGGCGAAGGATTTGAGTGAAAAGGAAAAGATGGAAAGAGAGAGAAAACGTGTGACGTGAGAAAGGCTGGAATTGGAAGCTAAAAAGGCAAAGGTAATTGCTGAGGGGAAAAAAGAAGCTGCTCTTCTGGAAGAAAAAAATCAATGCACTTATCGGGAAGTAATGAAAACAGGCAAGAAAATATAATTTCTTTCGATAGTATAATTTTATGTTGTTCGGGAGGGAACTAAATAATAATCCTTCCCCCTCTTTCGCAAAATATTCGTCTTTTAGTGCCCGTTATAACCGGGAATTTATCTAGTAGAGCCGGGAAAACCGGGAATTTCAAAACGCTTTGAGAGTGGACACCCTGAGCTCGTATAACAAACGCTCCTTACTTTGTCTTGATTCTCCTCCATGAATCTCGGGTTTCCTTTTCTATACTACCCCTCGACAAACATCTTAGAATTCTTTCATCCGGACTTACACGGCAAGAAACACCAGTCTTATCCACAAACAACTGGACCGTGCTAGAAAACTCAAATTATGACAATTTTCACGACTGAATAAAATATTTTATGTACAGTATTTTTGCTTCTTTGTAAACTACGATCTTGGAAAAACTGTTGAACATGATTCTTCCGATCTTACCGTGTACTGGACCCGTTCCTGCTCCTCTTCCTTTGGTCAGATGCGGAAGAATTAAATTCAAAAATTGTGTTGATTCCGTCCGATCTTGGTTTGAAATAACCCATAACGAACAAAGTGTATCATAACATAAAACAGAAATATTGAAAAGAAATGTACTACGTATGATACCGAATTTTGAAGGCCTTTATGTAGTAAAAATTCCATTGCAGCCCTAGTTGTGCAGTTTAATTTTAAGAAAAACTTTTTTAGAGAACGTATCCCGCTGATGTAGTGGCTATCGGATCCACGGCTTTGGTGCACGGGGTCCCAGGTGCGATTCCCGGTGAGAGAGCATTAAAATTGGAACATATTGTGTTCGTTTCGATTCTGCCTTAAGCTGTAGGTCTTTATTTCGTATAACCTCTGCCTGAAAATGATCATTAAACTATAACCAACCAAACAAGAAAACTTTAAGTTTCTTCGCCCAACAGAAGTCCGAAATAAAACAATCCGAGAAGAATTAACCAGTGGTGATAATGTAAAATATGTATGTATAAAGTGCTATACACTTTATATATACATATACGTGCTCGTTTATTTACGTTTTATTACATGGCGTATATCCAAGCAGTAGTTGAGTTCTTCCAACTATTTTTATCAACTTTTTCGGGATATTAGATTCAACAACCGCAACAGTCTTGCATCTCAAGTCAGGTTTGCTACTGCGCCTGAATTCAGATAAGTTACTAGGTAATGGTGGCACATAAAATCGAATGAATATGCAAAGTATTCGATGGAGTGTCATTATTTTATTCAAAGGCAATTGAAAACGAAAAAGTATTTTTTTCATGTTCTGTATCATTGCTTATATATGAATAAAATTAAATCGTGGCGCGTGTATAAAAGAAGTAATGCACTTATGTGTATTATTGTTAACCAGCTATTTTATTTGCAGACAAACTTCATGATCAACAATATTGTAGAGTTTCTTTAGTTGTTAGTGCACTCTAACTAAATCCAAGCTTAAGTATTTTCAATATTAAATTGATTGTTGTAGGAGGATTCCCCAGAAAAGGAGATCTATCGTGATCCTTCTGTGGTGCGAGCAGACGATAAAATAGACGAAGATATTCGAACGAACACTGCAAGTAAGGTTCTGTCCATGTTCCGACAAATGGAAGAAAACGCACAGAGACCAGAGATTCCTGAGGGTAGGTATATTTTATGAAAAAAAATAAAAATAAATAAACTACCATGATGGTGAATTATTGATATATTCTCATAAAAAGTGTTGTAGTTGATAAACTTGCGTATTTTTTTCCCCCACACTACACTATGTAAATCGAAAACAACAATAAAAGAAAGCATATTTAAGTTTAGGACTCTAAATAAATTCGAAATGTAGCAATTACAAGAATAATATTGAGTAATCAGGTAGTTTTAATTAAAAACTTAATGGTGCTCTAAAGCTTTACACAAGTATTTAGAAAATTCACGTACTTGGCCCTCCATATGTTTCTCCAGAGTATCTTAATATTTGTAAGCCATGTGTGAGCTCTTATTTGAAGACTTACATAATGGATAAAACCAGGAGCGTCATTTCAGATTTTGCTTGGGGGGGGGGGGCAAGACCCCTTGATATAAGTAAAATTTCGCGTTTTTCACTGATTTACTACTATTCTATTAATAAAATCTACATAATCTCAAACTCAGGGGGGGGGCAAATGCCCCTCCCTGCCCCCCTAAATGACGCCCCTGGATAAAACAGGTTAGAGGAATGAAAACAAGTTACAGGGATAAAAGGAGGAATAACTTGTCGTCGCATGAGAACCAGAGGAACGTAACTCCATAAATGCGGTTTTCGTTTTCTTCATGCTTGGACATAATTTTGAAAACTCCACTTAGTGTAAATGGAACGTAACCCCATCGGTTCTCCTTGTCAATCATCTGTTGTAATGTAGCTCAATTATCATCTTATTAAAAACACATCTTTCTAAGAAAATAATATTTTTGTCCTCTCGCCTGTAAACCTACAAAAATGGAGTTATGTTCCTCTGGTTCTCATGCGACGATATGAAAGTTCAATCATGCCAATTGAGTATCTAAAGTTAAGTAAATATAAGAT
This sequence comes from Thermobia domestica, assembly GCF_964235325.1. Classification (NCBI taxonomy): domain Eukaryota; kingdom Metazoa; phylum Arthropoda; class Insecta; order Zygentoma; family Lepismatidae; genus Thermobia; species Thermobia domestica. The sequence continues at coordinate 183,232,754 of NC_137458.1, read as the reverse complement.
TTATTTGTCTTGAAATTTTAGATAAAGACTGAGTATCGAAAGAATATATCCCAATTTTTATACTTGCTCTTGTATCAAGAGCAGTACTCGAGAGCAAGAACATCCGTGTGTAACAGGTGGAGAGTTTGGTGTATGTGTGTTAGAAAGTGTGTGTGTGTGTGTGTGTGTTTTTTTTTTTCTTTCTTTTTCTCATATTCTCATATTTTGCTCGTACCAGTGCATGATTTAACACTTGTCTAATTAGCATTAAAAAATGTTCTGACATTTTCCGGATCCAGCATTTCTAAGATTATAAGGCGTTCGCTACTATCCAAAACTTGCAAAGATCTGAACAGTGTACTTACATATATTGAACACAACTGATAGACATCCATTGATAGTGTTCAGAATTATACATACATGATACAGACATATAGAAGTATGAATCTTTTTCTGTATCTAAAGTATATGTTCAAACCATTGTTTTGCAATGCATCAAATATATATTTATTATAGGACTTGTTTGACAGTATTATCTGATGTGCATATTTTTCTAATAGACGGAATACTTATTACTTCGTAATGACTTCGTACAGTGTAATAGTTCGTAGAAGCGCTAGTGCATTGTTTGTTCAGAACAAACGTGATTTCCGATAGTAATGGAGGCAAGTCTGTCTTGTTGTACATAGATTTGTACCAAAAACATACAAGATACCCGCCTTGTTTCGAGAGACTGAAATAAATGATCTGTAAATTTTGGACATATTTTTCATATTAAATATGTATTCGTGTCTTTATTTCAGGTATTCCGGGACGAACTTAACAAAAGTTACGTGCAATGAAAACACCAGCAAATTACATTGAAGATATTCAAGTAGTAATACCAAACTCCTCTTGGCAGCCACTTTTCGTATTTGTAGAGAAAGTCGTTCCTCTTTCCCTTAGAAAGGAAAATGCCAAAATGAATAGGCGTTTATTTTGGTCTGTTGAACTTATTTCTGATTTTCTTATATATCGTGCAGATTTTCCTCATTCTTGTACGACTAGTCTCTCTCTCTGGCCGAGCTGCACCACGAAATATAGCGATCCTTCTTCCTACATACTTAACGAAATTTGGTTCAGATTCCGCCAGTAGTTATTAAGAAACTTTCTCTCACATACGAATATATATATATATACACGTTGAATGATGGTGGAGTACACTATGGAATAACAGGCTCAATTTATGTATTCTTTTCACGGAGGGAAGTTACCAGCCCATGTTGATGTTTAGGTTTTGTATGTACGTTCGAAGTTAGAATATGCGTGAACATGATGGGACTCAAGTGCGCAAGAGCAGGTTCAATCAATGTTTGTGTGTTATTTAACATATTAGGCGCTCCAGGTAGTAAGGGCGAACTCAATAAAATGCTTGTATACTGAAAATTCGTACTAATCACAAAAATAGATGTCAGTATAATATAATGTTATAGAAACAGCCTTTCCCTAGCAAATGGAACTGTTACTTGCGACTTCATCTTGTACTCGCCAGTCAGCGTGTCAAACTACTCAATTAGACATGTTGCAGTTTTTGAGAATTAGGAAAGTAGTACAGTCACCTTGCTCATAAAATTACTCTTGGAAAGGTATGAAGACGCACAGAATGTTTGTTGCAATCAGTCTGACATAACACCCCAATTAAGTTAGGAACACTTGCTTTATTATCTTGTCAGCGGATTCCCCGGCAGCTGTATGCCCTCGACAGGCATAGGGTTTTGTTGCGAGCTGCGAGTGAGTGGAGGTTGCGCCAGTTATTTCCTTGATGGACAATGGTCTAGAAAAAAATGTTAATGTAAACGTCATGCGATTGTACGTAGCCATGTAAAACTACAGAAACGTAATCCGTTTAGGGTGGTGGTAGAGTATGGTGATTATTATAATGTTTGAACCTCCTGTTGGTTTCGGATAGAGTAGGGTTCAAAGAAAAGTAGAAAAAATGGACGTGCGTAAGGCAGTTAAGAGTCAAGTGAGATGTTCAGACTCCTCCAACCACTTAGGAGTACTCATGTAATTATCTACTGGACCATACCAGCAAGCTTTCACAAATAATTATAATCTATACATACTGTAAGCGCTCCACTGAACACCAAAAATGATCGCAGATTACTGCAACGGAATGAAATTTTATGGACAGTGTAAAGAGACTGCACCCATTTACCATGTTTCATATTCTGCATGATGACCTAGATCTTCAGGCCTAGAAATACTACAAAGAATGTTCCCCAACTCCGCAAGTACGGCGGAATAGTTAAAGAACAGTAACAGCTTTCGCGACTCACAAGTGATTCAGACCACATCTTGTTTACGGACGAAACCATTTTCACTACTGAGAAGTCCTTGAATTAACAAAATGACCAAGTATATGCAACATCGTTCAACGAAACTGTTATATCCGCTCCCAGAGTGCATCCCGACTGAGTGATGGTACTGTGGGGATCACATATCATGGACTCACAAAACCCTACTCCGACAAAACTCACGAGTCTGATGTTTCGACACCTGTAGTTGTGACATCTTAGTCAATACCCTCGTTGCCAATACTCAATGAATCTTCCAGCAGAATTCGGTCCTGCCCATAAGACAAAATTGACGCAGACGTGGTTCTAATAAAATTATCCCAACTTCACAGTGATCTAATGACGACTGGCAACCTCTCCTTTGGAGTTTGAGCATTTTTTTTAATTGGAGGCAAAGGTCTGCTCGAGGCGGCACTCTGAAAATAATAAGCATATCAAGTAAAATACACTGATTCATAAGACTAATAATAATAATAATAATAATAATAAAAATAATATGAGCATACAAAAAAGTAAAAGAATTGCATATGTCATATAAATAAAAAACTCATGACTAAGATAAAAAAAGTGCAGTATCCTTTTACTTATTATTATTATTATTATTATTATTATTATTATTATTATTATTATTATTATTATTATTATTATTATTAATTATTATTATTATTATTAATTATTATTATTATTATTATTATTATTATTATTATTATTATTATTATTAATTATTATTATTATTATTATTGAGTGGTATGAAAAGTTCTTAGGTAGAAATCGCAGTAGACCAGAAAATATATCATACAATGAATATAAGATAATTGTCAACTAAGCAGATTAAAACCTTTGTATGAAAATGAGAATAATCATATTTCCAAGGTTTGGGCCGATTTATAAAATAACTAGCTGAAATGTTCGTCTTTCGAACGGGATGAATAAGTTTGTTAAAATTATTTGAAACCTCTTTTGTTTCCTTAGTATACGCATCATAAAATCGGTAAGATATTCTATTTTTGACATAGGACTTCCAAGTAACGGAAGTTGTATACGCATTTTTTTAATTGTCGGATTCACTACAGGGAAACAAAAAGTCGTGCTTGAATAAGAAAGTCTTAAAAAGCCAGAAAAATGAAAATTTCAGTTTCTTTAAAAACTCTGGTTTCAAATGAAAACAACCTCTATTAAAAAAAAAAATAGATATATGATTTTTTTTCATTCCTATTGCTTGTACAAGTGTACGTCTCAGGAATGCAATATCAATCTCTAATAGCAACTACATAGTGTCTTCCTAAATTCAAAGGTGTCATTTGAAAGATTTTTTTAAAGGTTTTTTAGGTTGCTTTTTTTCCTCTCTCTCATCTTTTATTTTCCTATTATCTTTTCCTCTCTTCTATGCTTAGTTCATTGTTTTCTTCGGATATTCCACTTTTTTTTATCTTGGTCATGAGTTTTTATATATGTCATATGCAATCCTTTTACTTTTTTGTATGCTCATTTTATTATTATTATTATTATTATTATTATTATTATTATTATTATTATTATTATTATTAGTAGTAGTAGTAGTAGTAGTAGTAGTAGTAGTAGTAGTAGTTCTTCTTCTTTTTCTTTTTTCTTTCTTTTCTTCTTTTTCTTTTCTTTTTCTTCTTCTTAAGTAAATAAATTTATACCAAGTGTATAAACCAACACAATTTTATGAGATCTAACTGATTGCTTTTAGCCGGTAACTTCAACATTAAGAAAAAATCCAACTGTGAGACTATCATTTAATGCTGTAATAAGTAACTTCTGCTCCAATTTTATTACATGTTGGGTGTTTCCTGAAGTACAGTAATTGTATCTACTTTCATAATAATAAATGGTATTCCGCAAGCAATGAAATTTTAGTATATATCACTATTTATTTTATGATTATACTCATAAAACTTACAGATAAGTAGGCAACATGATAACATTATTTACACTAGAGTTGACAGTGCCGAAGATACGTATCTCTTAATAGAGATCACCACATTAATTCTCTCCTTATGTTCATAGAAATGATAGCATTCTTGTTGAGCGTTGTTTACACAATGTTTCTTCTTTCTAACTTCGACATTCGTGGAGTACTTCGAAATATGGAGCAAAGAGTCTGAGATCTTCAGGTAAGTTCAGAGACTCAGAAAATGATATACTACTGAAACAAATTACTATAACGACAATTCTAGTGGAGAGATTACAAGCAATTTAGGTATAGATGACAAGATTGTGAAAACATGGGTCAGATGTCAAGATCACGTGGGGAAACTGTTCACTGTTAAATATCGCAGAGTGGAGTGAGTGCCAGATATTTGGCCTAGCGAAAGATTGAAAAGAGAGTTAGTATTAAAGCCCACTTGATATTGCGAATACATTATCGCTTGCCGCACCAAAAGATGAAGTTTGAAAGAAGATATTTAAAATAATAATTAGCACAGGATAGAAACATATGTATGAAATCTCCATGTAACGAATATATACTAGGTATTGGGAAGACATGATGAACACAATTTCCCACTTCCTTGAAAGATAAAATTGCTCCAACCTACACATAAAGCATAATATTGCATTACGATGGAGAGTGCTATAATTGGATGGAAACTGTTAATTGGGAAATGTAATCTTGCATACAAAATAGTGAACAGAAGCAGGGTCTCTATGTATTGAAGAACGAAGAGTGGACAATCTAAGTAAGTTAACTCGAAGCGTTTATTTCAATAAATTATGCACATAGTATATCTCACTGTAAGAAAAGGGGTCTTCACAGAACATGATCCTAAATTTAGAGTGTACAATTTGGTTTAAAAAAAAAATATGTAAATACTTTATTAAGATAGTGATATTTTTCTGATTTAAAGTTCAAACGACCCAAGCCAGAGTCTGGAAGATGACAAGTTCCTGAGATCTAGGTAAGTTAATTAAAATCTGTCAAGCTGTTATCAAACCGGGATCGTATATAACCAGCATTGATGGATTAAATCAAAGAGATTAAAATCACGATTTAAATCCAATGATTTTTTTTTAAATCTTTGATTTAAATCATTTATATTTCTTAAAACAGAGATAAAATGCAATATTTTTTGACTATTGTGGAACACTAATCGAATGTACGTTTGAAATGTGCTTCCTAATCCGAATCATGGTAGGAAATGAGTTAAGTTTAAACAAAATATATCGTGTTTTAGGTTAATTGTCCAAAAATGTTAACACTATACTGACTTAATCATTTCGTATTGTATAAGATATTTAAAGAAAAAGGAAGAACCCATTTAACATCAAAATAATTAGTTCAGAATTGTACATATTGTGGTAATATATGTCATAGCCTTTATATCGTAACTGTAACGTTTACATGTATACAACAGGGTGAACTGTCTGAAATTATTTTTTGAACATAACTAATACGTACCTCGAACAGGGATTTCATTATGTCACTTCGATTAAATTGCGCATCTTAAGGGGATAGGGGAATCAAAATTTATGACAAAAATAATGTCTTAGAAGCCTCTCAAGTTAAGAAAATGAATTTTAGTATATATACTCTTCATTAAAAATAACTGGACACATGTCCTAGCAATTTAAAAACTTCGCTTCTAAGGAGCAGGGAGGATTTCTATAATTTTTTTCCGTTCACATTCAAATCGATTTGTCTTGTAATTACGGGAATATGATAAACAGTTTGAGATACTTTTTTGAAAATAGTTGGCACTTGGATCAAACTGATTTTATACCATATTATTTTCATTGTAATGACTATTATAAAGTGAGAGCAAAAGGCGTGAAAATGGTGTATCAAAAGTCACTAGACTCGGGAGATGGAATTTCTTGCGTGATTTCCTTATGATGAATAAGTGACCAAGTGCTCAACTTATTAAAAAATTGTGCTTGTACGTTATTATAATATATAAAAATATAATCGACGATATCTGTTTCATGATGACGGTAAACGAGTTTCCGTTGGATTGCATTTTTGAACAAAGCAGTGGTGGCTCCTAAGTTATACAAGAGGGAAGTGACATCGAATAGCGCCGAAACCGACGTTGTACCTCTCCCTATAAAAACAGTCCCCACTTTCGGGGCCTCCAGTGATTTTTTACTTTTGAAGGTAGTTTTTAAATTCTAATATTAGGTAAAAGAAAGAAAGTGACATTGCACTATCAACACCTATCATGTATGCAACAGAATTATTTAGCTGAATTTTAAATACTGTATTCAACTCGATAAATTTAAGTTGTTGAAAAAGTGTAAAATAACCAATGTTGCTAACACTCCTCAAACTATTTCTTCAAATTTAATATCTCAATTGATTCTGTAAAAATCATATATGAAAAAAATATATATAAAAGTCGTAAAGAAGTACGTCGTAAATAATCTTTCGTTCAAACCCTACTAGGAAGCTATGTCTCCCTTCATACAGTATGAGTCGTTCCTTTTCTATCGCGATTAGAAGGTGTTTGTTTCCTCCTACGTCCATTTTCATGTATGGATTATAGAACACAATCATATATCACTCGAACTGAGTTCCTTCTGGAATATAAAACACCGGAAAAGAGTTCACAATACGTGGCCCTTCTTCCATAATTCCACTGTCTTCAAGCTCACGTAGCACAATTATGTAAGAAATACGTGTTTGGCGTTTAGCACGAGCCGCCGCTAAAGGCGGGTGATGGGTAACTTCTGAGGTACAACAAAATGTACCGGGTGTATCAAAGTGGCTATCCGTAGGCTAAACATGTTGTGATTGAAAAAAGAGAGGCACTGATTCACTCTGGTCATCATTGGAGAGGGAAGAGGAAGAGGAGTCCGCCTCCAAAGGAGTATCTTCGTGCTCTCCTTTTTCTTCATCATAATAATCGCGATTAGGAGGCATCCCTGGCAGACGGTTGATAAGGTCTCTCCAGAATTCCCAGTCCTCAGGCAACACATGCCTCTGCTCTTGGATACAAAGATCCTGAAGTTGCGTTCTTGTGCAATATATATACAAAAAGCGCACGCGGGTTCTCTGGGGGCCACCATATGTCCTCAGGCTTGAGATCTATTTGTATCACAGGTTTAGCAAGTGGATTGTCAATAAGCCAAAATTGAAGAGGATCTGGATCGTCTTGTAAAGGGTTGGTTAATGCTCCTTCAGCGGTAGAGGCTTCAAGAAGTCTACTTGCGGCAATTCATTATTCGACTTGGTTGCATTCAATGGATCAGTAGTCGTCGTTTTCTTGTTATTCGTCGTCGGCGGTCGAAAAGGCAGCTGAGGAAACTGAATGTTGAGGCCGCGAATGACGGTGAAATACGCATTAAGAGCGGCTGTTCTTCAATCATACTGGAGAGCGATAAACAATAGTTTAATTCGTTCGATAAGAAATTGACGGTGTGCGTCCGTAAAATGTTCTATGAGAGAAAAACAAATCAAAATATATCGTATTTCTGTGGCGTCCCGCTTGTCCAAGGAAGGTTCCGCTTGGTGTGCTCTAAATAGTACACAGCAGCTTGGAGATCGAAAGTTGCTCTGTGATGAGAACCTCGTTGACCAGAGGCAGTATTTTTACAGAGGCGCTAGAGCTGATTTGTGATGGCTTGAAAAGATTCGACCAACGCAGCGTTAGGATCTGACGTGATTGTTCTAGAACAGCGTTTCCCAACCTTTTTCAACTTGCGGCACACTACGGGTCTAACTTGAATTCTCACGGCACACTCATAGGTATTATTATTATTATTTGTAAATAGAAAATACCGTCGTATTTGTTTTCTTTGATTACTGACCTCCTTCTCACAAAGAATAAAGCTCGATCACTGGTTTTCCTCCATCGTAAATCATTATACTTACTTTTCATTCAAATTAAAAAATAGAAAACAATTCCAATGAAATATAGAACTCAGTCTTTTAAAAAATACACTTTCTTTTTCGAAGAATGTATCCAACCTTTCACAAGGAATATCACTAAATTACGAACGAACAAACAAATCTCTTGTACTTTTAAAACAGAATTGCGCTAATTTGTATGAGTGTTTGCTTTGTCGAAAGGATATAATGAGATTTTAAAATTTCAAGTTACGAAATAATCTGTAACAATAAAGAAACAAAAATGGTCATAACAGTGATAATTAATACTTTTTTCAACATTAAAAATGAACAGAGAAGTAACACAGTGTGAAACTTATAATTTATTAACATGGATAATATACGTCACAATTTTAAATATTAATAAAATTCTGTTTTCGAAATACAATCTATGTAGTAATAATGTATGTAAAATAATATACTGTATTACAATTACAGTATTTTTTCATTGTAGAGGTTCATAGTAATGTGAAATTTAAATACACATATTTCCTGTCTTGCAATTAGGTTCCTATATAATTAATAATTTTGTTTTCATTTCCTCGCGGCACACCAGGGGCCCATTCGCGGCACACCACTGTGCCGCGGCACACCGGTTGGGAAACGCTGTTCTAGAAAGATCTTCACCATCCTACATATTATGTTTAAGAAATTGTGTTAACAAGAGTTAGTAACTTGAGTGGGGCAGCACTGTAACGGATTACGAAGTCAAAGCGACGCTAACACTCACTGAAGCACTGGCACTATCCGCAACTGTCACAGTTTTTTGTGTGTTCGAGAAAGACGACACTGAAACACTAGGGCACACCGAAGATGAAACTGCACGTAGGCTTTCAAAATTGGAGGCAGGAGGCGGTGTGAGGTACGGAAACGAATCCTTCGCGTATTGTAAGGCGATAGTCGACGAGCGGCGAGATTCGTCATAAGGTACGAAATGCACAGAACACTCGAAAGAGACATGATTGCCCTTACCTAGCACTTCGGCGACGAAATGGTGGAGTTGCTCCGAAGACTGAAAAGAGACATGCGATGTATCGGCAGAAGACGTGGGTGCTCACCGTATAAAACATAGGAAATCAATCGAAGTCCTCACGCGCGCTGCAGCATATCCCTTGCACCTACGACACTCATCGTCGAACTGGATCGCGGCAGTAACTGTATCAGCAAAGTGTCATTGAAATTCAATCCCAGTTACGAAAGTTCATGTGTCCACAAGGTTGCGTTACACCTATGTATCCTATATAACGCAATCTTGTGAACATATTAACTTCCGTAACTGGATTGGATTTCAGTGATACTTTGCTGATACAGTAGGTGCTTCAATACCGCGGTCCAGTTCAACGATGGGTGTCGTGGCTGCAAGGGGAGCTAACTTCTAACCATATACACGTGGCAATGATCATGGAGCTAGAAAGATGAGACAAACGCTACTCGCAAGCTTTTGCACGACTGAACACAGACAAAAGCAAGCCTAATTGCTGCACTGTGCGTAGTTTTTGAGATCTAGCATGAAACATATCCAAACTTAAATTTTTCCGGGCTACGACCGTCGTCACGCACGTGCTTCCTTCGCTTTTTTTTTTTTTTTACCATGTTCTAACTTTTTTTCTCCATGTAATATCAGTCATAATTTTTGCAATAATTTATTCACATAGAGAATTATTTTGTGGCCTAAGCGCAATTTTTAGTACTTGGCCCTCCTGAGATACTACGCCCCAAAATGGCATCAAAATCACAAACTTTAACTTTTGGACTTCCATAAATCTACGATGCCAGTAGTATCATAGCTGTGAATATTTCTGCAGACTTGTTACATTCAATAGAATCCAGCACAAAAGTTGTGAACCGCGCACTTTATGTCATTCCAAAATACAGGTGCCCTTTAAAGGTGTAGTTTTCTGTACTTTTTCATGTGATTTCATACATTGGTTTGCAACCCTGCATATTTATTTAAAGGAAGAGTATATGTTCTCCGTGTACCTCAGTATCTCCTGTAAACATTCGGTTTTGTTTTGTTTGGTTTTTATTTGATTCGAATGTCCTGAGCAACTGTAGTTTTCGTACATGATTGCAAATGCAAAAATTGACACTCCACAGACAACAAAGATGGCCGCCATTCAGGAACACTTGTACACCCAACCACAAAAGTATCTTCCCCCTAAGCGCTCAAATTCCATTACTTGGGGTCCAGGTCATTTGCAGTTTTGAGAACACCTAGACAGATACAACCCAACTTACACGTAACTTTTCTCTGCACTGACAGCAGTTGGTAGACCTGATCCAGGTGTTCATGCAGGTAAAATTGTAAACTAGGTGACTAACAAAACAGTTCTCCATTCTAAGTTGAATCTCTATGGTTCAGATCGTGTTTTCCAAAGAGCACCATATATTAATCTCAATATTGTTGTGTATATAACGTATTATTTCTTTATATACTATATGTTTAGAGAGATAAAAATACTGACCCGCATTTGTCAGGAAATGCTTAAAAGTAGCTGAAAATATCAAATCTAGAACAACTGCTAGAAATAAGTTTGTAAATGATTGCCTCCATTGAGAGACCAAATGATTGCCTCCATTGAGAGACCTTCTCCAATTCTTCTCATTCCAACATCATTTTCTTTCTAGAGAAGAGATCTTTCGTGTCACACTGAGTATGTATTGAAATTGAAATTGAAACATTTGATAAAGTTTCAACCTGGCCGGAATTCGAACTGGGGCCCGTCGAACAGAAGTTCAATACGCTAACCACTTACCTACCGCGTCACTTAACCTTTTATCTAAATTTTAGCTAGTTAAAATCGTTGCATGTAAGACTGTACAAAATACTAATGCTCGTACGAGAAGACGTTCCTTGTGATTGTCTTAATGACTTCCTCGAGATTTCCTTCTTTAACTCAAAAGCAAGTTATATAGACCTTCGTCAATGAGGAAAATATCACGAAACGTTCTTCAAGTTCAGGCTACCTCATCGTTTTTAACTGCTCCCGATTTACATGACTACTATTCTTCCTCATCGTAACTTCTAATTTCCAAACAAGAAGAGCCGGCAGCATTTACGCCGATCCCAAGAGCTTCATTATTCGCGCGCTACCCTAGCCAGCTGTTTGAAGCTGGTCATGTAAAATGTACCAGAAAAATTTGAGCAAGAGAACAGAACCTAACCAACCCCTGCGGGGCTTCTAATCCGTTCCTCCTCCCCCTCCTCCTCCTCCTCCTACTACTACTACTACTACTGCTACTACTGATCCGTATAGTAAAACTGCAAGCGTATTTTAATGAAAAACGTGTTATGAAAAGTAAAAAAAAAGTAATCGGTAAATCACTTTTTTTCAGTATTATTTTCAATCCTATTTTAGTGAAAAAGGTGTTATGCAAATTTAAAAAATCCTTGGGTAAGGTTTGAACCCACGCCAAAAACTATTTTCATTACTAGAATGTTGCCTTAGAACGCTCGGCCACGAAGGCTGACAGCAGTTGGCCTTAATTTCCGCCATATGTAGGCCATGACTCTTAATGTCCTATCTGTATCGGCCAATAAGATCAAAGGATATCGAAAATTCTTGGAATCTGCGAAAATGCAAGCCGGCAGACAGGCACGTAGCCAGAATTTCGTAATAGCGGGGATCCGTGACGAAATATTGAGGTTATCACACCAGGAGCTGGGTCATTCTAAATTATTTTACTGGTAAAATATTTTTGTTCGTTTAGCCAGGATTTGGTAATCAGGGGTCGTGGTGACATCAAATATTGTGATTACCCACGAAAGGCTCGATCAATATAAACTAATTTACTGACAACGTACCCATATTGGTTTGTTAAGACAATAAAATGAGGATATGTTAGTAAGTATTTTAGTAACAAACTATGAAGTGAAAACATCCTGCCGCGAAATGCATTAGTTTTCAATTTCTTTAACAAGTGTCACTGGAATCTATGTTGCCAGGCTCATATTATTGGTATTAAGTTCTACCTGAGAGTCTATCTGATTTTCATTTGTAGTCCATAGGATTAGCATGGAGCTAGATGGAATTCAGAATTCTCCGTTACAATAATATTCATTTTTAACTTGACTCCCCCCTCTTGTTTCCCCCCACACAAAGCTCCTCATAAGAAAGAGTAACCAAACGGTTGCTGTAGCTTTATATTTTTAACGCTGATTCTTCTTTTTCTCGTTTCTTTTTGTTTCATCTTTCCATATTTTTTTCATTTCTGGTCTCGAAGGGGAAGGGTCCAAACTCCCGGACCCACCCTTTGGCTACGTGCCTGCGACAGACATTATTTTCGCATTCTTTGAATTGCATCAACACGTGTAGAAAAAGAAAGTTCTATTTTTATCTTCCGTAACTACTAGTTTATTGTTTTATCTTTGTATGAGGAATGTGTGGTAGATTGGCAAATTATGAAACTTCTATGGCAGAGACACGGGTTCGAATCCCGTCGTGGCAGCGCCGTAACTTAGATTTTTTTCTAGGGAAGGGGCAAGGATTAATACGCGTATTTGCGCCCCCTAGAAAAGCCATTTTCCTAATTATTGGGTCCTCTCTTTCCATCCTTCTCTTACTCTTTATGCGTCCCTCCCGCACGGGAAGGTTTGCGGTTCCGTTAGTTACTCCCTGGGCCCATTCCATACATGACAAAGGGGACAATATTGATAAATTTTAAAGCCATACGAATAAATATTACTGAAATGGGTCCACGACTCATTTTTGTTCTATTTACCTTTTGTGTGCTTTTTTATTTATGTAATGTTATTATATAAGTTTGATTCTATTTGATGCTTCATTTCTAATTTCATGTTCGCACCGTATTTAGGGTAAGAAAATTTTGTCTGAAAATGGGCCTCCTCGCACGGCGAGGAGCTTCTCTGGGGGGCATTTTTCCCCACATGTTACGGCTCTGCCGATGACGTAGCCTCAACTTGAAGAACATTCCCTGATATTTTCCTCATTGAGGAACGACTATATAACTTGTTTTTGAGTTAATAAAATCTCGAGTAAGTCATTAGGACACTCACAGAAGCTGCTTATATTTTCTTATTTATATTTTGTTTATATTTGTTTTTGTTATATTTGAGTACCTTGTTTATATTTTTCCATGAAACGATTTTAAGTAGTTATTAGTTTTGGTGGAGAGTTAAGTGGCGCGGTAGGTGAGTGGTTAGCGCATTCAATTTCTATTCGGTAGATCCGGGTTTGAATCCCGGCCAGGGTGAAACTTTTTCAAGTGTTTCTATTTCAATTTCAGTGCATACTCAGTGTGACAAGCAAGATCTTCTCTTCCCTAGAAAGAAAAAGATGTTGGAATAAGGAGAATTGGAGAAGGTCTGTCAATGGAGATAGTGATTTACCAACTTATTTCCAGCAGTTGTTCTAGATTAGATATTTTCGTCTACTTTCAAGCATTTTCTGATTCATGTGTAATCAGTGCTTTTATTTCTTTGAATTACAGTATATAATGTGGCAGTATTCGTTTTTAAATCGAAAATTATGTCTAATAATTTTATTTTTAATCAATGTTTTTTTTATGTTGCAAAGATCGCGTTTTATAAAATAATAAGGTTAAGGTGAATAATTGTTACGAGTTAAGTTAATGCAAGCTGAGGAATATTATTATTCAATGGTCAGCGAAATGATGTAAATAAAATGTTTCATTGAGAGTCTGCCAATGCAGGAAGACAATGCAGACAATGCGTCAATTCTTGCATAGGCCAAATACTGTACATTATGAAAAGAGAGATTGTAAGCTTTTGTGAACATTTCACACATTCACGGATATGAGGAAATTGCTTAGAATCGAGAAATCGGAGTGTGTCGGGAGTTGCAGTTTTTGAGTCTTGACACAAGGAAAGAATTTGTTTTTCCATGTGAAAGGGGGTCGCACGTGCCATCCAGCAGACGACAGGAGGAGGACCAAGTTGAACAAAACCGGGAGACGAGAGGTCTTCAGGACAGTCGTGGACAGTCTTGGAGAGTCTTGGATCAGTCTTTAGGAGTCTTTAGGATCAGTCCTTAGTAGTCTACAAGATCGGTCCTTGAGTGTTTAGTCAAAGACAGCGGGACAGTCAACTGACAGTCAACCGACAGTCAACATAGAATACAATATTCTATCTACGGAGAACATCGAGTCATCGTTAGCATTTGGGAGAATACCGAACTCAATGCTCGTCTACATCAATCACTAATTGGAAGTATCAACTTGGCGATACTACATCCATCACCTAGATCATCAGTGGAGCGTCATTTGAAGATATCAGGTATGTGTTACTCCTATTCAGGGCTCAAAGGCTCAATACTCGATCGGCGATACTCGACTGGCAAATATTCCGATTATCCGTAATTAAATACATCACAACACTTACATTCACAATTTTATCTAAAAGAAATATAATTGTTATTAAATGATTGAAGTAACTGTTTTATTATAAGAATTAATCCCCAGTTGGTATACGATAATTTAGTTAACCTCTCGCACATGTATATGAGATCATTCCCACTCATTCTAGATGGTGAGTGGAAGGCGCTCAGTATCACTCAAATAGCATCCCCAAATTAGGCACAGAGTGACTGGGTTGTCAATAATGAAATGATACATTACATACACAGCAATACTGAGATTAACATATGGTGTTCATTGGACAACACGCTCTGAACCAGAGATTGATCTCATAATGGAGAAATGTTTCGTGCATCTACTCACAATTTTACTTGCATACAGACTTGACGTGCTACCAACTGCTGTCAGTGCCGAGAAAAGTTACGTGTAAGTTCGGTTGCATCTGTCTAGGCGTTCTTACAACTGCAAATGACCTGGACCTCAAGTAATGGAATTAGAGCGCTTACGGGGGGAAGGGGATACTTTTATGGTTGGGTGTGCATACGACAACATGAATGATGTTATTGACGTTCTCATACACAAGGTTCATCACACTCCAATTTCTATAATTTTCGGAGATGGTCGAGCAACCATTTTCATCATCTTTGGAGCACTTCAGATGGACTGACCCATTAATATTAATAGAAAATCAATATAAAAATTAAGTAGTCCACATAACTAAAAAGCTATAAGGAGATGGCTAATTGCAAGCTTACTGCAAAGACGATGAAGAGCTTAAAAGCGATGTATGGCACGTAAGGTAAATATGGATAGAACATTGTCAAAAGTCGTTGTTTAAGTGAAATCAATAATACTGATAAAATAAATGCATCGTCTTCGAATTACCCAGAGCGCCCCACGCGAAGGTTACGTGTCGGAAATATTTTACATTTGTATTTGGAATCTCTACACTCGATTTGGCATGCAGCATGACTTTTGACCTGATCACGTGACAGTCTCGTCCTTCTGGCAAACCGGATAGGCCTTTTCACTTTCTTAACTTGAAAGCCTCCTAAGACATTATTTTTGTCATAAATTTTGATTCCCCTATCCCCTTAAGATACGCAATTTAATCAAAGTGACATAATAAAATCCCTGTTCGAGATAGGTATTAGTTCAAAAATTAATTTCAGACTGTTCACCCTGTTGTATACATGTAAACGTTACAGTTACGATATAAAGACTATGATATATATTACCACAATATGTACAATTCTGAACTAATTATTTTGATGTTAAATGGGTTCTTCCTTTTTCTTTAAATATCTTATACAATACGAAATGATCAAGTCAGTATAATGTTAAGATTATTGGACAATTAACCTAAAACAAGATATATATATTGTTTAAACTTAACTCAATTCCTACCATGATTCGGATTAGGATGCATGTTTCAGACTTACATTCGATTAGTATTCCACAATAGTAAAAAATATTGCATTTTATCTATGTCTTCGGGATCGATGGATTTAAATCAGTGATATCACGATTCAAATTGATTTATTATTTAAAAAAAAAAATCTGACTTAAAAATCATTTATATTCCTTGTTATATACGATCCTGGTTTGATAACAGCTTGACAGACTTTAATTAACTTACCCTAGATCTAAAGAACTTGTCATTTTCCAGACTCTGACTTCGGGTTGTTTGTATTTTAAATCTAAAAACTGTCATTATCTTAAAACATTTATCTCTCTCTCTCTCTCTCTCTCTTTATATATAATATAATATTTCAAACCAAATTGTACACTGTAAATTTAGGATCATGTTCTGTGAAGACCCCTTTTCTTACAGTGTGATACACTATGTGCGTAATAAATAAACGCTTCGAGTTAACTTACTTAGATTGTCCACTCTTCGTTCTTCAATACATAGAGACCCTGCTTCTGTTCACTATTTTGTACGCACGATTACGTTTCCCAATTAACAGTTTCCATCCAATTATTGCACTCTCCATCGTAATGCAATATTATGCTCTATGTGTAGGTTGGAACAATTTTATCTTTCAAGGAAGTGGGAAATTGTGTTCATCATGTCTTCCCAATACCTAGTATATATTCGTTACATGGAGATTTCATACATATGTTTCTATCCTGTGCTAATTATTATTTTAAATATCTTCTTTCAAACCTATACCTAAATTGCTTCTAATCTCTTCACTAGAATTGTCGTTATAGTAACTTGTTTTAGTAGTATATCATCATTTTCTGAGTCTCTGAAACTTACCTTAAGATATCAGACTCTTTGCTTCATATTTCGAAGTTCTGCAAGAATGTCGAAGTTAGAAAGATGAAACATTGTGTAAACAAGGCACAAGAAGGATGCTATCGTTTCTACGAATATAAGGAGAGAACTAGTTTTGTGATTTCTACAATAAACAGAACTATGGAGCTGCAAGAAACTATTAAGAGCAGTAGCGTACGCACGAATTTATTTCGAAAGGGATCCAAATTCAATATGAGGGTATTTTATATTAAAATTCGTAAAATTACCACTAAAATTAGGCTAAATTTACACAAAAGTCAAAATTTCGGGGGGAGGGGGTCCGGACCTCCTGGACCCACCCTTGCGTACGTCCCTGATTAAGAGATACATATTTTCGGCACTGAAGTCTAATGCTAATAATGTTGGCATGTTGCCTATTTATCTGTAAGTTTTATGAGTATAATCATATAACAAATAGTGAGATATACCAAACATTTCATTCCTTGCGGAATGCTTGCAGAATGAGCTTACTGATTATTATTATTATTATTATTATTAATATGAAAGAAGTGCAGCTTCCTAGTTAAAATAAATACATATACATTGGAAAAGAGATTTTGTTCATTGGAAAAATACACACACACTATATATATATATATAATATTCTTAAGATGTATCCATTCATTCAGCCATTGCATGGTGGGCCTCTGTCTTCGGTAGCATGTATATTCTTCTTGTGGTAGTGCAAGGGTTCATTTTTGTAAGAACATTACACTTCAACATCCACCAGATATCGTTGTATGTAAGAAAACCCATAAGCTTATTCTCTGACATGAGGTCGCTATATTTGCAGAAACTGTAGTGTTACCTTACAACACTAGGGAATTTTGTAAAGTTTTAATCCTTGATTTAGGTTATTTTTGTGGTGATTTTCGGTAGAAAATAAGTTTTAAAGAAAATTGCGTCTGTCTGAGTTTCTGGATTAATTGTTCATTGTATTCAATTATTTATCAGAATTCAATTTGTTAGAATTCTCTTTTTCTAAGTTAAATTTGGGATCTTTCTCTCCGATATAGTAATTTTCAATTATGTATATTTCTATTGTGGAAGATGATATTTTTTTTTGTGTGTGTGTGTGTGTGTGTGCGCGTTGGTGAACCCGACGATCTTTGTAGGTGGATCGGTCTACACAACAGCACTCTGAGCAATTTTTCCAAAGCGAGCAGTTTTTAGTGGTTGCTCGAAATGTTTTTCACTTTTAAGGCGTGCAGGACCCTTATAGGGGTCCCCCCCGCGAGTTATTTTGACTCAGCTCGTTTATACGGATACAGGCGGTTGTGTGTGTAAAGTGTGTGTTCAGACTGAAAAATTTCGTTTCTCGAGCGGTGTGTATTCCGACGCAGTGCCATCTACGTATGTGTTCCAAGCAAGAACTAGAGCAATTCAAACTCCCTGCAGCTGCATTCACCATTGTTGCCAATCAAGTATTTGTTGAAATGTGAAAGAATATTAGCAGCTATAGCAGAGGAATTATTCACAGTAAGAACTAGGATATGAATATTACGCAAGAATAACCCCATGCCTAAAATGTTTTTATTAGAACTTACGGTTGGGAGAGGTGTGTGTATATATAAAAATCTATATTATAAAATTCAAAGTGACTATGTTTGTGACTCTTAATCTCTTGAATTGCCCGACCGATCTCGATCAAATTTCCAACGTAGATGCTGCGCTACCTTGAGTGTGTTTTCAGCTGTTTACTTTGACAGTAGAGCTTAGGGGAGGGGGAGGAGGGGACATAAAAAAATAAATAAAACTTAATGACCCTTGAACCAAAAGACCGATCTTGATCAAATTTTCAATGTAGATGAGGTTTGGGACTGGGATGACTTTTTATCATTTCATTTTGACGGAGCAACGTAGGGGAGGGGGTGAAGGAAGAAATATATAAAAATCAATAAATATAAAAATAAAAGTGACTATGTTTGTGAATTCATAACTTCTGAACCACTCGATCGATCTCAATAAAATTTTCAACATAAAAAAACTTCCCAGGTTTGAATTTCATATATCATTTCCACAGTAGATTTTAGGGGAGGGGCAAGGGGAAAGGGAAATATATGAAAATGAATAAAACAACTCCTGAACCACCCTACCGATCTCGATCTAATTTTCAACATAGATAAGGTTTGGGCCTGGGATGCTTTCTTCATTTCACTTTTACAGTACAAAGAAGGGGAGGGGACAGATATATAAAAATAAATAGTACAAAAACTCTTGAATCACTCAACCGATCTTGATCAAACTCTCAACATAGATAGTGTTCGGACATGGGATGTTTTTTCATTTAACTTTTACGGTGCAACCTCGGGGAGGGGAAGGGAGGAGATATTTAAAAATCAATTCATATAAGACTAAAAGTGACTATTTTTGTAACTTAATTTCTCTTGAACTATCCGATTGATCTCAATTAAATTTTCAAGATACATGAGGTTCGGATCTGAAAACATATTTGCAATTTCACTTTAGTGGTAGATCTTAGGGGAGGGAGACGTATAAATAAAAACTAATAAAACCTATTAACTTTTGAACCCCCAACCAATCTTGATTAAATTTTCAACATATACGAGGGTCGTGCCTTGGGAGATTTTTTATCGTTTCACTTTGACGAGCCAACATAGCGGAGGGGGAGATATACAGTATATGTAAAAAATAAAATAAAAATGACTGCTTTTGTGACTTCATCACTCTTGAACCACCCGACCGATCTCAATCAAATTTTCAACATGCATGAGTTTTAGGGCAGGGATTGCTTTAGGCTATTCAGTTTCACGATGCAACGTAGGGAGGGGGAGAGAAATTTCAAAATGATCAAAAATGACGGAAATTAGTGTTTAGTCCATAGTTTTCGGGATCGATGAGAGAAACAGTGACACTTATGATGCTGTTTCAATCCAAGTTCAGCCCTGATAGTTGGGGAGGGGAAGGGTACAACGTAGTGGAGGGGAATAAACATTTAAAAATGATCGAAAATGACTAATATTAGTGTCGAATCCATAGTTTCAGGAGTAGCTGAGATTAACAGTGAAAATTCTGATGCCGTGTGTCGCAGCAAGGAGAAGGGGAAGGGGAGCTCTATATATAATGATGATCGAAAATCACCAATATTAGTGTCTAATCCATAGTTTTCGAGATCATTCAGATAAACAGTGACATTTGCGATCCGGTTTAAGTCTAAAATCAGCCCCGCCACTAGGAGGAGGGGAAGATATATATATATATATATACAGACTGTCCCATAATTCGTGTGTAAACTTTAATTTCATAGTACTCAGAACTGGTAAAAGATAGAACTGTGAAATTTGCAGGCAATTTAGAGGAAGGTCAGAAGATTTGTTTGATAGCAAAACGAGATCGCGGGTATTATTGTTTGCGGAGTTACAGGGTCAAAGGTCAAAATGCAATTTTTTCCTTATGGGATTTCAATGTTAAATAGTAGTCTCACATGCCATTTTTTTTGAATATCCATCTTCGGTAGCAAAAATTGGTATATCGACATAAATTCTGATCCGAAACAATGTGATAACGAGAAATTTGGGCAATCGTGACCCGGTGACCTCTAGCAGGTCATCTGTGACCTTTGAAGAAAAAGCTACCTTTTCAACAGCTTATTGTACACAACTAATTCAGTTGAAGATAATGTTAAAAAACACATATGCACAAAGGATCTACTGAACATCATTTTTAGCAAAACGAAGAGGTCAGCAATATCATCAGAGGTCAAAGGTCACGTAGTTAAAATGTCATAGTTGATGTGTTAACAAATAAGAAACTGTGACATTGGAAATAATGCTTTGAAGTGCCATAGAACACATGCATAAAGATCCTTCCAACGAGTGTGTATGGGCATAGGAAAAAGGTCAACAATGTCATAAAAGGTCAAAGGCTACGCAGTTAAAATTTCATGTTTGAAGTGTTAACAAGTATGAAACTGCGATGTTGGAAATAAGGATTTGAGTTTCCACTGGACATATGCAAAAAAGATGTTCGAATTGGTGTGTGTGAGAGGTCAACAATATCGTAAAAGGTCAAAGGTCACGCAGGTAAAATATCACGTTTGATGTGTTAGAAAATATGGAACGGCGACGTTTAAAAAATGATTTGACGTGCCATAGAATACATACAGAAAGGTCCTTCCAACGGATGTGTATGGGCACAGGAAAAAGATCAAGAACGTCCTTAAAGGTCAAAGGTCACGCAGTTAAAATTTCATGTTGGATGTATTAGCAAGTATGAAACTGTGATGTTCTAAATAAGGATTTGAGCTTCCATAGAAAATATGCATAAAGGTCTTTCCAATTGGTGTGTATGGGCATATGAAAAAGGTCAACAATGTCATAAACGGTCAAAGGTCACGCAGTTAAAATGTCATGTTTGATGTGTTAACAAGTATGAAACTGTGATGTTCTAAATAAGGATTTGAGCTTCCATAGAAAATATGCATAAAGGTCTTTCCAATTGGTGTGTATGGGCATATGAAAAAGGTCAACAATGTCATAAACGGTCAAAGGTCACGCAGTTAAAATGTCATGTTTGATGTGTTAACAAGTATGAAACTGTGACGTTAGAAAGAATAATTGGAGCTCGCATAGAACACATGCAGAAAGGTCCTTCCAAGGGGAGTGCATGGGCTTAGAAAAAGGTTAACAATGTCATAAAAGGTCAAAGGTCATGCAGTTAAAACATGATAGTTTGGATTAGCAAATATGAAAGTGTGACGTTTGAAAAGTGATTTGATCTGCCATAGAATACATGCATAATTAATGGTCAAAAGTGTCATAAAAGGTCAAAGGTCACGAGATAAGAAGTTTATAGTTTGTATATTGGCAAGTATGAGACGGCAACGTTTGAGAACTAATTTAGTTGGTATGGTATATAAAATTAAGAATATTTTTTGGGCTCTCGGAAATCTTTTCTTTTAAATAACAAGAATACTTAATTTTAGGAAGTCATTATAGAATGCGCACTATTGTGTGCAGGACATTCTAGGGCATAGTGGGTACAGGATTTTCTTTCGTCTAGATTCTAAAAAAAAGATATTATTTGGGTAGCATTTTCCAATGAAAATATCACATGTATATGCAAATCACTCAGGAGTTCTCCAAAAATAAAAATAAAAAATAAAATAAAAATCCTGAGAACAGAGTGTACTACAGATTGTTCGTTATTTCTTTGTATCCATATCATAAAGGATAATGCATTGAAAATAAACTGTTTCCAAGCAATGCATTGTGCTGTGAAGTTTGAGGGGAGAACAAAGATGTCCCTTATTCTCATGAAAAATAAATAGGACAGCCTTAATATTTCCTTGATGCTTACCCAGGAAATTGAGAAAATAAAAATAATTCCACTGGAAATAAATTGCTTCCCCATATGTAAGAAGAGACGCACTCTTATCGTTTATTTATACCTTTTTGTGACTGAAGCATAAACACGAACTGTTATGTTTTAAACTCACGTCAAATAATCAGTCTGTTTCGTTCACAAGGGTGGTTTGGTGTTGCTAGAATGATAATCTGGTTGGACAGAGACAGTGAGGCAGTGAAGTGTGGAGTTGAGCTTAAAATTAAATGAGTTTGTGAATCTTGAGTGTTTGGGAATATTGTGTGTCTTGTGAGTGTGTACGAAAATAAAAGCTCTTGTATTTCTTATTTTCCCTATACTCATAGACCTACGTGTTTGGAAGTGTGTGTGAGTGTGTGTGTAATTGTGTAAGTCACAGTGGATATTCTAACAAAGGAACAACGTGCCGATTTGCACACAGTTCTTAGTAGGAAGTAGGTTACAAAAACGCGGAGAAAGGCGTTTGCACGGTGGGGTGTGAAAATAAGCAATACCAAAATTCTTCATCTTTGCAAACAGTTTCGGAATAACTGTTTTTAGAAAGAAACATCTTTCTCAGCGACAACGAAAGGCAGGACCACCTGTAAGGATCTCTACCGAGGATACTAAACGCAAAGTGGTTCGTTCTGTGCTTAGTTCACCAAGAAAATCAATCCGTTACTGGATTGTTGCACCCAACGTTGAAAGAAGTTTGCTGAGTAGGATATTGCGTGTGCTTGAGGTTGAGGCGTACAGTATGAAGATTATAAATAAATTATATGATGATTATTTCGGTGCCAGAATTTTATTTTGTAACTGGTTGATAGACAAATTAAATGAAAATCCCATATTTTTATTTCAACTTATGTCAGATGAAGCTTTAAAAAAAATGGAAGAGTGTCTTCGTCACATGAGCGGTTCTTGGGACCCAGTCCACCGGCGGAAAGAATTGAACGCTGTGCAGATCAAAGGGGTATTTTGGTGTGGATGGGACTAACAGCAACTGGTGTAATAGGGCCGTTTTTCTTCGAAGGAAACGTTAATAAACTTACATACCAAAATATATTGCGAGAATTTCTTTTGCATGAACTTGATCCCTTAAATCTTGATCCACACAATGATATGTGGTTTCAACAGGATGGTGCTCCAGCACATCGTACTAGGGCAACATTGCAAATTTTAAGAGGAAGGTTTGGAAACCGTTTAATAAGTATAGTTTCTGATGTTGAGTGACCAGCTGGAAGTCCTGATCTAACCCCATGCGACTTCTTTCGATGGGGCTTTCTTAAGCAACAAGTTTATAAAACTCCTTCAGTAACACTTGAAGAACTTCGACGATCGATACAGCGTGCCGTTGAACAAATAACTCCAGACACTCTTGAAAAAATCTTCACAAAGACACTTATACACAGAGTGAACTTAAGTTTAGCACATCACGGAGGTCACGTGGAATAAATTGCAAAGTACTAAAAAGATTTACAGTCTACAAGGACGTCAGTGTTTGTTGTAGAGGTAAGACAATATTTCAAATATTTCTGTGCAATAAATAGCTATTAATATGTTTCAAGAAGAAAGAAAAAAAAAAAACATTTCGAATGCAATTTTGCAAGGCTAAATAATTAACAAAAGGTGGGACTCATACTATGTTCAATTCATTATTTTAAACATCACAGAAACATATTTACCATTGCCTGCAGCATCTGAATTACAAAATTAGGCTTCCTCACCTTATGGCAGTATTGACCTTTTCATTATGGTCATGTACACTCATTGGAAGGACCTTTCTGTATATGTTCCATGGAAGCTCAAATCCGTATTTAAAACGTCACAGTTTTATACTTGCTAACACATCAAACATGAAATTTTAACTGCGGTCATTTTGACCTTTAAATTTAAAAGGTCATTTTGACCTTTTATGACATTGTTGACCTTTTTCATATGCCAATACACACTAATTCGAAGGACCTTTACGCATGTTTTCTGTAGTAGTTCAATGCATTTTTCAAACGTCTCAGTTTCATACTTGCTAACACATCAAACATGAAATTTTACCTGCGTGACCTTTGACCTTTTACGATATTGTTGACCTCTCACACACACCAATTCGAAGATCCTTTCTGCATGTGTCCAGTGGAAACTCAAATCCTTATTTCACCATCGCAGCTTCATACTTGTTAACACTTCAAACATGAAATTTTAACTGCGTGACCTTTGACCTTTTATGATATTGTTGACCTTTTTCCTATGCCCATATACACCAATTCGAAGGACCTTTATGCATGTGTTCCATGGTAGCTCAAATCATTTTTCAAACGCCACAGTTTCATAGTTGCTAACACATCAAACATGAAATTTTAACTGCGTGACCTTTGACCTCTTATGATGACCTTTTCCCTATGCCCATACACACTCGTTGGAAAGATCTTTATGCGTGTGTTCTATGGCACTTCAAAGCATTATTTCCAATGTCACAGTTTCTTATTTGTTAACACATCAACTATGACATTTAAACTACGTGACCTTTGACCTCTGATGATATTGCTGACCTCTTCGTTTTGCTAAAAAGGATGTTCAGTAGATCCTTTGTGCATATGTGTTTTTTAACATTATCTTCAACTGAATTAGTTGTGTACAATAAGCTGTTGAAAAGGTAGCTTTTTCTTCAAAGGTCACAGATGACCTGCTAGAGGTCACTGGGTCACGATTGCCCAAATTTCTCGTTATCACATTGTTTCGGATCAGAATTTATGTCGATATACCAATTTTTGCTACCGAAGATGGATATTCAAAAAAATGGCATGTGAGACTACTATTTAACATTGAAATCCCATAAGGAAAAAATTGCATTTTGACCTTTGACCCTGTAACTCCGCAAACAATAATACTCGCGATCTCGTTTTGCTATCAAACAAATCTTCTGACCTTCCTCTAAATTGCCTGCAAATTTCACAGTTCTATCTTTTACCAGTTCTGAGTACTATGAAATTAAAGTTTACACACGAATTATGGGACAGTCTGTATATATATATATATATATATATATATATATATATATATATATATATATAAACTTGATAGAAAATTGCCACTATCAGTGTCGAATTTATGGTTTTCTGGATCCCTTATGTGAACAGTGATACTTTCGATCCCGTTTAAATTTAAATTCAAACCTTCAACTTGCGGGAGGAAGAGGTTTAAAATGATCGAAAATGACCGATATTAGTGCTGAATCCACATTTTTTGAGGTCGCTGAGATGAACGATGACATTTCCGATGCCATGGTACAACGATATAGAATCAAATGTGATATATAATCGCTGTATAGCCTTGGTTTGCAACTCAAATTAAATTAAACAAGAGCGCCTCTAAAATAAATACACACTTCCTTTCTTTAGTGATTTGCTTCCATTTTATTTATATTCTGTATATTTTTTTGTGATGCCAACGGCGTGCCATAAACCTTATTATTTTAAACATTGGAATATCTATATTTTATAAACATTCAAATTACATCTATTTTCTTTTTCTTCTTCTGGATATATAAATCAGCAAGCTAAGCCTAGTATTAATATACAAGGTACCATTGTACTTGTACCGTTGTATATTATGGCGTCTGAATGGAATTTCCTTTTTATTCGTTAACTTTTATAAAAAGGAAATAGAATTATGGACCGTTTACATACATATGAGAATTATCCGAGTTTTGGAATGCACCTCGTATATTTAAAAATTATAATTTATATAATTACACATACATATATATCATATTTACTTCTATAACAATATTATTATCATCTTCATATATTTATACATTTCAATGACGATGAGGTACATTCAAAATTAGATTAACATGTTATTTTATGTCCCTTTTTTGTGTCCATTTGCAAATTATTTTAATTCTTTTTCAAGGCCATAAAAATGCTTGCTACAAATCAATAATTATCTATTTAGGCATCATGAAGAATATTTTGAGAAAGATATATGTGATATATAGTTATTCGTCTAGCAAAGAATGATCGAATATAAGATATAGTTAAACAAAATATAAATTAAGATTGAAATATCGATACCAATCATGACATGACATAATAATTAATGTCTTCTTAACATCAGAACAATAATAATGGGATTGATATTTCATTTTGGTAATCACAGGAAAACACATAAATAATATGATGCACAAACATTAAAGAATACACATAACATAAAGCAAAATCAGTTGAGTACGGGTCCCTTCAGACGCATTATAAAATTGCTTATAGAAAACAAAACTTATTAACTTCAATTTATACCCTAACATTACAAAGATGCTTTCAAGTATACTTCAATAACCTGGAACATAAATAATGAAATTGATAATACAAATATCAAAGAAAACACATTACATTAAGGCATTTGGTCCTATTAAGAATTAATTTGATATGTCCTTTTAGACGTCCTTACATTAGGTTAAGTTATATGACCAATGCATTTGTTTGGGTTGCATCGAAAGTCACAAACCGGAATACAATCTATCGCGTTATTTACGTATACAGTTCCTTGTTTCTTACTTTGAGAATTTTCGTCATCTCCAGGATTTCTATGTAATCTCCATCGAACGTGATTAGATCTTATGTTTACATGCTTCTTAGATGTACGTGATAGTACTACACTAAGATTAGGTCGAGTCACACAATCACATTTACGGTCACTACCAAGGTTAGGTTCGGTTATCTTACCGGTATCACATTTATCGTCACAACTAAGGTTAGGTTCGGTTCTCCTTCGTTTCACTGGAGGTGTAATATCATGCCTTCTAATAGATCGGTGTTTGTCCTTTACGTGACATCCACGGTAGTCTGTCCTGCCATGGTTTCCTTTTCTTGTATAGCTAGACTTGGCTACATTATCGGCACACATGGATCTAAATTGCATTGCACCTTTTACATTGGGATCACCCTTTAGTCTCACATGTCCACTTCGAACTTGGTTACGAAGGTTAATTTGACGCAATCTACTATTGTATTGAAACATTGATGTATTTTCGAAACTCTGCAACATCACACTTGGATGATGGAAACCAATGCGCTGCATCACATGCTGTGAAAGCATCATCGGATTGTTTACTAACATCATTCCGGCCTTTTTGTTGAATACACAATTCAACTGATTGAATTCATTCGGCCACTCAATACAAGCACTGTTGGAAACACATGTCTTCTTTCCACATCTCACAAATATTAGAATCAACTTTATTTCTTGCTAACGGGTAACGCAAACAGTTAATAGCGTTCTCAGGTTAAGGGTGACCATACATTTTCCCATACTGATTCATACCAGAGTCTTCGCTACAAACAATATCAGTAAAGCAGTCAAAAACATTCAAACGAGAAAAGAAGTTGGGATAATCCGGCACAACCAATACAGCATCACGCCTCTCTGGAAACTCTACAAATTCCTCTCATACAGACCCAAAATTTGTTTTCTTCGTGGTTTTTATCAAGTCACTTTGGTCCATTTCTTCATCATGATGTCCAAATATGGCTGTAATTACCTCATTCACCTGGCTTAGTTGTTTCTGCAGTCGGTCCCATTTATCGTCATTACATTCTTGTAAATGCTCAAGCTTTTCCTCAAATCGCTGAGCTTGGTCCTGTAATTGTTGGTTCTGGTGTTTAATTTGTTGAGATATCCCTTTCAGAATATCTAACACACTTTCCGAAACATTCCTTTCGGTCTGAGGTATTTGTGTATCTATTGTTTCATTAACCATAATATTCACTTTCTTTCTAGATCTTATTTTCCCACTTCGTAAGAGGGTGAAATCTCTATGAGGCTCTATGGTGCTCGCTTTATTACTTTGCTTCAAACGATACCCTTAATTTCTTCACTGTACCGATGTTTCCGGCACCATTTTATACAACGATATAGAATCAAATATGATATATAATCGCTGTATAGCCTTGGTTCGCAACTCAAATTAAATTAAACAAGAGCCTCACTAAATTAAACACACACTTCCTTCCTTTAGTGATTTGCTTCCATTTTATTTATATTTTGAATATTTTGTTGTCATGCCAACGGCGTGCCATAAACCTTATTATTTTAAACATTGGAATATCTATATTTTATAAACATTCACATTACATCTATTTTCTTTTTCTTCTTCTGCATATATAAATCAGCAAGCTAAGCCTAGTATTAATATACAAGGTACCATTGTAATGTGTACTGTTGTAATGGCCCACAACATAGGGTGGGGAAATATATATATGTATATATATAAATGGTCAAAAATGACAGATACTACTGATGAATCTATAGTTCCTGCGGTCGCCGAAATGAACAGTGACACTTCTGATGCGGTTTAAGTCAATTTTCAGCCCTGACACTTGGGAGATGAGGAGGGATGACATATATTAAAATGATCCAAAATGAGCAATATCAGTGTGCATTTAAATTATTTATTTCAACCCAGCGAAGCGGGTAATATATGCTAGTAAATCTATATATATAAAATTGAAAATCACTGCTTGTGACTCTAAATCTGCTGAACCGTCTGGCCGATCTCGATCAAGTTTGTAACTTGGATGAGGCTCGAGGCTGGGCTACTTTTAGGCTATTCAGTTTGATGGGAGAAATGAGGATTGGGGGAGGGGGAGTGGGTATAAAAATAAATAAAACTTAATAACTCCCGAACAACTCGACAGATGTTGACCAAATTTTCAATATAGATGAGGTTCAGGCCTAGGATCGTTTCTATGATTTAAATTTGACAGAGCAACGTTTGGGAAGAGGAGAGGAAGATATATAAAAATCAATTTATATAAGAATGAAAGTGACTATTTTTGTAACTAAATAAATCTTGAACTATCCGTCCGATCTCAATCAAATTTTCGAGTTACACGAGGTTCGGATCTGGAAACATTTTTCTAATTTCACTTTAACGGTAGATCCTAGGGGAGCGGGAGGGGAAAGGGACATATGAATAAAAATTAATAAAACTAATAACTTTTGAAACACTCAACAAATCACGATCAAATTTTCAACATGTATGAGGGTCGGTCCTTGGGTGTTTTTTTATCGTTTCACTTTGACGAGCCAGCATAGGGGAGAGGGAGGGGTATATATATATGCAAATTAAAATTAAAATGACTGCCTTTGTGACTTCATCACTCTTGAACCACCCGGCCAATCTAAATTAAATTTTCAACATACATGAGTTTTGGTGCAGAAATTACTTTAGGTTACTCACTTTGACGATGCAACGGAGGGGAAGGGGAGGGAGATAAATTTAAAAATGATCAAAATGACCGATATTATTGTTGAATCCATAGTTTTCGGCGTCGATGAGAAGAACACTGACACTTCTGATGCTGTTTCAATCCAAGTAGAGCCCTGTCGGTTGAGGAGGGGGAGGAAACAACGTAGGGAAGCGGGAGAAAACAACGCAGGGGAGGCGAATAAACATTAAAAATGATTGGAAATGACTAATATTAGTGTCGAATCCATAGTTTTAGGATTAGCTGAGATTTACGGTGACAATTTTGATGGCGTGTGCCGCAGCACGGTTGATGGAGAGGGGGAGCTATATATAATAATGATCGAAAATGACCAATATTAGTGTCTAATCCGTAGTTTTCGGGATCCTTCAGATGAACATTGACATTTCCAATCCAGTTTAAATCCAAAATCAGCCCCACAAGTTGAAGGAGGGGGAGAAAGAGTTATATAAAAATGATCGAAAATGGCCACTATCAGTATCGAATGTATACTTTTCTGTGTTGCTTACATGAACAGTGATACTATCGATCCCGTTTAAATTCAAATTCAAACCAACTTGCGGGAGAAAGATGTTTAAAAATTATCGAAAATGACCGATATTAGTGCTGAATCCACACTTTTTGGGGTCACTGAGATGAACTGTGACACTTTCAATGACATGGGCCGCAACATGGCGGAGGGGGATATAATAGTCGAAAATGACAGACATTAGTGTTGAATCTACAGTTTTTGGGATCGCCAAGATGAACAGTGACACTTCTCATGCTGTTAAAATCCAAATTCAGCCAAACATCTTGCGAGAGGGAAAAGGAAATAAATCAAACGGATAAAAAATAACCCATCGAATTCATAGTTTCCGGGGTCGCTGAGATGACCGGTGACACATCCGACGCCCTGCCGCGCAACATAGATGAGGAGGAGGGGGAAATATATGAAAATGGTCAAAATTTTCGATATTAGTGTTTGATCCGTAGTTTTTAGGGCCGCTGAGATGAAGAATGACACTTCAGATCCCGTTTAAAACCAAGTTCAGCCCCATAACTTGGGAGAGGGCGAGATAATAAAATGATCGAAAACGATTAATATTAGTGTCGAATTCATGATTTTCGGGGTCGCCGAGATAATCAGTGATCTTTCCGATGCCGTTTAATTCGATGCCATTAAAAACGAAAACAGCATATTTCGTGAGTACTAAACACACGAGATACGGAATTGTGCATTTAAAGTTTCATTTTACCCAGCGAAGCGGGTAAACATATGCTAGTAAAACTTCATAACTTTGGAGCCACCGAACCGATCTCATTCAAATTTTCAACATGGATGAACTTCGGACCTGGAATGACTTATCATTTTAGTTTGACGGTATATATATATATATATATATAATATAATTAGACCACCCGGTAAAGGCATTTTTCTGTTTGTAGTGCACGTAGACACTTCAAACAAAAAAATGAATCACTGCAGACGACAAACGAGAAGTATCACCCTTTTCCTCAACCCGTACCGAGGTTGAGCATTATGGGTCTTCACAGGTAGGCCTAGTGTATAATCTTGCAACACGAATCAAGTTTGTGGACATATATTCGGGTCTGTAAATATCTGAGGGTTCAGTGAATATATTCCGGTGCACGCTAATCTATTCAGAGCAATATTTATGCGACACATGTTTCAATATGCCTCTGAAACAAGTTGAAAGCCGTAAATTAGTTTGAAATAAATAATTGCTAGCTTATTTTCAGTTCGGTGCTATGGTTGCAACGACAGTAGCAACACCATGCGGCTTAGCTGTAATGCTTCTGCCTCTACTGAAGTCGATGGTGATAAGTAACTTAAGATTAAAAGGTAAAATCTTCTATGCCATAGCGGCCTAGGGTGGTGATTTTAAAGGATACTTGCTTAGTAGTTTCAGGAGATAGTTTAGTTGTATCTCTTTGCTTATTGCAGCCTCCGGAGTAGGTAGTTATAGAAATACTCCTTTGCCTATTACGGCTTCAGAAATTGGATTTAAGGAAATCTCCGTAACACAAAACGATTTCAAGAATAGTTTAGGAAGGTTAGCGATTAGCACTGGAACTTATTTTTCTTGAGGTGTTCTTTTATGGCTGTCTTCTGAAGGGGAAATTCGTGAGGAGAGGGTTGGCCACCTTGGATTTCCTTCAGAACCAACTTCGCGTTTTTCTGGTATCCTCCTTCCACCTTCTGTTGGTGATTATGATTTGAAGAGAAAACACGTGCTCGTTTATGAAGCATGCTTTATAGTATTTGCTTACACCTAAGGTACTGAACCTTACAGCCCCCACACAAGGAACAGAATTCACAAGATTATTTGAAAAACACAAATATGCTCTGGAAACATTTGTTAAAAAGGTTCTATCTTCATGGCAAAATCCTTGATATGTGCCAGTAGGTAGCAACATAAACCCGTAAAACTTTGCAAAATTCTCTTTTGGTGGAATCTTGAATTCTGTATTTTAGGCTTCCTTGCAGAGATTTTAACAAAATTGTCTGCTACTAAATATCCGAGAACATTCACTCTGAGTAAAATAAATATGTCTCAGGTGAAGCACAAAAAATTCTTAATTTTTAAAATAAAATTCCGATAGCTATTGTTGAAAAGTGTAGTCTCTCAGCACGATGTCATCGGCAAAAGTTCTTATTCATTAATCAATGTAAAATCATCCTAGCTGCAATTAAGAGAGCTTGTGTGCTAGTTTTATGACCCATTACGCATATGAGAATTTTGTAAGATTTTCTTGTGTGATTGACCTCGAAGGTCATGTATCAACGGCTTTTCGGATGGAGCAAGATTTGGTGGTAGCTCGAGGAGAGATCTAAGGTGCTTATGTATTTTTTGCCTTTTAAAGTGTTTAACACATACTCAGTTGACTGGAATTGCATCCACAGGTATTTAATGTATGTTTTACACTGCTGAAAATTAAAAACAATTCTAAATGTGTTCGTACTTGGTTTCTTGACTATAATCTGTGGCGAGGCGAAGCTATTATCGTCTGTGGGTCGTACAATTCTAGCATTAATGAGTTCTTGAATTTGTTTGTCTGGCTGATCTCGAACATGCATTGAACAGGGAGATATGTTCTGGAACACTGCCGATTTAGGGATTCTTATTTTATGACTGTAGCCCCTATAGGGTCCAATGCCGTCCGGAGTGTATAAAAACATTTTATATTTGTATAATAACTCGTGAATGGCCTGTTTCTGCGACTGGTCTAAATTAGGATTCATATCAAAAACATCAATTTTGAAATTTTTTATCTATACTTCAAAGAATTGTTAACCACCTCTTTTCCTGTACAATTTTTATTTGCTTCTATCGAGCTCGCTTCCATTGTTGCAAAAGATTAATCCTGACATGCCACAAGATCCACCACTGGCGTATTTTTCCTTAAAGTTACAGGATAACTATTTGGATTGGAAATTACCAGTCATGTTGTTTACGTCTAACCTTTGCTCAATACTTTGTATTTGTCAAGGGAGCCGTGGACAAACGATACGAAGAAACATGCAGAATCAATCTGTCCTTTTGCTATCACCGGAATAAATGCGTGGAAAAGTAGAACTAAAGTAATGCGTTTGTCGATAAAAAAGCAAGCTTGTTTTCTTTGTCTAAGTATGAGCTGTGTGTTGTGATAAAATATTTTCCTGGTTCTTTTCCGGTAGTTAGCTTTTTATGATTTTTAAATAGAGATATAAGATTCTTTGTTAAATCGATTGTATCATATAAGCGCTTAAGCAAGTCTAAACCAGAAATAAGTGAAACACATGATTTCTTCATCATATGAAAGTAATGAGAGAATTTCGTTTCAAAACTTTGAATACTATTGCTACATATTTCAAGTTAATAATTTTATTTCATATCCCTTTAACCGCGGTTTTATGTTGTATTAATTGAACATCAGGAAGTAAATATTCGAAAGGCCAGATGGATATGCTGGATCTGGTGTCCACCAGCACTGTTCGTCTGCATAAATTAGTGATTCTTTATAGGCTTTGTTCTGTCGTTAGAATTGCTTGATCTTTGACTCCTGGACAAGGGTTGGCCCTACTCGTTTTTTGGACGTTTAAAATAGGTAGAAGCACAGTGCCTACGCTTTCTGCATATTGCGAAGTCCAGTATTTCATCTTATGTTGTGGTTTTTTTGGAGGTTTTGTGGTGATACCTGATTCCTCTATACTTCTCCCCGTTCTAATAATTTTTTTTTTTTGCTTCATCGCTTATTACCTTAATTCCCCTTTCTATTTTGGTTATGCAAACTGGTTTGTGCAACTACTAAATACGGCTCTGGCATTTTATTGGCCAGGGAAGAAAAATCGTGTTAAACAGTAGTTTTCTGCTGGTGTGTAGATTCTACGACGTCGAGGTTAGACTTCTGATTTTCTTTTTCTAGTTGTGGTGGTGATATTGAAGTATGTAATAGCGAAGAGGATTATATTGAAAAATAGGATTTTGTCTAGAACTGCTAAATTGACATTAACTTTATCCTGTAATGATTCAAGAGACTGAGGTAGTACATTTATGTATATACAAGTATAGTGCGACAATAATATATCGAATTGAGCTTTTTTGCAATAGAGAAATGAAAACTGCACCGAAAGCAAATATGTCTATGACCTTCTTCGTGACTAAGCGGTTATCGTGCTCGCCTTTGGAGTGGGAGATCCGCGTTCGATTCCCGGCGGGAGCTCGTGTGTTTCGGATTCCACGTTAATCAGTAGTTCCTTTCTCATATAGTCTCGCTGCTGAAAGGGATGTTAAACTTAAAATCAACTCAACTGAAAGTGGCTAGCCCAAATGTCAGTAGTCGAGCAGTAACAATTACACATTATTATTATTATAGAATAGAATTTTGCAATTAGTTTTTGTTCCCTGAAGTTGGGAAAGTCAATTACGAAATCTCATAGGTAGTTATATAATGCTTACATGAAGCATTGTTTAGCATTTGAGTTTCGCAATATTTCATAGGTCAGTGAATCTAAAACCGAGAGAACAATGGTGCACATGTAGAAGCCACGGATCAAGTTTTGTTGGTCACTAATTTTGGATTCCAATGGTCTCGCTAGTCTCTCATTAAATTAACAGTTGAATGCTTTGGATTTCATGAAGAGATCGAAGTAGAAAAAATTATATAAGAGTACTGTAAATATGTGAGACAAATGGATAAAAAAAAGTTTTCAGAAAAGTGAAGGCACAGATTATTGCTAACCATTCGCATTAAAATTGACAACATTGCATATTAGCATAAGCTATGGTTTGTTTCATAGTTACTACGGCTAAAACAGTAAAATAGATAAATTGATTCGATTAGACAAATATTCCAGAGAAACAAAATTTTAAGTGATACAAGATTACGTTCAATAGTATAATAGTATTTGTGTGTTGTTGCTAAGTGTTAATGCAAGTAACATGATAATGTCTTAACCTTTTAAAATCCCCCCTTTGTCAATTTTAAACTTACTGCCTTTTTCGTTTTATTGTTTTCTATTCAATCTTATTTTGCAGTATTCTTGCCGTTTAATACTTCATTTTTTATAAAAATATATTAAATTCGATGGTAGGAATAGTTAAGTTGATTTTGAGTTTAACATCCCTTTCAGCAGCGAGGCTATATGAGACGGGACTACTGATTAACATGGAATCCGAACCACATGAACTCGCACCGGGAATCGAACCCGGTTCTCCCACTAGGTATGAATAGTGTATCTTGTCTCGTCTTTCTTGTAGGCATATAATATTGTTCTCCCGCTGGCCTTGTAGCTAGCACGTACCTCTTTGGTCACATGGTGTCATGGAACCATTAATAAAATCTGAACTATTATAGTGGTTCGAATTGTACCTTAACCTATAAGTCTCTGTTTCATACAGCCTCGGTGCTGAAAAGAAACACTAACCTTCATCGAATAAACCAACAGATATAACCCTACTTTAGTCTCGCCATTCCATTTCAAAATGAAATGAAATCTTACAGTTTAACGTCCCACGAATATGCCCGTTAGGTTACAGGAGGCGATGATTAAGGCAAGTGAATGACGATGGAGGAATTAGTGGAATGAGAATGTAGAAGGAAATGGGAGTACTCCGAAAAAACCCATGGAAACGAAGTTGTCCACCATAAACTAATTTCTCCGGGAATTAAATCAATGCGCTATTCCATTTGAAATCAAATGAAATCTCTAGTTTTATATCCTTTGGTTATCCTCTATAGCTTATAATCGACGGATGATTAATGAGAGTGAATGATTATGAAATAATTGGTGGAAAGGAAAATGTGGAATGAAATTAGAGGACCCAAGAAAGTCAACAGCAATTATCCATGTGATTGATTTGCTACAAAGTTAACTAGTGTTTAAAGCAATTGCTCTAATTGCATTGCTCACATTTACTCACTGAACTCGCATTTTACACATTTTACACACGATATCTTTGTTTGTTTGTTAGTGTCTTCGTTTGTTACAATTACTCCTTTTGCAAATGCCCAGTTGTTTTGGGTGCTCACTTGTACGTACCCAGTCAAGGTCGAGATACTGCATTCTGGTACCTCTGGAAATGTAGCTTTATCGCTGGCGCAACTTTTGGGAGCGTGAGGAAAAAAGCTCCATTAGTAAACCAGATATGAGTGCATACTCGGTTTTCCTATGGCCAAGCTTGCATACACCTTTTGAAGGGTACACAAATAGGGGTATGTGTGCGCGTTGGTGAACCCGACAATCTTTGTAGGTCTATCGGTCTACACAGCAGCACTGTGAGCAATTTTTGCAAAGCGAGCATTTTTTAGTGATTGCTCGAAATGTTTTTTAATTTTAACGCGTGCAGGACCCTTATAGGGGTCCCCCCGCGAGTTCTTTTGACTCCGCTCGTTTATACGGATACAGCCGGTTTATGTGTGTAAAGTGTGTGTTCAGGCTGAAAATTTTCATTTCTCGATCGGTGTGTATTCCGACACAGTGCCATCTACGTGTGTATTCCAAGCAAGAACTAGAGCAATTCAAACTCCCTGCAGCTGCATTCACCATTATTGAAAATCAAGTATTTGTTGAAATGTTAAAGAAAATTAGCAGCTATAGCAGAGGAATTATTCACAATAAGAGTTCGGATATGGATATTACGTAAAAATAACCCTATGCCTAAAATGTTAGTAGAACTGAGGGGCGGGAGAGGTGTGTATATATAAAAATTTATATTATAAAATTGAAAGTGACTATGTTTGTGACTCTTAATCTCTTGAACTGCCAAACCGATCTCGATCAAATTTGCAACGTAGATGCGGTTCTGGTCTGGAAGTATTTTTAGCTGTTTACTTCGACAGTAGAGCTTTGGGGATGGGGGAGGAGGGGGACATAGAAAAAGTAAATAAAACTTAACTCTTGAACCACCCTACCGATCTCGATCTAATTTTCAACATAGATAAGGTTTGGGCTGGGATGCTTTCTTCATTTTACTTTTACAGTACAAAGAAGGGAAGGGGGGGAGGGGACAGACATATAAAAATAAGTGAAACTTAATAACTCTTGAACCACTCAACCGATGTCGATCAAACTTTGAACATAGATAAAGTTCGGGCGTGGGATGTTTTCTTCATTTCACCTTTACAGTGCAACGAAGGGGGGGGGGGGGGGGAGGCGGAAGGTACATGTTAAAAAAGTAAAAATTAAAGTTACTGTCTTTGTGACTTCATCACACTTAAACCACCCGACCGATCTTTTAAAAATCAACATAGATGTGGTTCGGACCTGAGGTGCTTTTTATCATATCACTTTAATGATAGAACTTAGGGGAGGAGGAGCGGAGGGGAGAAATCTATAAAAATAAATTAAACCCAACAATTCTTGAGCCAATCAAATTTTCAACATATATGAAATTCAAACCTAAGAAGATTTTTATCATCTCATTTTGACAGTAGATTTTAGGTGAGGGGCAGGGGGAAGAAGAAATATATGAAAATGAATAAAACTAAAATCTTGAACCACCGCACCGATCTCGATCTAATTTTCAACATAGATAAGGTTTAGGCCTGGGATGCTTTCTTCATTTCACTTTTACAGTACAAAGAAGGGAAGGGGGGAGGCGACAGATATATAAAAATAAATAAAACAATAACTCGAACCACTCAACCGATCTTGATCAAACTTTCAACATAGTGTTCGGGCATGGGATGTTTTTGTCATTTAACTTTTACGGTGCAACCTAGGGGAGGGGGAGGGAGTAGATATATAAAAATCAATTTATATAAGACTGAAAGTGACTATTTTTGTAACTTAATAAATCTTGAACTATCTTATCGATCTCAATCAAATTTTCAAGATACACGAAGTTCGGATCTGAAAACATATCTGCAATTAGACTTTAGCGGTAGATCCTAGGGAAGGGGAACAGGAAGGGGCCGCACAAATAGAAACTAATAAAAGCTAATAACTTTTGAACCACCCAACCAATCTTGATCAAATTTTCAACATATATGAGCTTCGGGCCTTGGGAGTTTTTTATCGTTTCACTTTGACGAGCCAACGTAGTGGAGGGGGAGAAGAAGATATATATATGTAAAAAATAAAATAAAAATGTCTGCTTTTGTGATTTCATCACTCTTGAACCACCCGACCGATCTCAATCA
Source organism: Thermobia domestica (assembly GCF_964235325.1). Classification (NCBI taxonomy): domain Eukaryota; kingdom Metazoa; phylum Arthropoda; class Insecta; order Zygentoma; family Lepismatidae; genus Thermobia; species Thermobia domestica. The sequence continues at coordinate 183,194,738 of NC_137458.1, read as the reverse complement.
AATTTTCAACATACATGAGTTTTGGGGCAGGGATTGCTCTAGGCTATTCAGTTTCACGATGCAACGTAGGGAGGAGGAGGGGGAAGATAAATTTCAAAATGTTCAAAAATGACCGAAATTAGTGTTGAATCCATAGTTTTCGGGGTCGATGAGAGAAACAGTGACACTTCTGATGCTGTTTCAATCCAAGTTCAGCCCTGATAGTTGGGGAAGGGGAGGGTACAGCGTAGTGGAGGGGAATAAACATTTTTAAAAGATCGAAAACCACTAATATTAGTGTCGAATCCATAGTTTTACGAGTAGCTGAAATTAACAGTGACAATTCTGATGCCATGTGTCGCAGCAAGGAGGAGCGGGAGGGGGAGTTATATATAATAATGATCGAAAATCACCAATATTAGTGTCTAATCCATAGTTTTCGAGATCATTCAGATAAACAGTACATTTACGATCCGGTTTAAGTCTAAAATCAGCCCCGCCACTTGGGGAGGGGAAGAAAGAGATATAAAAATATGATAGAAAATGGCCACTATCAGTGTCGAATTTATAGTTTTCTAGATCCCTTATATGAACAGTGGTACTTTCGATCCCGTTCAAATTCAAATTCAAACCTTCAACTTGGGGGAGGAAGAGGTTTTAAAATGATCGAAAATGACCGATAATAATGTTGAATCCACATTTGGGGTCACTGATATGAACGGTGACACTTCCAATGACATGGGCTGCAACATGGCGGAGGGGAATATAATAGTCGAAAATGACAGACATTAGTGTTGAATTTATAGTTTTTGGAATCGCCGAGATGAACAGTGATACTTCTGATGCTGTTAAAATCCAAATTCAGCCCCACATCTTGGAAGAGTGGGAAGGGAAATAAACGACAAAAAATAACCCATATTAGTATAGAATTCATAGTTTCCGGGGTCGCTGAGATGACCGGTGACACATCTGATGCCCTAAAGTGCAACATAGAAGAGAAGGAGGGTTAGATATATAAAAATGGTCAAAATTTTCCGATATTAGTGTTTGATCCGTAGTTTTTAGGGCCGCTGAGATGAAGGATGAGACTTCAGATCCCGTTTAAAACCAAACTCAGCCCCGTAACTTGGGAGAGGGGGAGATAATAAAATGATCGAAAACTATTAATATTAGTGTCGAATTCATGATTTTCGGGGTCGCCGAGATGATCAGTGATCTTTCCGATGCCGTTTAATTCGATGCCATTAAAAACGAAAACAGCATATTCGTGGGTACTAAACACATGAGATACGGAATTGTGCATTTAAATTTTCATTATACCCAGCGAAGCGGGTAAACATATGCTAGTAAAACTTCATAACTTTGGAACCACCGAACTGATCTCATTCAAATTTTCAACATGGATGAACTTCGGACCTGGAATGACTTATCATTTTAGTTTGACGGTATATATATATATATATATAATATAATTAGACCACCCGGTAAAGGCATTTTTCTGTTTGTAGTGCACGTAGACACTTCAAACAAAAAAATGAATCACTGCAGACGACAAACAAGAAGTATCACCCTTTTCCTCAACCCGTACCGAGGTTGAGCATTATGGGTCTTCACAGGTAGGCCTAGTGTATAATCTTGCAACACGAATCAAGTTTGTGGACATATATTCGGGTCTGTAAATATCTGAGGGTTCAGTGAATATATTCCGGTGCACGCTAATCTATTCAGAGCAATATTTATGCGACACATGTTTCAATATGCCTCTGAAACAAGTTGAAAGCCGTAAATTAGTTTGAAATAAATAATTGCTAGCTTATTTTCAGTTCGGTGCTATGGTTGCATCGACAGTAGCAACACCATGCGGCTTAGCTGTAATGCTTCTGCCTCTACTGAAGTCGATGGTGATAAGTAACTTAAGATTAAAAGGTAAAATCTTCTATGCCATAGCGGCCTAGGGTGGTGATTTTAAAGGATACTTGCTTAGTAGTTTCAGGAGATAGTTTAGTTGTATCTCTTTGCTTATTGCAGCCTCCGGAGTAGGTAGTTATAGAAATACTCCTTTGCCTATTACGGCTTCAGAAATTGGATTTAAGGAAATCTCCGTAACACAAAACGATTTCAAGAATAGTTTAGGAAGGTTAGCGATTAGCACTGGAACTTATTTTTCTTGAGGTGTTCTTTTATGGCTGTCTTCTGAAGGGGAAATTCGTGAGGAGAGGGTTGGCCACCTTGGATTTCCTTCAGAACCAACTTCGCGTTTTTCTGGTATCCTCCTTCCACCGTCTGTTGATTGTTTTGAACAAAAAACACGAGCTCGTTAATGAAGCATGCTTTATAGTAGTTGCTTACACCTGAGGCACGGAACGTTACAGCACCCACACCAGGAACAGAATCCAGAAGATTATTTGAAAAATACAAATATTGCTCTGGAAACATCTGTTAAAAAGGTTCTATTTTCATGGCAAAATCCTTGATATGTGCCAGGAACATAAGCCCGTAAACCTTTGCAAAATTCTCTTTTGGTGGAATCTTGAATTCTGTAGTTTTGGCTATTCTTGCAGAGATTTTAATAGAATTGTCTGATATTAAATATGCAAGAACATTCAGCTCTGAATAAAAGAAATTTGTCTTAGGTGAAGCAAAAAATTTCTTAATTTTAAAAATAAAATTTCGGTAGCTATTGTTGAAAAGTGTAGCCTCCCAGCAAGATATAATCGGCAAAAGATCTTATTCGTTAGTCATTGTAAAATAATCATAGTTGCAATTAAGAGATCTTGCGTGCTAGTTTTATGACCCATCACGCATATGAGACTTGTAAGATTTTCTTGTGTGATTGACCTCGAAGGTCATGTATCAGTGGCTTTTCGGATAAAGTAAGATTTGGTGGTAGCTCGAGGAGAGATCTAAAGTCGTTATGTATTTTTTACCTTCCAAAGTGTTTAACACATACTCAGTTGACTGGAATTGCACCCACAGATACTTAATGTATGTTTTACACTGCTGAAAATTAAAAACAATTCTAAATGTGTTCGTACTTGGTTTCTTGACTATAATCTGTGGCGAGGCGAAGCTATTATCGTCTGTGGGTCGTATAATTCTAGTATTAATGAGTTCTTGAATTTGTTTGTCTGCCTGATCTAGAACATGCATTGGAACAGGGAGATTTGTTCTAGAACACTTCCGATTTAGGGATTCTTATTTTGTGATTGTAGCCCCTATAATGTCCAAAGCCGTCAGGAGAGTATAAAAACATTTTTATATTTGTATAATACCTCGTGAATGGCCTGTTTCTGCGACTGGTCTAAATTAGGATTAATATCAAAAACGTCAACTTTCAAAAGTTTTTATCTATACTTCAAAGAATTGTGAACCTCCTCTTTTCATGTACAATTTTTATTTTCTTCTATCGAGCTCGCTTCCATTGTTGCAAAAGATTAATCCTGGCATGCCACAAGATCCACCACTGGCGTATTTTTCCTTAAAGTTAGAGGATAAATATTTCGATTCAAAATTACCAGTCACGTTGTTTACGTCTAACCTTTCCTCAATAGTTTTGTATTTGTGAAGGAAACCATTGAGAAACGATACGGAGAAAGATGCAGAAAAATCAATCTGTCTTTGTCTAAGTATATGAGTCGTGTGTTGTGATAAAATGTTTTCCTGGTTCTTTTCTGGTAATGTTGGCTTCTTATGATTTTTAAATAGAGATAAGATTCTTTGTTAAATCGATTGTAACACATAAGCGTTTAAGCAAGTCTAAACCAAAAATAATTGGAATACATATTTCTTCCTCATACGAAAGTAATGAGAGAATGTCGTTTCCCAACGTTGAAGATACCATTGCTAAATATTTCAAGTTAATAATTTTATTTCGTATCCCTTTTATGTAGCATTAATGAAACATCAGGAAGTAAATATTCGAAAGGCTAGATGGAAATGGTGGATCCGGTGTCCATAGTAGTGTTCGTTTGTGTAATTTAGTGATTATTTATGGGCTTTGTTCTGTCATTAGAATTGCTTGATCTTTGACTCCTGGACGAGGGTCGGCCCTACTCGCTTTTTGGACGTTTAAAATAGGTAGAAGCACAGTGCCTACGCTTTCTGCATATTGCGAAGTCCAGTATTTAATCTTCTGTTGTGGATTTTGTTGGAAGTTTTGTGGTGTCCCCTGTTTCCCTCTATACTTCACCCCGTTCTAATAGGATTTTTTGTTTCATCGCTTATTCCCTTAATTCCTCTTTCTATTTTGGTTATGCAAACTGGTTTGTGCAACTATTAAATATGGCTCTGCCATTTTATTGGCCAGGGAAGAAAAATCGTTCTAAACAGTAGTTTTCTGCTCGTGTGGAGATTCTACGATGTTGAGGTTAGATTTCTGGTCCTCCTTCTCTAGTTATGGTGCTGATATTGAAGTATGTAATGTCGGACCGGAAGGATTATATTGAAAAATAGGATTTTGTCTAGGTACTGCTAAATTGAAATTAATTTTATCCTGTAGTGATTGAAGAGACTGAGGTAGTACATTTATGTATGTACAAGTACAGTGCGACAATAATATACCGAATTGAGTTTTTTTGTAGTAGAGAAATGAAAACTGCACCGAAAGCAAATCTCTGAGCTGCTTCGTGGCTAAGTGGTTATCGTGCGCGCCTTTGGAGTGGGAGACCCGGATACGATTCCCGGCGGGAGCTCATGTGGTTCGGATTCCACCTTAATCACTACGTCCCGTCTCATATAGCCTCGCTGCTGAAAGGGATGTGAAACTCAAAATCAACTCAACTGAAAGTATATGTCTATCAAGTGGCTAGCGCAAATATCAGTATTCGAACAGTAACAGAGTTACACATTATTATTATTATTATTATTATTATTATTATTATTATTATTATTATTATTATTATTATTATTAGAATGTAGAATGTTGCAATTAGGTTTTGTTCCCTGAAGTTGAGAAAGTCAACTACGAAATCTCATATTTAGTTATATAATGCTTATATGAAGCATTTTGTAGCATTTGAGTTTCGCAATACTTCGTAAAGGCAGTAAGTCTTTGAAGCATGCCGGTAAGACAGAAGACCGAGAGAACAATGGTGCACAAGCAGAAGCCACGAATCAAGTTTTTTTGGTCACTAATTTTAGATTCTAATTGTCTCGCTCTTCTCTCATTAAATTAACAGTTGAATCCTTTGGGAGCAAATGTATGGATTTCATGGAGAGATCGAGGTAAAAAAATTCTGTAAGAGTACTGTAAATATGTGAAGACAAACAGATAAAAAAAAAAGTTATCAATAGTGAAGGCACAGTTATTGCTAACCATTCGCATTGAAATAGAAAACATTACATATTAGCATAAGCTATGGTTTGTTTTTCATAGTTACTACGGCTAAAATAGTAAAATATATAAATTGATTCGATTAGACAAATACATTATAATATTTCAGAGAAACGTAAATTTTACGTGATACAAGCTTACGACGTTCAATAGTACATTAGTCATAGTATATGAACTAATAGTGTATTAGTTCAATAGTATAATAGTAGATTTGTGTGTTGTTGCTAAGTGTTAATGCAAGTAACATGATAACGTCTTAACCTTTTAAAATCCCTCCCTTGTCAATTTTAAACTTACTGGCTTTTTCGTTTTATTGTTTTATATTCTATCTTGTTTTGCAGTATTCTTGCCGTTTAGTACTTCATTTTCGACGTTATAACAAAAATATTAAATTCGATGGTACGAATAGTTGAGTTAGGTTGATTTTGAGTTTAACGTCCCTTTCAGCAGCGAAACTATATGAGACGGGAGCTACTGGTTAACATGGAATCCGAATCACATGAGCTACCCCCGGGAATCGAACCCGGGTATCCCACCTGTTATGAATAATGTATCTTGTTTCATGTTTCTTGTAGGCATATGATATTGTTTTCCCGCTGGCCTTGTAGCGAGCACGTGCCTCTATGATCACATGGTGTTATGGAAGCATTAATAAAATCTGAACTATTATAGTGGTTCGGATTCCACCTTCACCTATAAGTCTTCGTCTATTACAGCCTCGGTGCTGAAAAGAAACACTAACCTTCATCGAACAAACAAACAGATAGCACCCCACTTTAGTCTCGACATTCCATTTCAAAATTAAATGAAATCTTACAGTTTAACGTCCCACATTATGCCGTTAGGTTAATGGAGGCGATGATTAAGATAAGTAAATGGCGATGGAAGAATTAGTGGAGTGAGAAAGTGGAAGGAAATGGGAGTACTCCGAGAAAACCCATGGAAACGATGTTGTCCACCACAAACTAACTTCTCCGGGGGATTGAATCAATGCGCTATTCCATTCAAAATGAAATTAAATTTCTAGTTTTACATCCCTTGGTTATACTTTACAGCTTATAATAGACTTGTGATTAATGAAAGTGAATTATTATGAAATAATTGGTGGAAAGGAAATTGGAGGACCCAGGAATGTCAACAGCATTAATCCATGTATTTCATTTGCTACAAAGTTAACTAGTGTTTAAAGCAGTTGCTCTAATCGCACTGCTCACATTTACTCACTGAACTCGCATTATACACATTTTACACACAATATTCTTGTTTGTTTGTTAATGTCTTCGTTTGTTGAAGTTACTCGTTTTGCAAATGCCCAGTTGGTTTGGGTACTAACTTCTACGCGTCCAGTCAAGGTCGAGATACTGCATTCTGATGCCTCTGGGAACGTAGCTCTATCGCCGACGCAACTTTTGGAAACGTATCAGGAAAGTAGCTTCAATACTAAAGTAGATATGAATGCATACTCGGTTTTCCTATGGCCCAGCTCGCATGCGCCTTTTGTAGGGTAAACAAACAGGTGTTTTTTTAGCGTTCTTTCAGCAGCGAAACTATATGGGATGTGTAATCCGAACCACATCAGTTCCCTCCAGGGATCCAACCCGAATCTTCCACGCCAAAGGCGCGTTCGCTAACGCTTTATCCAGGAGCTCTCCACTGTGGAAGAGTTTAGTGTAAGAGAAACGTTCAAGAAACACACAACGCTGGTACCACTGAACTATTGTCTTTAGCGTCTTCAATGTGTTCCTTTGTCCTTGAACCTATATTTTCCTTTGTCATAGCGATATGTCAGATTCGAAATTTATCCGTGTTTGTACACCTTAAGTTACCATTTAATCTACGTAGTAATTTTTGAAACTAGTTAATGGCTCTACGTTCTAGAAGATTTAAGTGCGACATTAAATCCGTATTTAAGCACGCTTTTTCGAAGGGTAAATGAGAAACTAGGCCCTGAAAAAACAAAATTAATTTTTCTGAACTTCATTTCTTCTGTTATTGCTATTGTTGAGTTTTGTAAATACTTAATTTTTTTTTTTTTTTTTTTCGTTCTTCACCTATTGTATATCGTTGTGCTGTAAATATTTTGTGGTCCCATGTCATATATTCGTTCTATTTGTTCTTTTGCTTCTTTTCTTGTGATACTATTGATACTATTTTGTAATCCTTAAGAACTACTGCTACTGGTCACAAATAAACTAGATATGAACCATGGACAGAAATATCTTCAAATTTTCTGTTTATTCTGCCAGTGAACATACATGTAAGAGTCTAAATAAAATTAATAAATTCCTGATATGAACAATGAACAATTCTTTCGTATTGTACTTTTTTCATTTCGCCTATTTGATTTTTTTCAGATTCGTTTCTATTTATTTAATTTTTTCGTTACTTTATTAGTTAGTTCATTTATTTATCAGTACACTTTTACTGAGAAAAACAGATGCGGAGACTGAAGTTTTCTCCCTTCGTAAAACACTGGATTAAGAATTTTTTATACAAAATAATCTTACTGGTTTGAAGAAATGTTCCGAATATGCTATTGATGCTAAATACTGATGCTCTTATGATAGATTTGATGCGTGATTTCTGTGACTAATTATTGATGTATTCAACTGAAACCTTACGATCTACGAAGCATTTACTAAGATAAAGATTAGTCACTTCATCCTGCATTTTCCAGTCACCCTTCATCTACATTCATTCTACAATTTAAAATACTAAGCTATAAATTAGTTATTCTTGACATTTTATAGTGATATTTGTGACTTAAACCTACGACTGCATCTGAAAATGTAAACTCTAGTTTGAGATTTTGAGAGAAAAGAACTTACGAAAATATTATTTACAAACTGTCTTTTCTTTTCAAATAAATAGAATTGTATTCATTTTAAGAAATAGAATAGTAACATTCCATTTACAGTTTGTGTAGAAAGAAAATTTGTAATGAAATAAACTTCTTTCATGGTGACGGAATACTGATATATTTTTAAACGCATGGGTTTGCTAACCAAAATGTAAATGTACCAGATTTGAACAAATAGGAAAACATATAATTCTTTTCTTCAATTTTAGGACCGAAGCCATTGAAGAGATTCACACCTCCTCCAGAGTTCACAAGAGAGTCTGAATCTGAGGAAGACGAAGAGGATGAAGAGGAAGAAGAGGAGGAGGATGAAGACGAAGAAGAAGTTCAACATGACCCAAATATTGTTCGTGCATCAGATAAGATTGAAGACGAGTTTTTGAAGCAGGTAAAAGACTTACGTCATTAATTTAAAAATATTTCAATATAGTGACATATTGCACCGTAGTTCTTCATACTTATACATGGATTCATCTGGATGAAGCATTTTTGTGAGTTATTTGAGTGAAATTTTTACCCTCAAAATCACAATGTAAAGGACACAAAGAATTAACTTTGGTGGTTATATTTTTACTATTTTTAACATCGTTTTGGTTCCCAGGTATCTCTCGGCGTATTCAGTATCTTTATTTTGTCGAATTCATTGTTTGCTATGTAAATAAAGACTGCCCTACTTATGGAATAAAAAATATCCTTGAAAGCGTCATGTTGAATTCAGTCTATACATTAAAAATTTACTGAAAAGTTCAATATTTTTCTTTTTTGAGTGACATTTTTCTTTCTGACTCATTGAGTGACATTTATTTAATTATTCACTCATTCATTCAAAATATTCCTGTGTGTTCTATATATCTTTCTGATATGTTTTTTTCATGAATTTAAGTTGCTCATTATAGGATTCTTGTTCGTTGTTATGTATTACGTAAATAATCTATAGGCTTGGTGGTTGAATGTAGCTATTATCTACACAACTATAATTGGAAATATTTAAGCTTTTGTACATTTTGCTTCTGAAACCATAGTACTAGAGAACACAAAATTTCTTTCTAGAATAAATGCATTGTCCTTGTTTATTTCAGTTGTATTGCTTGTATGGTAGTAATACAGAAAAATAAAAATTGAATGACAGTGAAATTCAAGTTTCTCAAGATGATTCTTCAAGTTCATAGTATAATATTAATTTAAATGTACAGTGCATATTGCAATATTAACTTAAATGAACAATTAGATTGTATGAAACAAATTGAAAATGATTTCAAGAAGTGGATTATGGCAATACAGAAAATGAGACTGAAGTGAAGGAAGTGCTTCCGAATGCAAACTACTCTGAAGAGGGCGTGTACAGACTAGTAGATAAGTAAAAAAAAAATTTCACGATGACATAAGGTGCCCCAGCATTTACCAAAATAAAAGCGTGCGACAGTTACCAGAGTTGTCTTAACCTAAATTAGATCTTTCAGCTTACTGTTTAATGACTGAAATTGAAAATACGATTTACTTCTTTCATTAGTGATACGTTATAAATATTATTGTTACATACACAGGTACAGTTAGATTTTTGAATCACAGCATTTCCATACTTTTCTATTCTATCTTTTAGAGGGCTTCTGATTACGTCCAGTCATCTCAAATGGAAGCAGTATAACTAATATTTTTGCGGAATAAGAAGTTATAACTTGTTTATTTTATGCCACTATGAGTTACAATGGGTTTATAGATTTCATATCTTTTACAGCTTTCATGATAAAGCTAGGTATGAGCTCCAAAAAAAGAAAGAAAAAGTACAAGCTTGCTCCCGTGAGAAAGCTTAAGAGAATGGAATAGAATATTATCTTCCAGGAAACTATGTAATAGAATGAACAGCTAGTTCTTGTTTAAAAAGCTATGACAATTCTAACAATACATGCTTCCTAAACCAGATAAATATAGATAGAAAATTCAGTGCATATATGACTTTCAGATGTATTCTCATTTGAAATGTCTTCCTTAGTTGTGTAAAGATGGAACACGAGCAGAAAATATATCTTCACGATTTGTACTATATTTAGCTGGACAAGGAATATCAGTTATAACCTTTTTTTTTCCCGAGTTAGCACTCTTAAGGACTCGTAGAATATAGAACAGGCTGACTGGTAGATACTGTAAATAATAATAATAATTAATAATGTAAATAAATAAATAAAATAAAGCAATTTGTTCCCGAAGAGTTCAAATTAAACAAGATAAAACCAGCGGAGTAATCTCTTTCCGGGTATGCAAAAGTTTCTACGTCGCTATCATACTATCTTAAGCTTGACAAATTTGTTATCCTTATAGTTTAGTATATAACATATTAAGAATATCATAGTTGCATAGCGCTTCCCGCTGGTCTAGTGGCAAGTACGCCTTTCTTCGGGACACTGGTTCCCGGGTTCGATTCCTGATGTGAGAGCCTGGAAACTTTGAACCCATTACAGTGGTTCGCATTTCACCTTGATTTGCAGATTCATTCTCATATAGCCATGGCGCTCGAAAAGGACGCTAAATTCCAACCAACCAACTAATCAATAATAGTTGAAAAGAGAAACTTTAAATCGTATATTCTCATGTAAAAGAAGATGGCGCAGCCTTTTTAGATTAATTCATTGTTATTCAAGTAAAAGAGAAGCAGTTACTGGCCTCGGATGAGTGTGTATCTCTTTTGAGTGTGTCATGTATTGTTGCATATGTTGCGTGATTGAACTTAAAATCTTCAGTGAAATATCCTCAAGAAGGACTAAAGTTGTTTATTGTTATTATTATTCTAAGAAAAAGAAGAATTCTCGGTTCTCCAAATTCAACGAAGAAGGAAATTGGACTGAGAAGATTTGGACAGCAGAGGAGAGTGTAATTCCCCTTTCCTTGACTGTGACAAAAACATTTGTTTGATCAAATGTATAGTAACAAAGTTATATAAAAAGTGAAACTCTTATGTCGACAAAGAATCATTCCTCTCCTCCCCCTCCCCGAAACAAAATCTAAAATGACGCTGCTTTTAGCAACAAACCTATAGAGTTACTATAGTACATTTCTAGAGCACTTGCATTTGGCTTCAAGGGTCAAAAGTTTGGTCCCAAGGTTCGTTCGTAGTGGGCGGCGACATTGAGAGGGAGAGATTCAGATAAGGAGAGAGAGGGGGATGATTTACATATACAAGTTTAGAATTGGAGAAGAAATGATCGGACAGCATCCATATTATGACGAAATTTGTGATTTTGTGAAACATGAGAAAAAAGTTTCCAAACTGCGAGGATCACATCAGGCATTTGTCGAATTAAAGTGGAGAACTCATTTTAGAGCTTCAGATGATTACCAAAGGGGAGAGAGATCGTAAGATCTGGGGAATTAAGACTTGAAAAATCTTCAGCTTCCGAGGCGGGTATCGAACCATGGCTATCTATTCAGCCATGGAGAACTCAACGGATATGAAAAATATGTATGAAATATGTCCATCCAGGGCCAGAAATAAAAGCTTTACAAAGCTAAAGACTGCAACTTAGCTGTCATTCAACTTCCTTCACAAGTATGTTCAAAAATGAAAAACAGCTTTATTCGTTTGTCAAGCATTGAAGGAGATGCAAATGGATTTCTTTTATTTCTGGTCTTAACCAACGTCTTGGTAGGGGTAAATCACTAATGAATTCAAAAAAAAAAAGTTTCATTTTTTAACCTCTAAATGGCTTAGCTTTCATTTCAGCATGGAAACCTGGAACGTACAAACTCTACGATGTGAGGGAAAACATGAAAATTTAAAAGTGGAAATGGACAAATGTAAAGTAGACATAGTGGACTTGAGTAAAGTGAGATAGCCTGGGAGAGATGAGATAGTATCGGGAAATTACATAATATAGTATTCGGGTGGCGATAAAGCCGAGAATGGTGTCGCGATAGCAATGAAGGACGAAGTAGCAAGAAGTGTAACCAAAGTGGAATGCTGCCGTGACCGCTTGATGTTTTTAAAAGTACATGCAAAACAAGTGGATATTGTGATAATATTAGTATATATGCCAACAACCGACCATGATGATAATGAAGTAGAAGTAATGTATGACCAGATTAGTGACATATTGCATCAGAAACGAAGAGGTAAAGTCAACGCCATAGTAATGGGAGACTTCAACAGCGTAGTAGGAGAAGGAGTTGCGAATAAGGTAGTGGGACCATTTGGACTAGGTAGAAGAAACGAACGAGGTCAAATGCTTATCGACTTCTGTAGGCAACATGATCTTGTGGTGATGAATACGTGGTTTAAGAAAAGAAGAACCAACGTGGAAAAGTCCAGGAGGTAAGAAACGCTACCAAATAGATTACATTCTTGTGAAGCAACGTTTCAGGAATAGTGTACGAGACGTGAAGATACTGCCAGGAGCAGACATTGATTGGATTCACAATCTCCTGGTGGCGGAAGTGCAAACCTGCTTAAAGTCGATCAAGTAAAACGGGAGGAGAAATCGAAAGTGGAATTTAGAGCGACTAAGAAATATCGACAGTGATGTGAAAGAAGATATTGAAGAAAACTTCTGTGCAATGGGCGATGAGGTTGACAATATAGAGAATAGTTGGGGAAAAGTTAAACAGATTCTACTTGACACACTCCACAATAACATTGGCAGGATAGAAAGAGCATCGAGAAAACATGCTTAAATAGATGGAAGAACGCAGAAGGGCAAAAAACACGGACATCAATGAATACAGAAGGCTGAATAATGAATTGAGAAGAGAAACAAAGCCAAAGAAATGTACATGGAGCAGATATGTGAAGAAATAATGGAACTTCAAGAGGGCTACAGATATGATCTGATGTACGAGAAAGCACAAGAGTTAGGAGGAAAAGCTAACAAAAGTATACGAACGTTCGGCATCCAAGATCAACAAGGTAATGTAACCACTGACAATCAAAGAATCCTTAGAATTTAGAATCCTTCTGATCATACATAAAAGATCTGTATGATCAGAAGAACCGCCCCAAAGATATTGCGATCAAAGCAGAAGAAGAGGTGGATGATAATGAAAATGGACCCAGTATATTGAAAAGTGAAGTAGTACAAGCAATCAAAGACATGCAAAGGAGAAAGGCCACTGGAGACGACGACATACCAGTGGATTTGCTCAAGGAATTAGGAGAACGCAATGAAAGTACTTACTTCACTTATTAACAAGATCTACCGGAGTGGAGAATGGCCAAAGGATTTTCTTGATGTTACAATGATTGCATTGCCCAAGAAAAAGCAAGCAAAGAAGTGTAGCGATCACAGAACCATTAGTTTGATTTCCCACACTGGAAAGATCATTGCACGCATACTGAACAGGCGGTTGGAAAGTAAGATAGATGAGAGGTTAGAACATCAATTTGGATTCCGGAAAGGAAAAGGCACCAGAGATGTTACTGGATTGATGAGAATTATATCAGAAAGAATTCTTGATGTAAAGGAAGAGTTGTGTTTGTGCTTCATCGACTGGCGAAAACCTTTCGACCGAGTCAATTGGACGAAACTTCTGAAAGTACTTAAAGAAATCGGAGTCAACTGAGAGATCGACGACTCATTCGCAACCTGTACATAGGACAACGAGTGAAGTTGCGCTTGAATGAAGGAGAAACCAATAGTGTGGGGGTTGAAAAAGGAGTCAGACAAGGATGTAGTTTGTCTCCCCAATTATTTAACATTTACAGTGAATGTTTAATGAAGGGAATTGGAGATTTCAAGATTGGAGGGCAGATCATTAACAAGATCAGGTATGCAGATGATACGGTTATAATAGCTAAAACCGAAGGAGGACTACAGGAGATAATTGACAAAATAGTTGACACTGGAAGACTGTATGGAATGGAAATTAACATCGAAAAGTCGAAAGTCATGAGAATATCCCATGGAAATACGCCCTTACGGATCACAGTAGAACAAAAAGAACTTGAAGAGGTCGATAATTTCAAGTATCTGGGAAGTATTTTGACGAGAGACGCTTACTGCACCAAAGAGATCAGGTCAAGAATTATCATAGCTAAAGAAGCATTCAACAAGAAAAGATCACTCTTAACTAGCAAGCTCAATATTGGACTTAAGAAATAGTTGGTTAGGTGCTATATATGGAGCATTGGACTGTATGGTTCAGACTTGGACATTACGGAAGTTAGAGAAGAAATATTTAGAGAGCCTTGAAATGTGGTGTTGGAGGAAGATGGAGAAGATAAAATGGACAGAGAGAGCAACAAACAAAGATGTTTTAAAACGGATAGGAGAGAAGAGGACATTTCTAGCCACTATCCTTCGTAGAAAGACCAATTAGATTGGACACATCTTGCGAAGAAATTGTCTTTTTCACACCGCCATAGAAGGAAAGATGGAAGGGAAGCGAGGAATAGGAAGAAGAACACAGCTGATCGATGATTTGAAAGATATGAGAAAATATTGGGAGTTAAAAGAGGAAACTGAAGATGGACAAACGTGGAAGAAACATTTCCAGGCCCAAATTTAAAAAAAAAAAAAACTCATTAGTCCCAGGACCTGCCGAAAGGCAGAATACTTAATAATAATAATAATAAAAATAATAATGTTTATTTCTGTGCCATGAACAGCCTAACGGCAAAAATGCAGCACTTTATCAGACAAGATAAACACATATTACATACAATGTAAGCTACATACTAAAACAATAAAACATAATGATAAAGTAAAATAATATCGGATTAATAATTCCTTGTCAAATTAACACCAAATATTTTTTTAGTCTCAAAATAGTCGTCATAAATACTAATAATAATATTTGTCAAGCTCTAAAATTCGTGCTTTTATACTGGTAAATTAAATTAAACTAAATTAAAAGAATTGGTCAATCTTCTTAAAATTACAGATTTCGGATTCAAAGGAACTAATGTCGATCTATTTCTTGTATTATACATTGGTACCCTTATACCTATATTATGCAAGCAGTATTCACTATGATAGCTATTGTCTAGTAGTTTCTTAATAAAATCTCTTTCAATAAGTTTTCTCCTGTCGCTCAGTGCCTGCAATCCCCAAAATTAACACCAGTATTCATAACTACGTGAGTAGTAATCTCTATTCATTTTATAGCCGAGTAACGTAATAAATCATTTTTGTACTGATTCAATTTTGTTTGCCAATGCTATACCTATACTATTCCAAATAACCACACCGAACTCGAATTTTGATCTTGCAAGCATCTTGTATAAATATACATAATAATTGTGATTTAGTCAACTAAGTAACTTTATTCAATGTCATTAGGCGATCCGATCCCTGATGGTCACTCTGACCAAAAGTTAGAAAAAACCACGTTCATCGTTGTTACTAACTACAAACCAAAAGTTACCATAATTTAGAATTTGAAATATCACTCTTCGTCGTCGCTGACCACAAACCACAAAGAACCATAGTTTAGAATTTGTGCTGGGAAAACCCAGAGTGAAAGCGTTAGGAGAGTGTGTGTTTACTAGTGTAAGCATATTGGTAGTAGTAACTTCGTAATTTCCAAATATTGTATTCCTACTAAATTACACTTTTCCTACCTATTTCTGGATAATACTGATATCATCAGCAAATGTGGTTTTTGATCAAATCCATAACAAAGCACAGAAAACCTTGGTGAGTACCTTTTTGAGTAATTCATCTTAGTGTAGAGTTCAATATATTCAGAAAATTTGTATGTTATACATATGTCTGTTTTGTCACTTTCCACAAGACTTCAAATGTAGAGAAAACAAATTACAAGTAAGTTTGCTTAGTCGTGTATGATAGTACTTGTTAAAATTGTTGTATGTTGTTTTAGAATTCTGCTCGAGCTAAGGCCTTGAGAGCGAAGTTCGAGAAATGGGAATCAACAGTAGAGAAGGAGAATAAACTAAACTTGATTAACCAAGAGGAATTTGGAACGAGTCTAGACACAACCAAAAATCTTAAAGCTAGGTTCGAAATGATGAGAGAAGAAACTCAACATCCAAAGGAGAAACTACGACCAAAAGTAAACAGATTTGTGGTAAGTGTGCTGTTTATCGATTTTAATTTTTATTTCATGTTTTTGTCGTTATTAGGTTACAACCGATATATCACCTAAAGTAAGAGAATTCATGCTAATGCACGCTGTAGAATAGATATTCCAAATTCAACAATAAGAACAGCAGTGAGAGGAGAGTTACTTAAAAAATCCAAAGACGGTAGAAATAATTTGGTAAATGTAATACATTTTTTGGGATACTACTACTTAATTTTAATATACGTAAGACTTCATACTACATGTAAACAGCTAATTCACGTGCAGTTTTGTTAGCGCTACAAAATATATCATTTGCATTTTGCAAATTGATATCCAAGAGTGGAGTGGAGAATTATTAATTATTAAGAAAGATTTTAAATGAAATTTAATCCCCATTTCAATGTGTTCTGTTCCATGTATTAGTTTCTAAATTAAAAACCTTAGCTTCTGGAGAATATCTAAAATAGAAAGTATCTGTTTTGTACGTGTAAAGGACTAAATGTTAGGATATTATTATACCGTTAAATGACCGAATAGTAATAATAAGAAAATCATCATTGAACCTTAATTTAGAAAATTAAAGCGGCTTCTCTTTCCTTCTTTTTTAATTTCGTCGATGAAAAGTATGGATTTTTGTTTACATTTTAGGGAAATTCTTGACTAACTGCTCTTGACATTGTACAATTACTCTTCGCTTCACCGGCATTTCATTAATTCGAAAATTGATAAAAGCGATAATGTACCTTTTAGTTTCTTTCTTTCTTCACATTAAGAGCTCTCTGATCATTTAAAATAAATGAGAAACGAAAGTGTAATCACATCACATTACTTCAACGTGTACCCAACAAAGGACATCAGCAGGTAAACTGAATTAAATATTTGACTTTAAAGATATTCATTATACAAAGAGTATTGAAGGTATGCAATTTAATATTATTTTAACACTCATCGTTATTCTCATTAAAATCGAAATTAAAATGGAAATTCTAGTTCGATCAGTTAATAACTGAAATGTTTTTCAAAGTATTTTTGTCTTAAGTCATGATAATTCTAGCTCATTTTATATATGAACTAAAACAATTTATTGCGTATCGTCTGAGAGAGCAGTATATAAAGATACTATTTTACACAGTCCTGGTTACAAAAGCCTGGACGGACAGCCGTAGTTTAAGTTCAAAAAGCTAAGCATGGATTCTTTCCAATTTCCACAGGTAAGCACATTTTTCCTTCATTTTGTCAAAGAGTAACACCCCGAAGTATATGTAAGAGGAGTAGACCATCTGGCTCTGGCCATCTAAGAAATATATGCTTGACTTACATAGAAATAAGATATTGTAAGAAAAAAGGTCAAAATGATCATACTGAATAACACTATAGATGAGCGAAGCCTGTAGAAGTCGCTAGATGACCAAGACAGAAACAGAGAGGTTTCACAGTTTTGACTTCCTGGACTTTATGCTATAATTAGGATTATGTATTAATATGCAATGTTTCTTTCAGCCTGGGTTCTAATTCTATCTGTGCATGAATGGATGTATGATACCAGCTATCCAATATAGTACACTACAACATACTGTCTAAACATAATCACAAATTATCCCCCTTTTCTCGTTATCTAACGTACAAAAACTCTTATACGCCTAAAACAAAACAAACCAAAAAAGAAAGAAAAAAAAGGCAAAATCTCCAAATGCGTTGGAAGCACTTCTCACCCAACAATTTAAATTACAATAATACATCTGAAAATGTAAACAATGACGAGTGTCCACTAACCAGTAAGCGTACTCAAAATATAAACGCGGTGAGTGCTGTATTTTACATTTCGCCATATCCAGTTCTTCCTAAGAGAGCACCTTTGATTCTTGACTTTCTCGGAAAAGCAAGGTGTAATATACTTCAAGGTAGCTTACCTCCTGAGCAAAATTCTTGTTGATACTATTTCTTATCTACATTTAGTATATGCTTTTTTGTCCTAATGTATTAAAATTCATACGTTTCTTTCTGTTGAAGTTGTTTTGATAATGATCTTGAAATTTTTAACGCTGTGATTGGACATCGTAAATGTTTCGATAAGCCAGGAACAGCCGGATCGTGACTTTTGCAATGTCGTAACATTTCTTTAATCTGGTATACTGATGCTCCCCTTGGCCATACTGATATATTAATATCACGTTAGCAGATAATTTTATAGTAGACTTACTTGCGAACAGAATGGATTGATTTAAATCTTCTGATTTTTAAAATAAAAACCATTGATTTAAATCATACTCCAAAATAAATTAATTTGAACTGAAATAAGTGAAATCTCCTTTGTTCTCTTATTTGGATTATGGAAGATAATGATCATAAGAAGCAAAAATTAGTTGTAAAGCAACCAGATTGTATAACTATAAAGTATCAAATTTTAGAGCTGTTGTATCATTCCGAACCGAAGCCTAGGTAAACTTATACGCTAGACTTATAAAATATTATCTGGCGTAAGTTTCTAAGTGCAATATATTTTGTAATTAATTCAACATGTATGTACGAAAAAAAAAAAAAAAAGCCTTCCAAAATTTCGTATATTTTAATTTTTCATTTAGTTTTATTCATGTTACTGAGTACAGACAAAGGGTCTTTCCTAGTAAGATAGTGAAATCGGCCCTTGACCCAAAAGGTTACCTTTGACCTAAAACTACCTCAAAAAAAAAATTTGAGCCCCTGCCTCCTCCCCTTACCGAATTATCCTCTCCCTGTCTTTTTATATATAAATTGCTTACTTTCTGTTATATAATTGGATCGATTTGTGAACTATGTTCTTCTTAAACTTTCATTAAAACTGCCTCGTTTTTAACATATGATAATGCCAAACAATAAACGAAAGTGTTCCACCGCACTTCCGAAAGTATGATTAAAGACTGCCCCCCCTCCCTTCCCCTTCGTGTGATATTTACTGCATGCTGAACGATTATTTCTAAAATATTTCACAACAGAAACATATGCTTACTATCCTTTACACTTTCAACTACCAGATCTTTTGTTAATAAATGTAGTAGATTAGCTGAACAGCCATATGTAATAACATCTTCAGATTCACTTAACGCTTTCCTCATTTTGGCCATGTTTGTTCCAAACATTCATAATATGCCGTAGGGAAATGAGTTACATTAAGGTTGTAACATTTAATATCAAGTTTGAAACATCGCAAGTTATAGAAACGTATGTAATAACAAATATCATATTTGAAAATAATTTCGAATTAAACTAGCTGTGACTACATAACTTCAAAATTGAACTTGTGGAATGCACAGTATGAGCGTAGCTCAAAGAAAATAATAAGAATGGTCTTGATTCGAAGCTCGGACCATACACGTAGGAGTAACTTACATTAACCATTCACCTAACAGATAATGACGCACAGAGTTTGGCACTACTTTATCAGATGGTTTTATCAAATGTAACCTAATTAACAACAGTAACAAATTTTATTGCCGTAAAAAGTGTTCTGAACAATGAGAAGTTCATTATGCACATTGTAATTAAGTCACAAGAGGTTTATATCCTATCCGAACGGCGCATCCACCAAGTCAACTTTTGGAATATCCCATTAAGTTAGCTTTCGACGTAGGCAAAGGAAACGTATGTGAATGAGTACAGAGTTCTCCGTAGCAGAATGGATAAAGTCATAGTTCGATAACTACAGAGTTCGCGGTTCGAAACCCGTGTCGGAAGCTGCAGATTTTTTAAATTCTTAATTCCTCAGTTCTCAAGATCTTTCTCTCCATTCGTAATCATCTGATGCTCTAAAATGTGTTCTCCACCTTAATTCGACAACTGCCTAATGTGATCTTTGCAGTTCGAAACCTTCCCTTCTTCTGTTTCACAAAATCAATTTTCGTCATAATACGAATGCTGTCCGATCATTTTTCCCCAGTTCTAAATCTGTATAGAAATCATTCCTCTCTGTCTCCATATTTCAATCTCTCTCTCTCTCTCTCTCTCTCCCCCTTCTCTCTCTCTCTCTCTCTCTCTCTCTCTCTCACTCACTCACTCTCTCTGTCGCCCAGGAACTCATATGGCTTGAGATCAAACCTTCGACTCTTGAAACCAAATGTAAGCTCTCTAGCAATGTGCTATCGTAATTCTATAGGTTTGTTGCTAAAAGCAGTGTCATTTTAGATTTTATTCGGGGGGTGGGGGGAGTCTCGGCCAACAAAAATTTTTCATTCTTTTATTAGAGTATTATTATACATTTAATCAAACAATATGTATTTATGAAGCTCAAGGGAGGGGAAATTACACCCTCCTGTCCTGTCCAAATGACGCTCTTGGAACATTTGCTTGCAATTACTGAAAAGAAATTAAATGAGTCATTGAATAACACTTATTTCTGTCAGTAGATATTCTCGAGCTCTGTGCGTGCATTACAGACTTTAGGAAGCACAAAACTTACTGCCGTTATTAGCAATTTCCGTAGGTTTCTTAGGAAGCATCTTACTAGCTTGCAGTCTTTAAAGAAGGGAAAGAATGAAACTAAATGTATTAATGAAGCTATGGGAAGATTGTGAGACTTTTTTTTTTAAATTTAGGCTCTTAAAATATATTTCAGAACAAACGAATGAAAAAGACTGTTTAGAGCTATAACATTGTAAACTTGATTCCTTTTTTTTCTTTTCTTTTTTTTTTCTTTTGTCTGAATGGAAAGAGTGTACTACGTCCGACACACTGCGTTAGACAAGGAGAGGGGAGGAGTTTGAGTTGGATCGTACTAGAAAGAACTAATCGATTGAGACATGTATTTCTGGATGCATAAGAAAACGGGGCAAGAGTTTATTATTAATTTGGAGCTAGAAATTTTGTAACAATTTCTATGCCGCGAACTGTACCAACCGTCAACACTGATATACCCAATTTGTCCTAAGTTTTCGAAACAGTTTTTCCTCTCTTTCATGTAAACATTGTCTAAAAGATCACATGCGACATTATTTTTTGATGGTGGTAAATATCCTGGACGTAGCATTGATATAAACTTTTTAAATTCAGGATGTTCTATAATTCTGAAACTCAAGTTGTTTGCGTATATAAATCATGCTATTTCTTCATCAAATTCTTGTTTTTGTTTCTGGATCGTTCTCGTTACAGAATTTCATATCTGTGGTTGTTTCTTTAGTTTCCATTCTGTTTCATTTGATTCCACATTATAGTGTCTTCCTCCTGGTGTACTGAAACTGTCTTTTTCATTAGTGCTTGTTGATGACTCCTGAGAAATATTAGGGATTAATGCTGGAAAGAAAACAGAAAAATAATTATAAGGTTTCTTCAAAATAAATTTGACACTCTTAAAACCTGAAAAATACAAGTATGGTGAATTTTTCTATCGTAAAGTTTTTATTCGTTACTAGCTAAAGTGTCCGCCGTTGCACGGGATCCACCGTTGCATTAATGTGTTTGATCTATAATGCTTCATAATATACTCCTACTATCACTACTACAACCACCACTAGACCTACTACTGGTGCCGTGCCATGCACTGGAGAAGCAAGCAATACCTTATGTAATTCGTTAGTAGTGCTGGGAATCTTTTAGTTATCTTCCGTAATTTACCAGTATCTTCACTGGAACTTGAATTGAATGAAAGTTTTTGTGAGGTCTTTCGTCGGACTATTAATTCCCGAGATATAAGCATCGCCCCTTCCCTACATTGTAATAAAATCATTACACAATATAAACACCATTTGTCCCAACGACTACAACCAACAGTTTTCGAGATATTAACGGAAAACTTTTTCCCCTCTTAGTTTTCATGGGGAGGGGGGAAAGCTTTGTCCTTTTCATCCTCTATCAATTTTTACCTTTGCCCTCCATACTCCCAAAAAGTCGGTTCTCGGTTCTTTTAAAATATGTAAATGGAATTCATTTTAAACTTCATATATTTAATATGCTTAGTAGGTATTTGAGGGAACCAATCTAAAACATCATATCGGGGAGTGCAGAGAGAGAGAGAAACCTTCACCCGTAAAAGTAACTTTTACTGCGTTTTTAATTTGATAAAATTTAACTTCCTTTATATTTACGATAACTATTAAAGTGCACCAAAAAATAACAACTTTGTCAATATTGGGAAGAGGAGCTTTGCCCCTGTTAATCTTGACTAAATTCAGTCGCAAACAAATATGCATGATTCAGGAGTTTCAAAGAAGAAACTTGCCACATTTAGTGAAAATCGAATAATCACGAGCACTTTTTCCACTATACTACCAAAGAGTCCTATATGCTTTTGCTAGAATAGAAGTAAATACAACTGTACCACATATATGTTGCCGAAACGATGAAAAATGATCAGAAGGACCTAAAACGTGAATTTGTCCCTATCTGATACAATATTCAAAATTTTCGTAACTCCATTACTTTCTTATAGAGATGTAATAATTGGTGTTCTGCCGGAGACTCAATTTTGACTCTACAGTTCCTGGGCGAAGTGAGTCTTCCATCGTATGTATGTAACGTCCTATGGACGTGGCCTAGTTTAACCTACGCTTCTAACCACTATGTTCCACCAGGGATCAAACCCAGGATCCTTTGATCTCAAGGCGACAAATTTAACCATTTGTTCACTGCGAACACTTTTTCTTGCAAGAAATAAAATATACTGTACTTATCCACTACGTATAATTTTTTCTTAATAAGAAATAAAATGTACTTTACTCATCTGACAAAACACTCACAATCATCATCAGAGAATTTCAGATCCTCTTCCCAGACCCTTACATGTGATTTAATGCTTCTTGATTTTTGCAACTAGACCTTGTAATTCTGGATCATAGAATTTACATTTAGCTCTATATCCTTTTCCACTCGAAGTTCGAGTACGAATGAATGAAATGCATATGGAGTCTTTGTATATATATCGTATATATATATATATGGCCTGCCATTAGCAATTCCAAACAAAAAGTTTTCACCAGGTCAACGAACGTTACATGCGTCAGGCGAGGTACAAATACAATGAGACGCAAATGTGTGTACAGCAGAGTATGAAAACGAGTCTTTCATACAGAGGATGATAGGGAAAAGTCCCGTTTGGAGCGGATAACGGGACAATCTTGCTTTCTTCTTTCTGTAACATAAAGTTTGTAAATCGTTAAATTATTCCACCAGGGAAACCACCATTGACATTTAAGACGAAAATTCCTTTGTGAGCGCGTCTGTTTATTTGTTCCCGGATAATATGGTTGTATTTCGGGGGCTCCGATCCTATCCCCGAAACTTGAAAACTTCGTACATTTTACATAACTTTAGGCGAAATTTATGTATTTTATGTGTATTAAATCACTGAAGAAAATAAATCACTTCGGGTCTGCTCCGCACATGCCTTATGTTCAGCTATGTTAGTTTTAGGGTTCTTTAACAATTAAGTTTCTTTCTTTTCGACATAATTATATTGGTGTAATGTCCTAAGCCCCCGGGCAAGGTGAAGCTTGGTGGTTTGTCTTTGCCACTGCTTTCAATCGGGTTAAAATATCCCAATGTAAAGACTAGAGATCATAGTTGAATTCATTCATATCGCAGGGGCAAGAAACTCCACAGGTTTTGCTGTTCTACTCGAGTTGCATAAAAAATTACGGAAATTAAGATATATGTATGAAGTAACGGTGTTCGAGCCCCCTTTCAATCTTACTAGTGCCCCCTGACTGTGAAGTCTGAATTCAACACTGCTAGGGACCTAGAGTTTAATGTAGATTTCTGATCATATTAGTACCCCCGGGGTTCAAGGTCAAGAATCTTCTTTATACAAGGCGATGAGTTTAACCATTGAAGAAATTACCATTAGATATTTAAGACGAAAATTCTAGTGTGCACGCAACTGTTTGCCCAGATAAAAGGGACATATTTAGGAGGGTACCCCTCTCCGAAATTTAAAAAAAAAAAATGTACATTTTACATAACTTTAGGTGAAATGTATGTAATTTGTGTGTGTTTAATGATGCAAGCTAGTTCTGGGCCGCCCGATTTTTTTGAAAATATGTCCCCGCCAAATATCAATAACTTTTGTTAAAAAAAGTGCCATGTTGATAAATATTTTACTTTTTCTTTAATGCTTAAGAAACATTGGGATTTAAATAGGTTAACGATTGAGAATTAATTCAAAATTCATCCCAAATACTATCATCTAAATGGCATAATCAACATTTAACCTGATTCCTGAAACCAGCTTTTGTTTAAACTAGTTGTTTTCTTTTTTTTAAAAAAAATAATAATAATAATAATGCTTTAAATCGTATGAACTTCATGGTGACGTTTCCATATATCAAACCATCTTCACTAGTTTTATCTCCTTTCCACCTTTTAATTAAGGCGTCCCATGTTATTCTCGGTCGAACCACAACTCCTCTTTCAAATGTAAACCAAGTAGCGGTTCGAATAGCACTCGAAGCGAAAGTCTCCTTCCTAATAACCAACGTATTACATAAGGATGTTAAGCCTAAACATACGAAACGAAACAAAATTGTATATTTCTGCTTGCCTGAATGCCAGTTGTTTTATAAAGAAACCAAGGTTATTGATAGAAATTGGCAAAATTTATCGACTGCCTACGTAGCTTCCAGCATTAGCTTAGATTGGACTTTCAGTTTTAACTTAATTGAATAATATCACCATACTAAATTTGTAATTTAATACCTTAGTTTTAGCGTACTGATTGTAATACGTTGACCATAAAATTTTACATGACAAGCAATAACGGTATTTTTCCGTTATTGCTTTGCATTTAAAGTAATAACAGGATTTTCCCAATGGCTAAGGTGGGAGTGTTCCGATTTATATATACTTCTTTATAATGGTTTCACTTGTGCAACTGTTTATCTTTTTGTCCTTCTGAAATGACTCTTGACAATTATATTAACAAGTGTGTAAAGATCAATGCAACTATTTTTTATCAGGGGTCCTTCGTGTGTGATTCAGCAGACTCATGGCATTTGTGGCCAATTAGTCCCGGTTTCGAGCCCAAATGCAGAACAATTTCTCTCAGATGTAAACCGAGAAGCGGTTTGATTCCGCTTTAAGCTTGTGATCTCTTCCAGCATAACCCGGTTGCTACATAATAGCACCAAGGCAAAAGAAACTTCTGTCCATATGTAATATACTACATAGAGCAAATTATTTAAACCAAGAAAACCTGATTTAAACAAAAAAAGTTGTTTTTTGTTATTTTTTTTCAATAAAAAACATGGTTTTTGCCAACCCTGGTATTATACGAGAAGAAAGATGTTATTTAAAAAAGAATCTAAGTCAAAAAAATAATCAACAAATATTATTTTTCCCACCCTTCTAGCAAAGTACTTTTTAAAAATCAGTAACCAGATTTTCAGTGCTAAGTGGCGATTTATATGTAGCTTTATAAACCTTGAAACTATAAAGGTAACCAAGAAAGTTTCGTAGCTTTTTGTTGAGGTATGTGTTCAATTTGCCCTCACACCGTGAGTTGAATGTGTATGGAGATAATGCGAAGATCAGTCGTTGGTGTGGTATATCCAACATAATACCTGGTTGTGGCAGGTCAGTTACACCGTGAACTTGCGTAAGGACAGAGTAAACATTTGGCCTCCACAGAACGTTATAAGGGCGTGTATGATGTACGAGTTCAAATTGGAGTCAAACGCCTCTGCAGCGGGGCGGAAGATATGCGAGGCCTTTGGTGAAGATGTCTTGAGTGCAGCGGTGGTTTAATAAGTTTAAGGACGGTGATGAAAACACTCAAAAACGCACCACGCGTCGGAAGACCAACACATGTACAAAATGAAGATACGTCTTAGGTGACATCGATGTTCAAAGGTGGTGGGTGAAAAAGCGACAGAACTTTCTTGGTTTCCTTTATATAATTATTATGAGCCTTGTTCAAACAATAAGTTTTGGCCAAATTAGATGAAAATCCAAGTATTATTTGATTTACCTGTTATCTTACTGTTTGGTGTAGTAGTGTATTCATTAAATGTATTCGTGTTCTTTCATGGCATCCTCCGTAGCTGCTTCACGTATTCAACAACTTCTGGAGGCTGCTGATAGATTTATTTTTGTCATACAGCAAACAGCCGCGAACGGGCTGCTTCGACACTTTAGAAACTGTGATTGTGTGTACATTGTGCGTGTATTCGCGCAGGTTAATAGTCACACTAACCTCTCATGGTCTTTGTGGTATGTAAGTCACTTCGTTCCATCTTCAACAAGTGGGACGTCAGAACTCCTCAAGTTGGACGTCAAAAACAACAAGAAAGAAAGAAAGAAAGTCTCGAGAAAGATTTCTGTCGTTATTCGCTTTATTATCAATCAGATTACTCGTCTGAAATCATTTGTGTCTTTTTAGAGTAGTTATGCGAGATAGAAATAAGAGTCATTTCGTAAATAATGTACATTATGGCATGGAAGAAAGAAAGAAAGAAAGAGTCTCGAGAAAGATTTCTGTCGTTATTCGCTTTATCATCCATCAGATTACTCGTCTGAAATCATTTTTGACATTTTCTGGATAAGTAGTGGGAAATTTTAATATTAGATTTTGCCCCCTTTAGTTATGGAATTTTCAGAAACATGTGTTATTTTGAAGGGAATTTTATATGCCAGGTTGCATCTTTCTTGCTTCAAGTATTTGTGAGGTACACTGAGCTTGCCAAAATATTTAAACTTCATTAGAATATTTGTTTCCAGAAATCCTTCCTTGCCCATTACTTTCGTGATAGAATATACTTTGTCCAACTTTTTTGTTTCTGTATGTAGTTGTATGCCCTAGATGATGATAAGTCACTTCTGTCCTTTTATATAATATGTAGATACACAGTATGTTCAGAAATTCGGGATCAAACTCCGGGATGTGATCCCTTTTATCAAATGAAGAATGAAAGTTCTAATAAAGATGGCTCAATAAAACTTCCTTTCTGTTATAAACCGCTGAAAATGCGAAGTATCACGCATTCAAATTCGTTGGTTTGAAAACTAAGGGACGTATCGCAAGCGGTTCAAGAAAAAACGCAGGAATTAATATGCACTCTATCCAAATCCCTATGTTTCAAAATTCTCCAGTACTGACTCAACGAATGTTCAATTAGTACTTAAAGCAATGTGCCCTGTACCCCAACTTCCTTTACTATTCGTTTTGTCAACTACAACTTTTATTTGCCATTATTTCAACTACAGAAGACTAATGACTTTTAGCATTCATTACTTTTAACCATTTGTTATTTTCTTGCATTCTTCATATCCTATCTTCTCTCAAGATAGGTTTAACAGGTGGTTATATACACACAATATACAGTTTTGCTATAAAAGAACAGTTTGTATCGGCATTACGGTTGATAATAACATCTAAAAGAGTACAGTTCAATTAAACATACTTTGGTAATACTGAACGAACTTTTAACTACGAGAATTGCCAACACAGAATTTTCTTGTAACTGCAAGAAGTTTTATGCAGTATTATTGTGGCAACATTGAGCGATTATGCAAAACAGTCTGGTAATATTGAACTATCTGACCGTAGTGAACAATTGCTTATTAATATAAAACATCATTTTGAATTATCGTTTTGGGATGCTATTTGCGTAAGAAATAAATTTTGCATAATAGTCCATCTAACAAATCAGATGGGGGCGAACCCTTAAGACATTTATCGGATAAAGTTGTTTATACCGAATGTGTGAAAGCGATTCTGATTATAAAATTTGTACATTTGAGCGAAGTAAAGTTGACGAAAATTACAGGTGTAACAGGCACTAACTCTAGCATAGAGACAGTACATCAAAATAATGTATTTGGTGCAGCTGATCGTATGTAATAGGTGCCTAGAGATGTGAGCACGCATTACAAGGGCGCCATGCATAATGAAATGTGATCAAGGGAACACTCGCAAATTCGTTTGCGAAAAGAAATGTTTATGAAAGGTGTGTGTTATCATCTTGATGGATTTTCATTGATAGAATAATTCTTCAATAGTCGAAGTACTGAAGCTCAAGCTCGTGGGCTGCTACAAAAGGACAATTGGACAGTCAGTATGGACAAACTGTAACTGTAGATGCACGTGGAGTAAATAGAAATAGAAATGTAGAGCTGCACTCTTTCAGGAGTAAATATTAAAGTTTGCAATTCTGTGGTGAAAGAACGTATCGAAATTGATTTTGTGAAATAATGAGATTTTTACGCTTTGACTTCGTCTGCTTGATCTGTTCGTTTGCAGAGTACCAAATTTATATTTTGTCACGTATGTGGAACAAATTTATTGAAAATTGTGGAAAGCATCCCTTTGACAAATATTACCAAAAATTCTCACTTTCAGCCGATGTTGATACTAAATAGTTGTTGAAGGGAATACTTTGCCTGCGAAAAGATAATTGTCGGCGTTTTGTGTGAAATATAATTAGCTACGTGAATATCTAGTAATGCAACTGATGAAGCCGTTTTTGAATAAAGGACTCCATGTCACAACAAGCTTAAATAAAAAGGTACAAGTATAATCGGCACTGTGAACAAATGTAGGATAGAAATTCCTCAAGAAGTGGGAGGGAATCGAAGAGCAGCTTTTTAATCACTGCATATTTTGATACGAGTGCAGAGAGTGCATAAAGCGCAGTACTCACTGGACCACAGAGCTCAGTGCTCTGTGGTCCGTGGGCGCCATTTTTAGAACACCCGATATATATATATATATAAGAGAGAGAGAGAGAGAGAGAGAGAAAGAAAGAAAGAAAGAAAGAAAGCTGACATTTTAGTCGAGAAAATCCGTAGAGGCGAAATTTGGCAGGATTCTGTATTACACCCAGGAGTTTCTATACCAAACTATGTACAGTCTTGTTGTTCAGCAAAGACCAATCTGTACAGTCGCGAATAAACGGAAATCATGTATGCTCTCCGTCGGCAGGTCCAGGATAGAGAAAATCGTGGGTATGTACACTCATGTCCAAAATTATTGTCGCATGTCTATAAATATGTTGTTGTAGGAATATAATTTGATAACGAATTCGACCGGTATGTCTTCTTATGTTAGTATGTGTATAATCGGCAAAGACATGTATGTGGCAAATTTCATGTCAAAAGAGCAGTAAATAAGAACAACAAAGCGAAAATGAAACTTTCTTGTCCATTTAGCAACATTTTGTTTTACTCATTCTAATTTTCGTATTTATGAATTTTACTACAAATATACATATCTCGATTATACACACAGTATCAGTATTAAAAGTATCCTTCAGGATTTTTGTCAAATTATATTCTTACAAGAAAACAGTTATAGATATGCGACAAATCATTTTGGACAAGGGGATCAGCGAATTTAAGAAAGGCTATCAATCTCGTGCTTATATATTAAAGAAACCTGACGGAACAGTTCTCACTGATACGGATAGCATCTTAAATAGATGGAAAGATTTCTTTGACGATTTGCTGAACACGCAACCAAAAACTAATGTGCGTGGAGAAAAGGAGATACACATCGCAGTACCATATATTCCAGAACCCAACCAAATAGAAGTAGAAACCGCTATAAAGAAATTAAAGAAACACAAATCTCCGGGTGTAGATGAAATTCCGGCTGAGTTAATTTTAGCTGGAGGTGAAAAATTGTGGAACAAGATACACAAACTCATTCTCCTTATCTGAAACAAGGAAGAATTGCCACAACAGTGGAAAGAATCAATCATTGTTCCATATCACAAGAAAGGCGACAAAACTGACTGTAATAATTATCGATGCATTTCTCTTCTGTCACCATCCTGTAAAATCCTTTCAAACATTCTATTAGCAAGGTTGACCCCATACGCAGGTCAAATTATTGGGGATTATCAGTCCGGATTTAGACGAAATCGATCAACTATCGACCAAATACTCGAAAAGAAGTGGGAATACAATACCCCGGTACATCAACTATTTATTGATTTTAGAAAGGCGTACGACTCGGTTAGGAGAGAAACATTATACAACGTTCTTACAGAACTTGGAACACCGAGAAAGCTAATTAGATTAAGATATGTTTAAATGAATCCCAAAGTAAAGTCCGGGTAGGAAAATTGTTGTCCACGAGTTTTCACGTCGAAAATGGCCTGAAACAAGGAGATGCGTTGTCGCCATTATTATTTAACTTGTGTTGGAATACGCTATAAGGAAAATCAAAGATAGCAACCAGAACCTAGAGTTGAACGGTATTCACCAGGTTATGGCATATGCTGCTGATGTAAATTTAATAGGGGATGATAGGAGAACAATAGAAAGAAATGCAGAGATCTTATTAAACGCTTGCAGGGACATGGGTTTAGAAGTAAATGCAGAGAAAACTAAATACATGGAAGTGTGGCGGGACCGTAATACGGCAAATTATGGATGCATTAAAATATTAAATAATACTTTTGATAAAGTGGATAATTTTAAATACTTAGGATCAATATTAACAGAGGAAAATCATATTCACGAAGAAATTAAATGTCGACTAAAACCAGGGAATTCGTGTTACTATTCGGTTCAAAATCTCTTGTCGTCGCGAATTCTGTCGAGGAATTTGAAGCTTAAAATATATAAAACGATAATTATGCCTGTTGTTCTGTATGATTGGTCGCTTATTCTGAGGGAAGAACATAGACTGAAAGTATTTCAGAACAAGATCCTGAGACGAATATTCGGACCCAAGAGGAACGAGAATGGGGAATGGCGGAAACTTCATAACGAGGAACTGCATAATTTGTATGGTTTACCCAACATTGTTAGGGTCGTCAAGTCTAGGAGGCTTAGGTGGGCAGGTCATGTAGCTAGAATGGAAGAAAGTAGAAACTCTTTCAAAGTCTTGACTGGAAAACCAATCGGAAAAGGACCATTAGGTAGACCTAGGCGCAGATGGAAGGACAATATTAAGATGGATCTCGCAGAGAAAGGAATACAAAGTAGAAACTGGCTCCAATTGGCTAAGGATAGAAGTCAGTGGAGAGCTTTTGTGAGCGCGGCATTGAACCTCCGGGTTCTGTAGGCCATAGAGTTAGTTAGTTAGTGTACTTTGACAGACAGTATTTGATTGTGTTCGGACACCACATAGTCCAGAAAATCTGCACCACAACACGAATTTTGTTGAATTGCAGTTCTCCAGCAGTGGCAGGAGCAACGCCAGGAAAGCCGTCTATAGCCTGGATTTTCGAATTGCGGATTCTCCTTCTAAATTTGTTCAAATTATTTCTCCGTGTGGTCGTACGAGTTAGGCCTAATATAATGAATTCAACACACCTAATATGATGGGTGATGCTGTTTTTCAGACCTCAATTCCCTTATATCAGGATCAAAACAGGGTAATTTCAGTACATGTGGCTCCATGTTTAGTATGTTCCTGTATTGTTTTTTCGTATATATGAAATGCGAAAATTTTGTCTCTCAGAGATATATAATGGCAAATGGCAGCAGATATCTTACAGCCGTTTCGGGAATTTCAGAATAAACAGCCTCAAACTGGAACCAAAACTCCAGTAACGGTAACAAAGGAAATAGTATTTTGACCGTTGAATCACAAAATATCGCGATAAGTTGTGTTTCTTTGATAAAAGGAAGTCCATATTTCGAGTCTAGAAAGTTTTTGTTTTTTCTTTCTTTGGGATAAATCAGAAAATACAGACGTAATTGGGACGCCAGTGACCTCAAATGTTCAATCATACTTTCAGCATCATCACCAGAAAGAGCTTGTTCACTGAAATCAATGAAATCACTGTGTAAAAGGAGTCATATTTTCCTTTCTCCAAACTGGTGCACCACAAATATCATGACTGTCGCCAGTATTTTGTCTTGCTCAGAAAACATGGTGTCAGATCAAAGGCTTGAGTTAAGACCATTCAAAATGTTAGTAGGAATGTTCTTCAAATAAGCAAAAGACCAGAGCCATTCGAAATCGTTTAAATTGTGTTAACTGAAGAACAACGTTATTTTGACCTTGTTATATCTATCAGTTTAGATTACTCTTTATCAGTAAATCATAGTTCGTTTACACACATGAAATAATTTTCATAATTAGGATTAGAACCTATGTTAAAGGAAGAAGTCAATGCAGATATGTTTTTTGACTGTACAGTCACGATTGTGAAACTAACTTCCTCTTGCTTGTATAGTTACTGTGCACATTTTCAGTGCGGGAGACCCGGGTTCGATTCCCAGATGGAGCTTATGTGGGTGTCTTATGTGGCCGTGGTCCTGAACAAGATGAAGAACTTTAAATCAACCAACCAATCAATGACTGTAAAACCTCTCTTGTAGTATGTCAGTTTTTTTCCTTTTTGTTTTTTCTTTTTAATTTCCCATAACTTCTCTGCATGCCAGTTCATTCATATTTATTAAGTAGCAAAAGCCAGGTGGCCTACTCATCTTATATATTATGCGTGTTACTATTATCTGACACAGAATGAAGGATTTTTTTTTCTGTGTGCAGATGTGTGGAATTTAGTAGGAAGAATTAGCTTCAATTTCTTGGAAGGCCGTCTAATTTTTGTGACCTTGAGTGTGCATGAGGATTTCCAGAACATATCATGGTATATTTGACAGGCCTAAAGCAAATATTTATTGATGTCAGATAAAAGTCACACCCATCACATTTAGTCCTGTAATTTAACAGTTGTAATTTTTTTTTGTGTGTGTGTGTGTGTGATGTGTCACAATATTCGTCATTCACTGGAGCAGTATGTAAGCAGAATAATAATTAATTTATGTGCTACTCGTAACTGAAATGACTGCTAAAGGGATACAAAGATTATAGTCTTTTGTACTAATATTTGATGCGTACATTTGAGTTGAAAAATTAAGATAAGTAATCAGAAATGGAACGTGACATTGTTGCTGGGTCGTAGTATTAGTGTAATTTCAATGTTGCCTTTAAATTTGTAATTGACACAGTTGTAATATGACATAGTAAAGTTGTAATTTTCTTTTCAAATGTTCAGCTGCTTAGTTCACGAATTATTGAAAATAAATAATAACAGTTATTATTGTTGTTGTCTCTACACATATATTATAAAGTGTTGTCCATATTATAAAGTGAAATGCTTTGCAATTCTAGTCATAGAAAAAAAATTATCAGTAAAATTTTTTTGTTTGTCTACCTTCAAATATCATCAGTTATGTAACAAGGAATTGCGTAAAATTAATACATTAAAGGGTTTCTACAAACTGAAAAGTAAAAATAAATAAATAAATAAATAAATAAAATAAAAAATACAAAAATAAAATGGTCTGAGAATGTCACGGAAACCGATTAGAAGGCAAGGGAAAAAGTTGAAGTTTATATATGTATATGCAAAACAGTTGAAAATGACAGAAATATCTTTAACTTAAGCCAGTGTGAACCAATGATAGTGCGATGAATCAGTGAACTAGACTATTTGTAACCTACTTCGTCATTTCCACTATTTATTCAGTGACTTTCCAGCTGAGGGAAAGTTCATGGAGATCACAAGATGCACAAAATTTCCTGTGAAGTTTTGCGGCATCCACTGATTGGAAAATGCAATTTGTTTTCAGAGGGCATTAGAAATTTGGAACTAAAATTTCTTCACTAAGCAAAACTTCCAAACACGAGAACTATTGAAATCCTAAGAAAGCAATAAGCAAGCCATTAAGTGCAAACTAGTTTTGTGCAAGATCGTATCCATTGAATCCAGCTCTTCTAACGTAGGATCCAGACTTTGACCAATTGTTTCTGATGTTAGTCGTCTTTGATGTTATAGGGAAAGATCTCATGATTCGAGAGTGAAACGAGAACTGTCGAAATGTACAGATACAGGGCTATTAAGTTGATGTGATAGAAGCAAAAAATGTTATTGTGAGCAAAAATATCGACATTGAATTTGCTGCTTAATGTTTTCTCGCACAATAGAAACCAGAGGACAACAGAAACTAAGTTTTACGACTGCCCCTGGACTCTATGATTACCAAACTCCAACAGTGTGTCCTTTAAAGTACAAAACAATTGAAGACCTGTCTTTGTTAGATCCTAAGGTTTCAACTTTCATCCATGTAACTTGAAAAGAGATTCGCTCTTCTTCTAGACGAACTTATATGTCTGACATCATAGATAATGTACTTGGTGAGAACTCTGGGAAAGAATCTATTTCTTTCTCCAGTTTAAACTCAGCAAAACTTCAAGAAATCTTCCAAAGTTTTAACAAATTTGGACTTGACATTTGACTTGGAAGTTTCTTGCTGGCCAGTAAAGATTGGGCTGTCGTTCTCGCATGGGAATGTAGTGGTGAAAGAGAATCTAT
The DNA here is from genome assembly GCF_964235325.1 of Thermobia domestica. Lineage (NCBI taxonomy): Eukaryota > Metazoa > Arthropoda > Insecta > Zygentoma > Lepismatidae > Thermobia > Thermobia domestica. The sequence continues at coordinate 183,160,321 of NC_137458.1, read as the reverse complement.
CAATAAATCACTCTTAGTGAAAAATATGCATGAAAAGACATCCATGAGGAGGTACAAGTATGAGTAAAATAAATGACGCGTTATTTTAATCTGACGTTTTTTGAAATTATCTCAGTTTTCTTTATATGTTCTTAATTTTGGAAGGTTTCTACAGCAGAAAAGGTTCATAACAAACGTGTGTTCAATGTTTGTGTTCAATATTATTTTAAAATAAAGAAATTAGAAGCAAAAAACCTTAATTTGGCAGAAAACACGAACATTACCAACTCTGTTGAAAAGGGTATTTTTCTAGACCGAGAAGGAATTTTGTAGTTCAACGTAGAACTGAAACCTCAACGTCACTGACAGTGAGAACAATGTGGATTCGTATCCACAAACAAAACATTTAATGAAATATTTCTAACATTTTTATATCTATGCAGACATGAAATTCAGATATAACATGCAGACTCCGTGTAAATAATAATAATAATAATAAAAAAAAAAAAAAAGTGAAAATCATGTCTTGTAGTTGAACAGACTTATAATTTGTAAGAGGTCAGTAGCACAGTTGGTTAGCGCGAGAACGTGAAATCAATTAACACATGTGAGTGAAGGCGGTTCGAGCCCCGTCCACAGAACTTTTTTTTTTTTACTATTATAATTGTATTTTGTATGTGAAAAAATTTAAACTACTACATCATCACTATCAAAGTGAGAAAAATGCCATTCTTCACCTATATTATTCTTCATTTTTGTTTGCAGAGGTTTCGTATTCTCATTGGTACATAAAGAAAGCTTAGCAGTAAATTCTATTTCTTAAAAGCAGTAATTTACGGAATTTCATAACAATTTTCACATAACTTATCGTCCCGAAAATTATAGGGTTGTCTTGTCTCGTGGCATCACTACTTAATTAAATATATAGAACTTCCCCTCTATCTACGTGTTTCATAACAGACTTTCCTATTAAGTGTTTAAATATCTATGTAAACATTTATTGAGATGACTTGGTTCGTAAAAATGCTATCTCGTCTCGAAAATTATGACTGTCTCGTTTCGAAATGTCACTACTTAATTAAATGCATTATAGAACTTTCGAGATTTTAAACTGTGTCGTCTCGTTTCGTAGTAACACTAGTGATGCCACGAGACAAGATATTTCTCGTGTATGTCTCGATAACGAGCAAAGACTTCGAGATGAAATAGGCATAAAATGTTTAATGCGAGACGCCATTTGCACGACACTAGACGAGATAGCCTACAATATCGTCTCGTCTCGTGTCGTGGCAGCACTATTAGCTTTGCTTTAGGAAAAGTATCAGTAACCATCGAAAACATTAAATTAAATGAACAAGTAGTGAATCTCTGACGCATATCGCATTTCGAACACTTTGAATGTAGTTGTTCACTAGCAATTATGAAATTTGCTTTAAGGTAGAAACGGGAGTATTATTATTATTATTATTATTATTATTATTATTATTATTATTATTATTATTATTATTATTATTATTGAAATTTTGAGAGCCAGCAGCTAAAGATATTAAATTTAGTATATGGTTTATGTGAAGAAACTAACAAATATTCTTCTAATCTACAAAATTATGTTAAGAGCTTAAAGAAAGTTTATATATATATATAATGATAACAATAATTGCCCACACTCTGCTTCAGTGGAATGTATTACTGATATTCACATTAAGGAATGGAAAGTGTCGTTTATAAGGAGTCGTTTGGTTCAAGACTGGCGTCATGAAACAACCATGTGTTCCGTTTTACCTACGTATTCTATCACCTTTGATACTTCAGCTGATTTTGCGTTTGTCGATGAATATTTTGTAAGTCGTAAAAAAATTGAGCAATTACATAAAGAAAACGAAGGTTTATACCTTGATGGAACTCGAACCTACGTCCGGGAGATTAAAGCGTTATGCCTTAAATCCTTCCGTTATTCTAATCTATCAACAATTCACACCAACTGTGAATTATTGGACAGTTCTTTTGCATTATCGTGGGAAATCATTTGAAAAATATAAACAATTTACTTTCGTTGCTGTCAATACTTGGATTGAATGTGAAATGTATTCATACATAATGAACAGATTCCTAACTAGTAAAGAATGCTTTCGCGTTTTGATTGATGTTTCTTTCTATTCTATTTGTATTTCCCTTCTTTTTCCAAATACATTTATTTTATTTTTCTTTTCTTTTTTTTTTTTTTTTTTTTTTTTTTTTTTGAATTTACCATATGACTTAAGAACATCGAGTGTTCATCATCACAGAAACAGAACCTCTAGTGAAACGTATTCTACTTAAAAGTTCCCCATTTTGGAATGATTATACTTCATCCCCTCATGATTTACAGTATATTCTTACGTATCCTTCTGTCAATATCTGCGAAGAAGAAAGCGAATGGTCTTTTTCCGTACGGACCCCGAAGTTAAATTTCACAGGTTGCAAGGACATACTACTGCATGAAAATAAAATAATTTTTCTGTCTATGCCTTCCATACGAATAAAGTTTAGGAAACAAAACATATTGCTGCTTCTGAGACGCTGTACTCTAGATTAACAGGGGCAAGAATTCGCCCTTGCCTTGATTTCGCCGTATATGTGTTGGGGTCAACCCAAGAAGAGCTCAACGGTGAGTGAAGCGGTACCGAGAAACTGGGAAAACTGCTAGACGCCCCGACTGCGGGAGGAAACGTGTAACTACAGAAGAGCAAGATCATTTATTCCAAAATAAGTAGCTTTTCAGTAGAATATGTTTCACTAGAGGTTCTGCATCTGAGGTGGTGAACATTCGATGTTCTTAAATCATACGATAAATTTAAAAAACAAAAAAGAACTATTCAAGTCTCCCTTTAGCTGTTATGAATGCTGGAGCTGTTGCTAGTCGTAGGGAAGTAGAAAAGCAAAGCTCCAATTGCCATCGAGACTAGTGGTGCCTGGGGATCTGCAAGCCTTGATTTTATTAGAGAAGTAGGCAGACGCATTTCTATCGTTACTGGAGATATTCGTTCAACATCTTTCCTAATTCAACTCCTATCTATTGCTATCCAACGTGTCGTCTGTTCTTGACACCTTACCACATGGAAAAGAACTAGATGAGGTATTTCTTCTCTAACACAAAGGACAACACCGAACATTTATACAACTGGACCACATACTATACAAATAAGGTGTAATATCATTGGATGGCGTAGAAAAGCAGACAGTAACACTAGATATGATGCCGTTGATAGGTGGTTTTCTACCCCTTCCTTTGGTTCGACTATAGAAATATATTTCCTGTTGACTTAATTATTTTTTCTTAATTGTTTCGTAAATTTATTTAATGCACTTGTTACAATTTTATTCAAATTATTATATTTTTCTGTTATTCTGTTACCAATTATTGTTCCATTCCTCATTTATGCCTGTTCTTATTTTAATTGAATGTCGAATAATTTTGAATTGTAATAAATTTGTTGGTAAAAAATAACTATTTGGAACAAGAAAGGAAATAAAAATAGAAAAGATACATCAATTACAACACAATAGCATTCTTTACTAGTTAGGAAACTGTTCATTGTGTATTAATATATTTCACAAAGTATTTACACCAACAAAAGTAAATTGTTTGTATTTTCAACTGATTTCTTACAACAAGACAAAAGAACTGTTCAATAATTCAGTTTGTGTGAACTGTTGATAGGTGAACAGAATAACGGAGCGGTTTAAGGCATAATGTTTGTAATCTCGCGGACGTAGGCTTGAGTCCCCATCAAGGTAGAAATTTTCGTTTTCTTTATATAATGGTTCAGTTTTCTACGACGTACGAAATATTCATCGACAAACGCAAAATCAGCTAAAGTATCGGAGGGAAACATGGTTGTTTCATTACGCCAGTCTTGAATCACACGAATCTTCGGAAACAACACTTTCCATTGCTAAATGTAAACATCAGCAATACATTCGACTGAAGCAGAGTATGGGCAATTACTGCTATTTCTTAAACATCTTATTATCTTTACGCTCTTAGGAACATACTTTTGTAGATTAGAAACATATTTGTTATTTTTTTCATATAAATTAAATACTGAATTTCGTATTTTCGCTGCTGCCGCCGCTCATAGAATTGAAAGAAAACCAGATGAGAATACTCGAAGAGCATTGCCAGAACGAACTTAAAGAACATTAATTTTTTCGAAATGTATATGGAATTGTATATTAAATTTATTTGATAATGAACTTACATATTTGGAACCTGCGTATTAGAGGATCTATTAAATTTCACTTTTTATCACCATATATATACTGAAAATGCAGATATAACTAGTGGCTATCGATTGCTTTTTGGTACTAAAATGTTCACCATCCTCTTAGGTATTGATTAACACCAATATCGTCTCTCTATGCTTACAGTTCACGAGATATGCCTCCTTACATTATCTCCCGAAATCGGAACATTTTTGTCAATATCTCGGGAATGGTAAGAGTAACGCGAGAAGTTCCATCACTTCTTTCAGATAGTTTTTGATGCTCTATCGAATGAAAGGCTCAAATTGAAAAATTCGGAAATAACATTAAAAAACACACACACACACACACACACACACACAGAGAGAGAGAGAGAGAGAGAGAGAGAGAGAGAGAGAGAGAGAGAATGAATGAATGAATGAATGAATGAATGAGAATTCATTAACGAACCTTTTAAGTTCGTTGAAAATATTTCCGTTTCAGCCTTAAAGCAATATTTATGTAATTGTTAGAAATACATTCAGTGTGTCCAAAATGCAATGTGTGTCAGGAATTCACTACTTTTTCATTTAATTAAATGTTTTCGATGGTTACTGATACTTAAAGTTTTCTAAGACAAAGTTCCCTAATTTAATAGCGTTGCCAGGAGACGAGACGAGATTGTAATCTGTCTCGTCTATTCCCTTGCAAATACCGTCTCGTCTCAAAAATTATATCTGTCTTGTCTCGAAGTTTCCGCTCTCTATCGAGACGATACACGAGAAACATATTGTCACGTAGCATCACTAGTGTTGCCGCGAGACGAGACGAGTCGAAACTTTAAACTATATTGTCTCGTCTCGAAGTATCTCTACTTAATTAAATGCATTATAAAACTTTTAACAAATACAGTTTACTGGAAAGCATTCTTTGTGTACACTATAAGAAATAGAATTTACTGGAAAGCATTCTTTAAGCTTCAACGAGCATACAAAAAATAATTATGAAACGTTTGCAAACAAAAATGAATGATAATAATACAGATGCAAGAACGGCATTTTTTCTTACTTTGATATTATGATGAGTTTTAAACATATGTAGTAGTTTAATTTTTCCTCACATACACACACACACACACACACACAGACACAGACACACACACACACACACACACACACACACACACACACACACACACACACACACACACACACACACCTCTACCTACCTACCTACCTACCTACCTACCTACCTCTGTTTGTCTACCCTACAAAAGGCGTATGCGAGCTGGGCCATAGGAAAACCGAGTATGCATTCATATCTAATTTAGTATTGATGCTACTTTCCTGATACGTTTCCAAAAGTTTCGTCGAAGATAGAGCTACATTCCCAGAGGCATTAGAATGCAATATCTCGACTTGACTGGACGCGTAGAAGTGAGTACCCAAACCAACTGGGCATTTGCAAAAAGAGTAATTTTAACAAACGAAGACACTAACAAACAAACAAGAATATTGTGTGTAAAATGTGTATAATGCGAGTTCAGTGAGTAAACGTGAGCAGTGCGATTAGAGCAACTGCTTTAAACACTAGTTAACTTTGTAGCAAATGAAACATATGGATTAATGCTGTTGACTTTCTTGGGTCCTCAAATTTCCTTTCCACCAATTATTTCATAATCATTCACTCTCATTAATCACACGTCTATTATAAGCTATAGACTATAACCATGGGGTGTAAAACTAGAAATTTCATTTGATTTCGAATGGAATAGCGCATTGATTCAATCCCCGGAGAAGCTAGTTTGTGGTGGACAACATCGTTTCCGTGGGTTCTCTCGGAGTACTCCCATTTCCTTCCACATTCTCATTCCACTAATTCCTCCATCGTCACTCACTTGCCTTAATCATCGACTCCCTTAACGTAACGACATAATCGTGGGACGTTAACTGTAAGATTTCATTTCATTTTGAAATGGAATGGCGAGACTAAAGTAGGGTTATATCTGTTTGTTTGTTCGATGAAGGTTAGTGTTTCTTTTCAGCACCAAGGCTGTATGAAACAGAGACTTATATGTTAAGGTGGAATCCGAACCACTATAATAGTTTAGATTTTATTAATACTTCCATCAGACCATGTGACCAAAGAGGCACGTGCTCGCTACAAGACCAGCGGGAGAACAATATTATATGACTACAAGAAACACGAAACAAGATACATTATTCATACCAGGTGGAGACCCGCGTTCGATTCCCGGTGGGAGTTCATGCGGTTAGTATCCCATGTTAATCAGTAGGTCCCGTCTCATATAGCCTCGCTGCTGAAAGGGACGTTAACTCAATTATTCGTACCATCGAATTTAATATTTTTGTTATAACGTCGAAAATGAGGTACTAAATGGCAAGAATATTGGAAAACAAGATAGAAGATAAAACGAAAAAGGCAGTAAGTTTAAAATTGACAACTAAGGGATTTTAAAAGGTTAAGACGTTATGAAGTTACTTGCATTAACACTTAGCAAAAACACACAAATATACTATTAAACTATTGAATTAGTATACTATTAGTTCGTTACTATAACTATTATACTATTGAACGTCGTAATCTTGTATCACTTAAAATTTATGATTCTCTGAAATATTATATTATATTTGTCTAACCGAATCAACAATATCTATTTTATTATTTTAGGCGTAGTAACTATGAAACAAACCATAGCTTATGCTAATATGCAATGTTTTCAATTTTAATAGGAATGGTTAGCAAAAACTGTGTCTTCACTTTTTTGATAACTTTTTTTTATGTTTGTCTTCACATATTTACAGTACTTTTACATAATTTTTTACTTCTCCATACAATTGCTCCCAAAGGATTCGACTAAAAATTTAATGAGAGAATAGCGAGACCATTGGAATCCAAAATTAGTCACCAACAAAACTTGATCCGTGGCTTCTGCATGTGCAGCATTGTTTTCTCGATTTTCTGTCTTACCGGCATGCTTCAAAGACTCACTGCCTTTACGAAGTATTGCGAAACTCAAATGCTACACAGTGCTTCATATAGGCATTATATAGGCATTATATAACTACTCATGAGAATTTGTAGTTGACTTTCTCAACTTCAGGTAACAAAACCTAAATGCAACATTCTATTCAATATTATTATTATTATTATTATTATTATTATTATTATTATTATTATTATTATTATTATTATTATTATTATTATTAATAATAATAATAATAATAATGTGTAACTCTGTTACTGCTCAACTACTGACATTTGCGCAAGCCACTTGATATGCATATACTTTCAGTTGAGTTGATTTTGAGTTTCACATCCCTTTCAGCAGCGAGGCTATATGAGACGGGACATACTGATTAAGGTGGAATCCAAGAAACGTGAGCTCCCGCCGGGAATCGAACCCGGGTGTCCCACTCCAAAGGCGCGCACGATAACCGCTTAGCCACGAAGCTCATAGACATCTGCTTTAGGTGCAGTTTTCATTTCTCTATTGCAAAAAAAAAAAAAAAAAAAAAAAAAAAAAACAATTCGGTATATTATTGTCGCACTGTACTTGTATATACATAAATGCACTACCTCAGTGTCTTGAATCATTACAGGATCAAGTTAATGTCAATTTAGCAGACAAAATTATATTTTTCAATATAATCCTCCCGGTCCGACATTACATACTTCAATATCAGCACCACAACTAGAGAAAGAAGATCAGAAGTCTAACTTGAACGTCGTAGAATCTCCACACAAGCTGAAAACTACTGTTTAAAATGATTTTTCTTCCCTGGCTAATTAAACGGCAGAGCCCTATTTAATAGTTGCACAAACCAGTTTGCATAACCAAAATAGAAAGGGGGATTAAGGGAATAAGCGATTAAACAAAAAAAAAAAAACTATTAGAACGGGGTGAAGTATAGAGGAAAACGGGACACCACAAAACCTCCAACAAAATCCACAACAGAAGATTAAATACTGGACTTCGCAAAATGCAGAAAGCGTAGGTATTGTGCTTCTGCCTATTTTAAACGTCCAAAAAGCGAGTCGGGCCGTCCCTTGTTCAGGAGTCAAAGATCAAGCAATTCTAATAACAGAACAAAGCCCAAAAATAATCACTAAATTTCACAGACGAACACTGCTAGTGGACACCGGATCTACCATTTCCATCTGGCCTTTCGAATATTTACTTCCTGATGTTCAATTAATACTACATAAAACGGAGGTTAAAGGGATATGAAATAAAATTAACTTGAAATATGTAGCAATGGTATCATTCAGCGTTGGGAAACGACATTCTCTCATTCCTTTTGTATGAGAAGGAAATCATGTATTCCAATTATTTTTGGTTTAGACTCGCTTAAAAGCTTATATGTTACAATCGATTTAACAAAGAATCTTATCTCTCTATTTAAAAATCATAAGAAGTCAACATTACCAGAAAACAGGAAAACATTTTATCACAACACACGACTCATACTTAGACAAAGACAAAAAGCTTTGTTTTTTATATCGACAAACACATTAAGTTAGTTCCACTTTTTCAAACATTTACTGCGGTAATAGCAAAAGACAGATTGATGATTTTGCATCTTTCTTCGTATCGTTTCTCCATGGCTTACTTGACAAATACAAACTATTGAGCAAAGGTTAGACGTAAACAACTGACTAGTAATTTCAAATCTAAATAGTTATCATGTAACTTTAAAGAAAAATACACCATTGATGGATCTTGTAGCATGCCAGGATTAATCTTTTGCAACAATGGAAGCGAGCTCTATAGAAGAAAATAAAAATTGTACAGGAAAAGAGGTTCAACATTCTTTGAAGTATAGATAAAAACTTTTCAAAATTGATGTTTTTGATATTAATCCTAATTTAGACCAGTCGCAGAAACAGGCCATTCACGAGTTATTATAAAAATATAAAATGCTTTTATACACTCCGGACGGCATTGGACATTATAGGGGCTACAATCACAAAACAAGAATCCCTAAGTCGGCAGTGTTCCAGAACAGATCTCTCTGTTCCAATGAATGTTCGAGATCAGGCAGATCAACAAATTCAAGAACTCAATAATGCTAGAATTATACTACACACAGACGATAATAGCTTCGCTTCGCCACAGATTATTGCCAAGAAATCAAATATGAAAGCATTTAGAATTGTTTTCAATTTACAGCAGTGCAAAACATACATTAAGTACCTGTGGGTGCCATTCCAGTCAACTGAGTATGTGTTAAACACTTTGAAAGGCAAAAAATACATAATGACTTTAGATATCTCCTCGAGCTAGCACCAAATCTTGCTCCATCCGAGAAGCCGCTGATACATGACCTTCGAGGTCAATCACACAAGAAAATCTTACAAAATTCTCATATGCGTGATGGATCATAAAACTACCATGCAAGCTCTCTTAATTGGAACTAGGATGATTTTACATTGATAAACGAATAAGATCTTTTGCCGATGATATCTTGCTGGGAGTCATACTTTTCAACAATAGCTATAAAAATTTTATTTTTAAATTTAAGAAATTTTTGTGCTTCACCTAAGACAAATTAATTTAACTCAGAGCTTAATGTTCTCGCATATTTAATATCAGACAATTCTATTAAAATCTCAGCAATAATAGCCAAAAATACAGAATTCAAGATTCCACCAAAAGAAAATTTTGCAAAGTTTTACGGGCTTATGTTCCTTCTTACTGGCACATATCAAGGATTTTGCCATGGAAATAGAACCGTCTTAACAGATGTTTCTAGAGCAATATTTGTATTTTTCAAATAATCTTCTGGATTCTGTTTCTGTTGTGAGGGCTGTAAGGTTCCGTACGTCAGGTGTAAGCAAGTACTAGAAAGCGTGCTTCATTAACGAACACATGTTTTCTGTTCACAACATAATCACCAACAGACGGTGGAAGGAGGATACCAGAAAGACGCGAAGTTGGTTCCGAGGGAAATCGAATGCGGCCAACACTCTCCTCACGAACTTCCCCTTCAGAGGACAGCCATAAAAGAGGACCTCAAGTGGACAGAAGAATAAGTTACAGTGCTGATCGCTAACCTTCCTAAACTATTTCTGAGATCCTTTTGTGTTACGGAGATTTCTTTAAATCCAACTTCTGTTGCCGTAATAGGCAAAAGAGTATTTCTATAACTACCTACTCCGGAGGCTGCAATAAGCAAAGAGATACAACTATACTATCTCCTGAAACTACGATGAGTAAGAAAGATATCCTTTAAATTACCACCCTAGGCCGCTGTGGGATAGAAGATTTTACCTTTTAATCTTAAGCTATTTATAACCATCGACTTCGGTAGAGGCAAAAGCATTGCAGCTAAGCCGCATAGTGTTGCTACTGTCGTTGCAACCATACCACCGATCTGAGAATAAGCTAGCAACTATTTATTTCAAACTTATTTACGGCTTTAAACTTTTTTCAGAGGAATATTGAAACATGTGTCGCATGGATGTTGCTCTGAATAGATTCGAGTGCACCGGAATATATTCCCTGAACCCTCAGATATTTACAAGCTCGACTATCACTCTGTAAACTTGATTCGTGTTGTAAGATTATACATTAGGACTAATTGTGATGACCCACAATGTTCAACTTCGGTAGGGGTTGAGGAAAAGGATGATATTTCTTGTTTGTCGTCTGCAGCGAATCCATGTTCTCCACATATGACCGAGATATCAGAATCTTCTCGTCCATCAACTAGTAAAGAACTCTCCAGTAGTGAACAGTTATCATCATTGCCGGAAAATCGCGAGACGTTTAGCGTCACGCACCAAAAGAACTGTGTAGACTGCGATACCATATAAGAGGTAAATTGAAAGAAAAAGTGACTTCAGCAAACGAAGTAGCAAAGTCCGGACCTGACTCCGCTCGACTTTTTCTTTTTGGGATATGTCAAAGACCTGTTTTACCAAGACTGTCCTACTACATGGGAGGATATAATGGAGAGGATCCGTAAAGGCTGTCACGAACTAAGTGCAAACTAAGTGTTAAAAGAAGTCAACAATGTCCCGGTACACATTCGCATATGCATCGCACGTGCTGGACGATGCTTTGAACCTTTATTGTAAGTAATTTTGGTCCAAGTACGATATATTGGTAAGAATGTTCGGAATTTGCTGTTCACCTTATTTATTTATCCTCAGTTTGTTTATTTGTACTATTCCTGAAAAATGATTCGTGCAGTGAATTCCGAAAAGTGATCTCAATTAAAATGTAGTCTATACAAAAGTTAATTAGAACTTTAAGAAGATCGACAGAGTGGCAGAAGTTTCATAAGTCTGAAACTTTAGATTTCTTTTGATCTTTTATTGCTTTCACTTTACATCCAAATTTCTTTCATAAGTAGTTTTCTTATAATCAAAGAGTGTTTCTCTGTTTTAAATGGTTTCAACCCCGGAATTTAAACTACATACTGTCTTGTAATTTTGTTTTCGTTGATACGTGCACGAAATTTGTCGCAACGTTTGATACTAAATGCTGTAAAGAGTTTTCGCAGCAGAATATTTGATAGAAAATGAGTTATTTTGTGTTGTCTTGGAGTCATTGCCAAGTAAAACTGTTGTTCTGTAATTACAATTCAACAACAAATAATACAGATGCCAACAGAAATAAGACAGATTTCTTTGTCAACTATACTTCCAAAGAAATCGAAAAAGAACACTTCACATTTGAAATTTTGGAGATGATGGACCGTATAGGTAATCCGCTACGTCATTCAATATGAAATCACCATTTCATTCTTCCCATACAATTTACTCATTCAATTTTTCGTTTAAAGTGTCTATGTGCATCAAGAGCCGAGGGAAATGCCTCGGACGTATGATCAGATAGTAACAGCTCCACAAAAAAGAACAGACAATGCTAAACTGTATAATTTATCGAAAAGCGTTAACTGTAAAAGTTGTTTCTTTTTCAATAGCATTTCCAAAGAAATCGAAATTGATACTTTACATTTGAAACTTTCTAGTTGATTCCCGTAGAGGTATTTCCCCTACGCCACTAGACATAGATGCAACACCATTTGATTCTTCACATACGATTTGGTCATTCAGTTTTTTTGAAGTGTCTACGTTCACTACGAACAGAGAAAAATGCCTTTGCCGGGTGGACTGATAGTAGCAATTCAACTTCAAATAACAGACGTAGATCCCAAACCGCAGAATTTAACGATAAGTGTTTTCCGTTAAAGTTGTTTCTATTTCAATAATACTTCCAAAGAAATCGAAATTGATACCATTTTCCATTTGAAATTTTGGAGTTGACCACCGTGGATGTATCCCCGCTACGCCAATTGATATAGAAGCATCACCATTGATTCTTCACGTACGATTTGGTCATTCAGTTTTTTGTTGTTTTTTGAAGTGTCTGCGTGTACTACGAACAGAGGAAAATGACTGAGATGGCAATTGGTCTGAAGTGGCAATTCAACAAATAACATAAGTAGATACCAAACCGTAGAATATGACGAAAAGTGTTTCCCGTAAAAGTTGTTTCTTTATCAGTAATACTTTCAAAGAAGTCGAAATTGATACCAGTTTCCATTAAAAATTTTGGAGTTAATCGCTTTGATGCATTCCCGCTACGCCACTGGATATGGGAGTATCACCATTTTATTCTTCAGATACGATTTAGTCATTCATTTTCTGTTTGAAGTGTCTCCGTGCACTATGAACAGAAAAATGAGTTTACCGGGTTGTTTGATAGTAGCAATACAAGAAATAATAGACGTAGATCCGAAACCGTAGAATTTAACGAAAAGTGTTTCCCGTAAAAGTTAATTCTTTTTCAATATTACTTCTAAAAAATCGAAATTGATACCATTTTCCATTATAAATTTTGGTGTTGACCCCCTTGGTGTATTCCCGCTACGCCACTGGATATAGAAGTATCACCATTTGATTCTTCATGTACCATTTGGTCATTCATTTTTTGTTTCCAGCGTCTACGTGCACTAGAAGCTGAGAAAAATGTCTAAGAATGGTGGTCTGATACACCCTCTTCCCCTCCCTACATTGGACCGTCAAACTAAAATGATAAAAGTCATCCCAGGTCCGAACTTCATCCATGTTGAAAATTTGAATGAGATCGGTTTGGTGATTCCAAAGTTATGAGGTTTTACTAGTATATACCCGCTTCGCTGGGTGAAATGAAAATTTAAATGCACAATTCCGTGTCTCATGTGTTCTGTACCCGTGAAATATGCTGTTTTCGTTTTTAATGGCATCGAATTAAACGGCATCGGAAAGATTATTGATCACCTCGGCGATCCCGAATACCACGTATTCGACGCTAATATTAATCATTTTCGATCATTTCATTATCTCCCAAGCTACGGGGCTGAGTTTGGTTTCAAACGGGATCGGAAGTGTCATTCTTCATCTCAGCGACCCTAAAAACTACGGATCAGACACTAGTGTCGGATAATTTTGAACATTTATATATATATATATATATATATATATATATATATATATCCCCCTCCTCTTCTTTCATGTTGTGCGGCACGGCATTGGATGTGTTACCGGTCATCTCAGTGACCCAGAAAACTATGGATTCGACACTAATATGGGTTATTTTTTATTTCCCTCTCCCCCTCTCAGAAGACGCGCGGCTGAATTTGGAATTAACACCATACGAAGTGTCATTGTTCATCTCGGCGATCCCAGAAACTATAGATTCAACACTAATTTCGAATCATTATATCCCCCTCCCCCTTGTTGCGGCCTATGTCATCGGAATTATCACTGTCCATCTGAGCGACCCCAAAAATGTGGATTGAGCACTAATATCTGTCATTTTCGGCAATTTTTAAACGTTTTACTCCCCCTCAACCAAGTTGAAGGTTTGAATCTGAATTTAAACGGGATCGAAAGTATCACTGCTCATCTAAGCGACCCAGAACACTATAAATTCTACTTATAGTGGACATATTCGACCATTTTTAATATATCTCTTTCTCCCCCTTCTTCAACTTGTGGAGCTGATTTTGAATTTAAACCGGATCGGAAATGTCTCTGTTCATCATAATGATCCCGAAAACTATGGATTAGACACTAATATTGGTCATTTTCAATCATTATTATATACAACTCCTCCTCCCCTCAACCGTGCTGCGGCACACGGCGTCAAAATTGTCACTGTTAATCTCAGCAAATCCTAAAACTATGGATTCGACACTAATATTAGCCATTTCCGATCATTTTTAATGTTTATTCCCCTCCCCTACGTTGCAACTTCCCCCTCCTCAACTATCAGGGCTGAACTTGGATTGTTACAGCATCAGAAGTGTCACTGTTTCTCTCATCGAACCCGAAAACTATGGATTCAACACTAATATTTGTCATTTTGATCATTTTTAAATTTCTCCTCCTTCCCCCTCCCCTACGTTGCATCGTCAAAGTGAGTAGCCTTAATCCCTGCCCGAAAACTCATGTATGTTGAAAATTTGATTGAGATCGGTCGGATGGTTCAAGAGTGATAAAGTCACAAAGGCAGTCATTTTTATTTTTTACATATTTCTCCCCCTCCCTCTCCCCTATGGTGGCTCGTCATAGTGAAACGATAAAAAACACCCAAGGTCTGACCCTGATACATGTTGAAAATTTGATCGAGATTGGTTGGGTGGTTCAAAAGTTATTAGTTTTATTAGTTTTTAATCATACGTTCCCCTCCTTTCCCTCTTCCCTAGGATCTACCGCTAAAGTGAAATTACAAAAATGTTTCCACATCCGAACCTTATGCATTTTGAAAATTTGATCGAGATTGGTTGTGTGGTTCAAAAGTTATTAGTTTTATTAATTTTTATTCATGTCCCCCTCCCCACCCCCTTCCCTAGAATCTACCGTTAAAGTGAAATTACAAAAATATTTCCAGATTCGAATCTCATGTATGTTGAAACTCTGAATGAGATCGGTCGGATAGTTCAAGATTTATTAAGTTACAAAAATAGTCACTTTCAGTCTTCTATAAATTGATTTTTATATACCTCCCCCTCCTTCTCCTCCCATACGTTGCTCAGTCAATTTAAAATTATAGAAACAATCCCAGGCCTAAATCTCATCTATGTTGAAAATTTGATCAAGATCGGTTGAGTGGTTCGGGAGTTATTAAGTTTTATTTATTTTTATACCCATTCCCCCTCCCCCCTCACTTTTACCATCCAAGTGAATAGCCTAAAACCAGCCCGGCCTTGAACCTCATCCATGTTACAAATTTGATCGAGATCGATCAAGCGATTCAGCAGATTTAAAGTCATAAACATAGTGATTTTCAATTTTATATATATAGATATATTTTTATATACACACGTCTCCCTCCCCTCTCCCTCTCCTCAGCTCTAGTAAAAAAAAGCATTTTAGGCATAGGGTTATTTTTACGTAATATTCATATCCGAGTTCTTACTGTGAAAAATTCCTTGCTATAGTTGCTATTTTTCTTTAACGTTTCAACAAATACTTGATTGGCAACAATGGTGAACGCAGCCGCTGGGAGTTTGAATTGCTCTAGTTCCTGCTTGGAATACACACGTAGATGGCACTGCGTCGGAATACACACCGATCGAGAAACGAAATTTTTCAGTCTGAGCACACACTTTACACACACAAACCGGCTGTATCCGTATAAACGAGCGGAGTCAAAAGAACTCGCGGGGGGACCCCTATAATGGTCCTGCACGCGTTAAAAGTAAAAAACTTTTCGAGCAACCACTAAAAAATGCTCGCTTTGCAAAAATTGCTCAGAGTGCTGCTCTGTAGCCGATCGACCTACAAAGATTGGCGGGTTCACCAACGCACCCCCCCCCCCCCCACACACAAAAGTACAATAGTAGGGGGAAATGTTCTACGGACTGGGATGGAACCGCATTCAATCACATTCGTTAATTGATTTTACGTTCCAACCAACTGATTTCTTACACATTATACGTCTGTTCTATTGCAAAACATGAATTTCATTATGATCGTGTTCCACCTCGTCCCTTTTGATAGATAATTTCCATTGTTTTTTCTGTATTTATATGGAGTCTGCATGTTATCTGTATTTCTTATATCAGTATAGATATAAGAAAGGCTCGAAGTATTTGATTAAATGTTTTGTTTGTGGATATGAATCCACATTGTTCTCACTGTCAGCGACGTAGAGGTCTTAGTTCTACGTTGAACTACAGAATTTCCTGTCGGTCTAGAAAAATACCCTTTTCAGCAGAGTTGGTAATTTTCGTAATTTCAGCCAAATTAAGGTATTTTGCTTCTATTTCCTTTACTTTAAAATAAAATTGAACACACGTTTGTCATGAACCTTTCCTGCTGTGGAAACTTTCCAAAATTTCGAACCTTTAAAGAAAACGGAGATATTTTCAAAAAACGTCAGATTAAAGAGACACGTAATTTATTTTGCTCACCTTGTACAAGAGGTAGGATTTACGGAACACCTGCGTATCACCAGAAGATGCTGCTTTATATGTAAGGTTCCGGCGATACATCGAAGAGTATTTGTACCAGCAAGAGATTGAGTGAGCACAACAAAAAAGGAAGCTGAGAAGAGAATGTTGGGTGAATGCACAACTGACATACTTGAAGCAACAGAGGATATGTCTGATACGAGATGGTAATGAAAAGAGCTAGCCATTGATACCGAACTGAACGAGATCAAGAAGAAGGGGCTTCTTTGACGTAAATTTTAGTAATTCCCTGGCGCAAAGTCAGTGTTTGATAACGATTTTGCGTTAATCTTGTTTTTAATTATAGTTCAATAGTTTTCACTCAAATGAACTATTGGGGGCGCAGTGGCTCAGTGGTAGAGCGTTCACCTCTGGTGCTTGGGGTCCCGGGTTCGATCCCAGCCCCCGCCAAGTGAACTTTGTGGTGGACAAACACCGTGCTCGTGGGTTTTCTCGGGGTTCTCCCGTTTCCTCCCACTTTCTTCATTCCACCATTTCACTCATCTCTCATCATCACCGTCTCCTTTAGCCTAACCGGCATAACCGTGGGACGTAAAACTCAGATTTCAAATGAACTATTTTTATTCTAATTTCAAACTTTTGATCGTATTTGTACATATTTTGTGTAAATATAAAAAATAAAAGCGGTCAGTAAAAAGAAAAAGAAATAAAAAAAGATAGCATTGCTGAAGAGAAATTGTCAAATTTGTGAGGGAAGATCGGCTGTAGGAGAGAAGGATAACTTCACAAGAATTTCATGTAGTCATTGAATTCTTATGAAAAGTCACGGAAAGTTTTTTAAGCATAACGTGTAGAAATCCTGCATTAGCATACGTATACATATAATATAGAAAAATTTTACTAACGTTTTCTTCTAACCACGCTGTAAATTTTTATTTGTTCTCTGTCGCTTTCTCTAGAAAAGTTTTGTATTTCTTAGTTTTCTATTCGCAAAAGTTTTCGTGTGTGAATTGATGGCTTGAATCCAGTGCCTATCCGTATTGCCTTTATTCATATTTAATAGCGAGTTCATCGTTTTTATTAATAAAATATCAAATGCGTATTCGAATAGATTTTTAAAAAAAAAAAATACTACTTCAGTATATTTATTCAACTGCCTGAGATGTTTAACTTTTTTTATTTTATTTATTTATTGTATTGTATTTTGTTATATCCTACAAACTTCTCGCTTCCTTCTTAGTATAGGGAATTTGACTCGCATTACATCACCATGCGTGCCATTTTTCACGCACATAGTAGGTGGCAGGAGTTTTGAATCGTTTGATTTTTTAATATTTTTATTTATTTTCTTTCTATGTCTAATAACAAAAGAAACTCGCTTAAGTTTTACGAGAAGTTAAGAAATTCTGTAATTTGGGTTTGGTAAAGGTTTCATTTTGCCATTTGGTGTTTAGTGATTCACTTAGCATAACGTGTTTGTAATAAAGATTTCTAGGGAGGAGGAGAGGCGCAATTGTGTATTTGAAGCTATAGAAAGTAGATAAGCTCGTGAGTTAGTGTTTCGATTGACGTCACTCTGTGAATGTTGAGAGTTGTGCTCACACGCTTTCGTGGCAATGTGTCTTCTGGCCTGACATAGGATTTGTGTCATCTGGGAAAAACATGAAATTCTCCCCCTCTCTCTTCCTCAGGGTTGATAAAAAAAGAAGTATTACTTATTTATATTAGTGCACTAGCTTTATTTAAATTAATGTTATATTAATTTATAATAATGTTAATGTAAATAATTTAAACCATTAGTCATGGACTTCAAATAGTTTTTAAAAGTAATTTTGTATGTAAGTTTTTGTTTAAAAGTACGAAACCAGTATAAAATAAAAGTACAAAATGTCCACAACATTATAAAGTTTCATTGAAATAAAACTTCGGCAACACAGCCCAGTACTTCTTTGCAGCGATTTTCCTCTTTTGCTAGTTGGTCTTGAAGATTCTATTCCCAATGAGCATTCAAGAGTTTTCCAAAGCCGAAACAAAGTTTATATTTGGCAAATTCTCATGCTGTGGGATCCTTTCACTGAACTTTTTCCATTGCGTGAAGCCCTCTTCTTTAGCCAAGAATGACAAAGTTGTTTTGGACGCTCTCGAAAGGTGAAAAAATAATCTACAATGGACAGAATACAGTACATTTTTTACCTGGTTGTAAGCTAGCCGCAATCTTGTGATACGATGTCAGACCATAGAATAGTCCCTTTGAGGTGTCACTCCAGCCACGCGCCCGTTGCTTACCTTTTCTAGTTGCGGCCCTGTGTCAGTGGCCACACTTGAAATCTCAATATGAATTGCTAATATTAAGTTTTCCATCAAATTGTGCAGGTATGGAGCGGAGGCATTTGGAACGAATTGGTACGCTTACGACAATGGATCAGTAAGCAGTGCGAGATATTTTCAATGACATTTACGCTTCTAAAGAAAGAAAGAGAGAAGGAAAAGAAGAGAAAACGAGAACATCAGTGAAATGAAAGGAGAGCTTTGGGGGTTCCCACTAGGAAGATACTTTAAAATGAAATGACTGGTATATAATGAATTTCTGAGAATCATTCACAACTTTTCCTCAGGCATTACATTATTTCATTTCAGCATATACGGAATACAACAAGCGATCGTGAAGTTTGTTTTTGAACATGATGCAGAGTTTGAACCTAGGATTCTAACACTCAAAGAGAAGTTTATCCTTCAAATTTGTAAGATTTTCGCAAGCAAGATCTTAGTAACCGGATGTTCATATTGTGATCATTACAGGTACAAAGTTTGAGTCCATGGCAACGTTGCGGAAACGAAGCACGAGTCATTATAACACTACAGCCCAGTATGTTGAAGGTCGAGGAAGAAGAGTCGGGTTAGGAGTGCAATAGAAACCATGCTTTATTGTTTCCTTTGACACTCGGGAGTTTGCATCCCATGAATTCGTTGCAAAGGTCATGTTGCCAACTCAGTTTTATTGGCAAGAGACATTTAACAGGGACACTTGAACCCATGATATAAACGGTGGCCCCGCTGACAATTTGATTCTCCATTACGACAGTGCATCTACTGACAGCATTCAAAATACACTGCGGTTATAGTTCCAAGAACGATGACGGGAATGTGCCTAAACTCACATGATTTGTACAGCAGGATATGACGTACAAATGGTTACATTTTCAAAACAGTGAGTGCATTGAGCGTTGCTGGGACCTCTATTCAGTGCTCGAGTGGTAGTGGAGCGTGGGTAATCAGATAGGAAGTGATTAGGCAAGTGTCATTGTGTTTCGTCGGCGTGAAAGGATTCAATAGAAACAGATGACTGCGTTCGCATGAATCACGCCATTGGCATACTGGAAGGTCACTTGTCGTACTACAAAATTGCTGAAGGTAGATAACGTCTTATTAGAACAGTAATACCTGTGTAGAAGCAGGGGACACATAGGACCGTACACAGCAAATATTAGGTAGTGGGCATCGCAATGTGTCCACAGCATGAATGACAGCCTGCTCCCATGACCATTACCAAACCTACATCGTCGTACACATTGTTAGCTGAAGGCTGCAGCACGGTAATGGATGTGTATATATGCGCTTCGACGGTTAGCTGCGGTGGACGCTGAACTGTCATCACATCCTTAGCATCAGCTCTTATTCAATCAGAAATGTCTCAGGCTACATAGTCGTTGGCGTGCTGAGTGACAGACGGTCGTGTTTTTGACAAGCTCCGATACAACGTGCCCTCCAGTGTGGTCCATACGTGTTAGACGCCATTTTGATGAGCACGATCTACCAGCGTGCATTATTGAATGACAAAGCAAACAAACGACAGTTACAGTACTTCATTAAGTAATTGTATGATGTCGATTGCTACGTATTGAGGGTAACCTCATCAATGACCGCCACATCAGAACATTTTAAGAGATCGTTGGTTTGTCCGTCTTTCAGGCAACTTCAGATGCCACATTTTACCACAACAATACCCAGCAGATGTATCCCAGAATATGTGAATCTATTTTGAGGAACAACGGGTACTGTTGTTTCTCGACCTGCACTGTTACCTGACATATTATCCATCTGCAAAATGTGAAATATCAATGTGGAGAGTTTGTTTGTCACAGTTGTGCATCAGACATTGTCGATGTTCTGGACTAGCTTACAGGAACTGTGGCGACGATCCTCTTAGGAACACATACAATGTCCGTTTGATTTCTTGCTGTGACTCATAGAAGTTCTGATTGTAGCATATCGATGCTTCAGCCATACTGATTTATCAAGATTAGAAATATTGCATGTTTTTGAAATTATAATCAATTCTGTATAGTCATATAAAATTTGTTCACTCTTATGAGTCTTACTATTCCATTTTTCAAAAAGAAGAGTGTATAGGAGCTTTCCAGGAGCAACATTATGATCTTCCTTACCAAAATTAGTCTCCCTTCACTTCTCCCTCTTCCAATGTATATATGTATTGATATTAGAGTGATTACCACTACATTTTCTGTTTGAAGAATTTAATTTGGTAATTGAAACATTAGAACTATTAAAGAAATTGAAACTAACTGTTACATACAGACTGATTTGAGTTCATACAAAAAAAAAGAAAACTTTCGCGTGTTTACAAGGAAATGATCGCACGAATTACGTACACTTTTCTTTTTCTTAGTCAAATAAATCCCAAGGGCGACCAGAAGAAATAATAATAATAATAATAATAATAATAATAATAATAATAATAATAAACCATCATTAATTACTCTTGAGCATGACAGTGAAGACAAAGATTGGGTTTAGTTTTCTTTTTACCCAAGCATTCCAATTGACTTACGTAAAATATACATCAGAACAGCTTTAATAACCCCAGAAAAGTTGTGACAGGATTCACATGCCACAAAAGCATCTTTGTTAATATATTGAATGCAACTTCAGTTTAGGGCCTCGGTGGCTCAGTGGTAAAGCGTTTACCTCTGGTGCATGGGGTCCTTGGTTCGATCCTAGCTTTCGCCAAGTGAACTTTTTGGTGTACGTCCCGTTTTTTCTCATTTTCTTCATTCGACCTTTCCTTCGTTTCTCATTATCACATCCTCCTTTAGCCTAGTCGACATAATCGTGGGACGTAAAACTTAGATTTCATTTTATTTTCATTTGAACTTCAGTTTACTAAACCACCTAATCGTTTTAGACTTAGATTAGTATGACTAAAAGAAACATACATTTCAGAATTAAAGACCATGTAAAGGATGCTAAATACAATGATTCCTTTGTTTTTTGGATTATCCAAGCAGAACATCCATGACATACAATTTACTTAAGGCGGTCTCTAACCTTTGGAGGGCGCTTAGTTTCTCTCTGTCTAAAAGCATGTAAAATTTGGTCATGATTATTTTAGGAATATACGTAGAACATTGCAATTTTGGATAAGTATTTCAATGGCCAATCTCAAGAAAATGACTGGTCAGTTTTATAGATATCCTGTTTTGTTTTGCAGTTGATTTTGATCGATTAAATTTGACAATCATGCAGTGAGGCTCGTTGCTTCTAGCTCGAGCAGACGCATTTTTCTCCTATCTTTTGTCACGTTCATTGTAACTCAAGAAGCGTGTCAAAGTTCTGCGTATATTTATATCACCGCCCGCTCGAGTCACTCAGTCTCCTCCCGCTCTCTATAGAGGATGGAGCAGACGGTGTTTATAATATACTTTCAACACTCTTTATTTCATGTTTTATGCTGTAGAATTCACCCATACTAGGTATAGCTGTAGGTTTTGGTTCCACAAATGCGGCTGCTAACACAATCAACTGAAAGAAATGTATTTCTTTCATAAAACAACTCAATTGTTTTTTTATTTTATTTATTTATTTTTTTAAATTTTTTTTTATACTTTGTGTTACGGAGAGGTATGAGATTGAAATACTAACAATTCGTTTTGGAGACATTCTGTCGTCTTCTGTGCTGTTCCAAATCCACCGAAGAATGAGTCATACTCTTGACTTGCTATATTTTCTTTTTCCTCTTTATTATTATTTACTGTTTTAAACGATTGTGCTTGTTATTTTTAGTGCGCGCGGACAAGTTTTGTTACACACGTATTGTTTATAGGCCTATAAGTCTGAGTTTCGAAGTAAAGAAAACAACGTTTGCGCCATCGATTTTTGTGCATATTGTTTTCGTAAATACTAATTCATATTTGGCAACATGGGCGATATAGAAGGTTCGAAGGTAAAAAGACGAAGATCATGTTACCCTCGACATTCGAAAAATCGATCCAGTCAGGGATATGTTCTCAAAAAGTAGTGGATAAATTTGAAATAAGAATCGGAAACGAAAATCTGAAATGCACACGTAATCAAAACGAAAGACTGCTTCTTTCAAGTATTGGTTGGATTGTTGCCATTGAAATGTGTGGCTGACGTGTGTCACTTTCAAAGGCAAGAAATCCAAAACTTCGTTATTCAAACTAGTCTGCGGTCGCAGCCACACACTTTTGCCATCTCTCTGCCAACAATTAGATTCCTCCACGAAACAAATTTGAAACTGCAGTGGTGGAAATATAAGGAGATCAGATCTCCCTTCCAAGTAGCGATCATGTTGCTACTAGCTGAAATAATAAAAAACAGTACAGGTCGGGTAAATACTCTGTAATATGCATTTGAATGCTACGAAGTATCCAAATGCAATACGAACTTCTGGTAACCCTAGATAGAACACACTAGAAAAATATAACTAGTTTTGAGTTGTCCACTAGTAAAAGTATAATTTGTGTAAGTCATGTATAAGGGTTTTGAACCCAGGACACCTAATGCTAAATCAACGAGATTACAATTGAACCACAGCCGCGCGATACGCACACGGGA
This sequence comes from Thermobia domestica, assembly GCF_964235325.1. NCBI lineage: Eukaryota > Metazoa > Arthropoda > Insecta > Zygentoma > Lepismatidae > Thermobia > Thermobia domestica. The sequence continues at coordinate 183,136,808 of NC_137458.1, read as the reverse complement.
GAAACAGTATGTCAGAAATTGGCCGAAATGAGATAGTCAGAATTGGACATGTGCCATGCTCCACCGGTTAACTTGGTATAAGTCAATTGTAAACGTGAGTTGATTAATCGCGTCCTGGTACTGTTAGTGTACGTGATTCATACTTATAAAGTGGTGGCAAACAGTGGAGAAGAAAGACAAAATAGATTGCTCATAATATAGGCTACCAGACTAGCAACAACACCTGCTTGTTTTTGAGATCTGCATGAAGGGGTGGTTTTGAAACCATTCTGGAAGGTAACTATGATTCACTGTCCGGACAGTTTACAATCCTCGTAGTTATCAGAAGTGACAATTTGACCGGAAATCTTCCCAGACAACTGATAACTGAAATCTTTATTGGCGGTATTAATTTATATGGCACCCATGAGGCCAAATTTTGAGTGATAGCACGGAGATGCCGAATGGCAGTGATACGACCTATGCATAACTCATCTGCAATGGCACGAACACTTTTTCCGAGAGTACGGTTCCATGGTGTTCCTGAAGAGCTAATCGGAACTTGCTGTTGTTCAGTAGCCGTGAACTCATTTTTTAATGTCACCGGCACGAAATTTTATAAATCAACGGCGTATTGTTGAATTCATTCACCAGGCCTGGCCCAACGTCACTTTTTTTCGGTTAGTCATGTAGAGTGGCCCATTATGAACTCGTGAAGGAAAAAAAACTCGGAATTGTGTGTTCTCCATGTCGCACTTTCAAAGGATCCTATTCAACATCACGTTGTCTTCTGACTCATTCGCCTCCCTAGCCCATTTTCTGAACATGTACGGAGCTCGTGACGTCGTACTCTTGACCTTGGTCCATCCACTGGTTCAACTATAAAAGGGTGGTTTCTCACCAGACGTAACTTTGGATATTTCAATCGTACTTACCCAATAATTGAAACTAATTTAGTTTTCTAACACAAAATTACATTTCTCTTTATCATTGCACTTTTGCTGATGTAGCCTGCAAATACATAAGAGCTTGTATATTATATAGAATTGCTAACTTTCCCAAGTAGAAAGTCAGGACATCTTGGTTCAAGACTGAGAGAAAACACCTAAAATATACTGTACACAACCATCCGGTAGAAAAATTTCTTTTACATCTTTCCTTTTTCGCCCTAAAAATTATAGTTCTCTTTATTATTTGCTGGCCCAACAGTTCCATCCGGTTTCTGCATCCTAAGAATTCTATACAAGTAAAGGGGCCGCGGTGGCTCAGTGGTAGAGCGTTCACCTCTGGTGCTTGGGGTCCCGGGTTCGATCCCAGCCCCCGCCAAGTGAACTTTGTGGTGGACAAACACCGTGTGCGTGGGTTTTCTCGGGGTTCTCCCGTTTCCTCCCACTTTCTTCATTCCACCATTTCATTCATTTATCATAATCACCGTCTCCTTTAGCCTAACCGGCATAACCGTGGGACGTAAAACTCAAAGATTTCATTTCATTTTCTATACAAGTAAATAGACACTTTTTAAAATTAATTGAGCTTCTAGTGAGATCATGTGAAATTTGTTGCGTTCATCATTCTCAGATTTCTCATGACTGAAAAAAAAAATGGCTCAACCAAAGCATTATCCAATGAAACCGGCAGAAAAAAATAACAAAATTGTAAGCGATTTAGCGTTTTACAAGATTTCGAACAGTAATTTATTCGCCAGATGTTGTACAAAAGTGTTTGAAATTAAATGAAATTTTTAGCTTTACGTTCAACGATTATGCCCTTTAGGCTAAAGGAGGCGGATGATTAATGAAAGTGAATAATCGTGAGAGAATTAGTGGAATGAGAATGTGGGAGGAAATGGGAAAATACGGATACAATGTTGCCCACCACAAACTTACATGGTCTTGGATCGAACCAGGAATCCTGCACACTAGAGGTGAGCGCTCTACCACTAACCCCCCTTCCGGTGGAACATGGGTAAAATAGGATCGGTTGAAAACCCTGATATTGAAATTTAGTCGGAACAAGACAACTCTCTCAGATGTGACTTGCAAATTTTGTAATTATTTCTGTGAATTTTTTGGATTTACACTAAATGTGCATTATTATACTTATTAGGGTCTATTAATAATAATGCATGTAAACTGAATTGGTATAAGCATTTCCCTCTATATCTTTATTTCAGAGATGGAGGTGTACGAACACATTTTCGTAAAAGGGAGAACGTTTCGAACATACACAATCGTGTATGCAGTACATAAAATTTCAATACCAGGTTTCATGTCTCTGACCTGCGATCCTAAGATACACCGAATTTTATTATAATAATTGCAATCCCCACTTTTTTCCTTTCAACCTCTTTTCTTCCTCTTTTGTTAAAATATCAAAAAACTCTGAAACACGTGTCAAATTAAAATGACAAATAAAAATTCCAAAATTTCAACTCTTACCTTAATCGGAGATACGGTCATTTTACGAAAATTCTTTCCATCCCTTTCACACCCTTCCCTGTCGAATGTCCAAAAATACATTCTTAGTTGTACCCTACGTCACAAATTCTATGCACTGTCCAAATTGTTACTCGGTCTCTCAGGATGTCGTACTGTATTTTTTATTTATTGAGATTGTAATAGACTTTATAAGGATTATGCTATGCATCATGTAACACTAAAAACGTGTTTGAGATCTAATATTTGGGTGAAATACTATTTCCCACAGGACTAGAGGAATTTCTTGTCTCATCTCGATTCTCGTCTCGAAAACAAGATTTTTCCTCTCGTCTCATATTTAAAAATTACTTCTTTCTCGTCTCGTGACAACACTACTTAACTCAGCAGTGAAATATCCTTTCAGGATCCTTCACAAAAAAAGAAGTGCCACATTACAGGGTCAAATATGAACTACTATACTTATTTTAAAAATTCAATTTCTTTAGCATTTATTCATAAAATTAGGAGAATCATTTCCAAAAAAATTACTGGAAAAGTCATCCAAATTCCGCTGAATTTTTTGACAGAAATAAATTATGCTATATTGAAGAAATAAATTCTGGTAATTGCAGTAAAGAGGATAACGCGACGTTTTGTCAGTTAACATTGAAACCAAAAGTGATATTAGATTTCCACCCTTCCAGTTTAGTAGAGAAATCAAAGTAGAGAATACATTCTTGGGACGATTAATTGACTACAGAAAACCATTTCTTACTATCTATGACCGTTTTTACTCTGATAGTGATCAACGTTAAAACCGGAAGTAGTTGATTTCTGCTACTTTCTATTTGAATAGAAGGTTCAGAGAGAAGATGGCATCTATACTTAGAACGCTAAATCGATTCTAACAAAATCGTTTCTCGCTTTCTCATAGTTTCTGATTATGTAGATCAATAATGAAATCAGAAGTTGTAGTGGATTTTTATTACTTCCGGTTTTAGTAAAGAGTTAGGGATGGAAATGGATGTATTCTTCACTCCCGATTGCAAGGAACCGCTTCTATCTATCTATTACAGTTTTTGATTTATAGTGACCAACATTAAAATTGGAAATGATTGATTTCTACCACTTGTAGTTGATGGATCATCTCCATTAACGAACTCAACCGAGATAATTGCCCTAACTGTCTACTGCAAAAATTCGCCTTCGTTCAAGAATTATCGTATGGAGAAGCGGACGCACCTTCTAACATTACAATATTATAAAAATATAAGTCCCGTGATCATAGTCATTACGGAAGACACAAGAGTACATCCGTTCCTGAAAAAATCGCTGTATTCGATTGTCTTCCCTCAATAAACTACCCGTAGTTCTGAGGTGGGAGGAAAATTTAATATATATATACCAGGGATGCAAATATGCAAAAAAAAAATACAATATACCGTTGTCCGAATAACGGTCTACACATTAAAAAAAAAAAAAAAAGGAAACGTCCTTACTTATCCCCCTCCCCAATGTTGAAGATAGATTTGCGCCGCTGCCCACTAGTCATTCAAAAGCCATATTTAATGAACCGTATGTATGAAATTATGATGCTACAACTTGAAGAAAGATCTCAGATGTTCAAAAGATATTTTCATTGTGTTACTTACTCCATAATGAATAAGACTGATGGATGTCAGAGAGTTAGGAGAGTGACCAGACTGTACAAGACGAAACTAGTGATTGAACAAATGATTTCAGACCCAATAATATTGTATCCTACTGTGCTTAGATTGAACACATTCTTCACTTGCTTTTACTGTGAACGGACTTAGCCTGAAATTTTAATTTTTTTTTTTTTATTTTTTTTTATTTTTAAAAAGTAGGTCGCTTCAGTACTATCTTCTTATTTCAGTATACTTCTAAATATTAAAAATATTTTACGTTTTGAATTTTAAAAAGAAATGTGAAAATTAGTAAGGAGACAGTTTTGTTCTTTTTCCAATCAGTTGGCTGTTATGCTTGTGCTGTAAGGAAGTTACATTATATGTGCCTCAACCTATTTTGAGATTCGAGGGAGAAAATGACTGAATAATATAGTACTTCAATAACTTGTAAAGAAAAAGAAGCTTCTGATACGGATTTCGTGTAGGGAGACAGAACAACGCGAGGAAGGGGAAAGAGAAAAAAAAATTCGATTGTTTTCCGTGCGAGCAGCAGCCGGTATTATTGCACGATTGTCAAATTTAAATGATCAAAGTTCACTGCAAAATGAAACGAGATATCTATAAAACTGCTGTCATTTTCTTGAGATTGGTCATTCAAACACTTATCCAAAATTGCAACGTTCTACGTACAGTAGTTCCTGAAATAATCATGACCAAATTTTACATGCTTTTAGATAGGGAGAAACTCAGCACGCTTCAAGGGTTAGAGACCGCCTTAAGTGTTGGAAAAATGTTATGTGGAAACAGGTATTTGAACCTGTTCATACCAAAAATAGCAAAGCTGTCGTTAAGTGGGAATCCAAGGAATTTAGAAAAGAACTGGATTCAAGTCAGTAACGTATAGACGAATTCTTTTGCGAGGTTGAAAGAAAGAAAGACGGAAATAAAAATACCCTGAACAGCAAAAGGAACAATGTTTTGAAACGGATGAAAGTTGCACCATGATTAAAAGGAAGTGTTAATGGAATCTTTATTATTATTTTTCGTTTGCTTGGTAATTCCCGTATTTCATTTAAAATTGTTTTTATAGATGTTTCAGAAGGAAGTTCCTTTCAATTTCTTGTTAATTAGTTTACTGATGATGACTCTAGCAATACAGCAAAAGTATTCTACTGCATTGGCAATGAAATATTCCCTTACCGAGAATTATAGTGGTGTTTCATCACCTAATTCAGGTTAATTGTAAACGATTCATCGAGTATGAAAGTGCTGTATTAAAAATATATACAGTAACGAATGATACATGAAAATATATAGGAACTTCCCAAATTTCAGGCGTACTGTTACAAATGTTCGATATGACTTCCTTTCGTCACATGACACATATCTATGCGGTAGTCTAGTTCGCCTCACGTGCACTCTAGTATATCCGTTACTAAGGTCGTAAATGCAGCTGTGATTAGATCATGAAGCTCACACTAAGTTGTTGGTAGTGGAGGCACACATTGTGTCTCTCACGCTTTCCCAAAGGAAAAGGTCACGAACTCTACATCAGGAGATCTAGGAGCCCATGGAACTGTCTTCTTTTGGACCTTTCCAATCCAACGGCGTTGGAGTTCTTCGTTCAGGTGGGACGCACTTGAATGGGATGATGCCGCTTCAAGTTGGAATATGAAGTTATTGGAATTATTTTGCATTTATTTTCTTTTTTTGAGGAAGAAAAAGCAACTAGAATACAAGTGAATGACATCCGTCACAGTGTTCTCCGCGAAGAAAAACGGGTCGTATACTTTTGATTTGGACACCGCAACAAACACATTCAATTTTGGAGAGAATCTTGTTTTTGTTGCACGGTACCGTGTGATGCTCAGTACCCCTCATGCTCATACGATGCTCGTGGCGATTAACCCTACCACTCAGATCGAGTGTTCCATCGTCACGACAGCAGAAGGTCAAGAAGACCATCGTCCTCCATAGCGTTCAGTATAGAATTACAAAATTCATATCGTTTGGCAAGGTCGTTCGGTTGTAACATTTGTAGTGACTATATGCAGTGCAGTTTTAGTCGCAATCTGGTTTAAAAAAATCACCTCTACTTTTTTCGGAATATCAAGTTCCCGACTGGCGCGCCTTGTTGACCTCTATGGGTTGCGTACAAAATTTATTCTAACTAATCAGAAACGCTTGAATGTCCTATGCTTTTACCTTTACACAGGCAGGCAGTGCCCCTAGACAATCGATGATATCTCAGAATGCTTTGACGACATGGCAGAATAGTTGCAAACTATGTGCGGAATGCATACTGTACGATAACAACGGAAAATACTTCTTATATTCCAAAATAGAGAATGTTTCCTGCTGCATAAATGCCATTTTGGAAACTAGATTTCTGCTGCCGTTTCCTGCCATGAGTCAAGATTACGAATATAAGAAATTGATGTTCTTTCGCTTTATTAGAACAAACACATCGTGTTAATACTTTTCGACATATTTCGCTTTGAGATCCGACGAAATACTTATAATCACGCTGTATTGTGTTGGCAACTTTTGGAAACTTTTGTATTATTAGATTGTAAATGATATTTATTCAGATCCGCAAACCTTAAAGATGAAGATATGTTAATGTATATTTTGTGGTATCAGTATAAGTATACGTTTATGATTTCGATAACATGCCGTATTATTTGACTCAACAATGTAAATGTGAATTCTATATTTGGCTCCATTAAACAGAATATTAGAACTCAGAGTTTAGTTCATTTTCTTACGTTTAAAACTTTATTTCAGCAACAATGTCATATGCCTTGATAAACATATGTCATGTATACATAAAATTCGCTAATAGTTGGCTTAAAGAGATTACTGGACGCATAATTCAATAATAATCAGAGATTTCCATAGTTTTTATAAAAGATTTCCAAAGATTGATCTTTTATAAATAGCATTTTTTTTAACGGATAACCTCCGTCATTATCAGCAGTGTTGAAAATGTCGGCTGCAGTCATATCACTTCTTGTAAAATAAATTGGAACATTTCTGAGCTAACTTTCCGATTAACAAAAACGTTTGTCAAGTTGTACGTATGGAGAAAATCAAAAATTAGATTCACATAAAAGAGAATGGTAAAAATGTGTTTTTGAAATAAAAACTGAAATAAATACTTAAAGACCATCTACAACCAACTGTAGTGTCCAGCGGAAGAGACCATCTGGTGCATCCCGTTATAAATTGTTATAATAGTTAGTAGAGGACATTTATAATTAACCTAAAAGTACTAATTTCAATCTTCTAACAAAAATTATGTTTTGGACCACGTTGGAAACATGCTAGCTCAGAAATGTTTATATTGCAAAGAGTGATGTAGAAGTTTCTTCAACACCATTGATAACGACGTAGGTATCCATTGAAATTGCATGGTTAATTTATAAAATATCGACACATACTAAGTAATTCTTCATTTTAACTAGTTGTTTTACAATTAAGTGTTGCTTTAAAAGAGACTACTAAAGTATTTTGTGATCTGGCAAAATTAACGTAATTTTTAACGTTGAAAAGCTTTATTTTGTTTATTAATTTATTATGTATTTTTATGCTTGCTGCTGAGTGGTTTGCTACTTTTTATAATAGTTTATTTTATAAAATAATATGGGCGCATGAGAGGATGATTCAAATTAACAAACAAGTGCCTATTTACCAATGAATTCTTCTTGGGCAGCTTAAGTAATTTTCATACGTGTCGCAACGCCATACTGGCTGCTACTTCAGTGTCAAGATAAAAGGGATAAAAACGCAAAGGGGATAAGAAATGTGTAAAACGAGGAATACGTACCACTAAATAAATGTAACGTAAAGAATGGATCCTGAAATGTCACGAGCAGAGGAAAGCGCAAAATCAGTGATCTGAATCGAAGGAAGCACAGTGACTATGTTACGTCACTATTGCCAGAATCAAAATATGAATCAAAGGTAAGCAACGAAATTCTATCAATGTTGTCAGTATCCAGATTCAAAGCAGGTTTATATTATGAATAAAGAATAATTCTTTAATCTTCCATTGTTTCTTTGTTTTTGTTGAACCTATTACATTAACCTGTTTTATATTATGTGTATGTTATTTTAAATGACGCGCCAATCCCGACATGCCCTCTTCTTGTGCCTTTTTTGATTGTCTAATATGTTCTTTAATTCGAGTGTTAATATTGCGTTTCGTTTGGCTTATATATGAGGAGTTACATTCGCATTGAACGCGGTAAATGCCTGACTTATTTAGTGGATCAACAAAATAACTGTTAAATCCGGTGAGTTGTTGTAGACTTTTCGACGGGATACTACAAGCAGATATGATATGCGTTGCAAGAATACGTTGAATTTTTGTCGATAATTGTGGAAAGTAACGAATTCCTATCCAAGTTTTCGCTTCTTTGGGAGTAACAGTTTTAGGGACTTGCACCCAACTACGTGTTCGATTAAACCACTTTTGTAAAGTACGCAATTTGTAATATATATATATATATTTGGTCTTATTTTCTATAAAAACTGTATTTCGTCATTATGATCATTTGGATGATCACAAATTAATAATGCCCTGCGAAAGAAATTCTTCCAAATATTGACCTTGTACAGTGGCGGATGTGCTGACTGTTGATGTATGTAAGCAGTGCTTGCATTAGGTTTTCGATACACTTTTGTTTTAAATTTGTTGTGTGATCGGGTAATCAGTAAGTGTAAAAGTTGAAGACAGTTATCAAATTCACGTTCGAGGATGAACTTCAGCCTAGGATGCTGATTGTTGTATTGTTTAAATATTTGTAAAAGTGTATTTTTGTCACGATATAACTGTAATATCTAATGTACTTAAATGCATCCTGCTGTAAAATACAAGTTTGAATCTGATTTAAAACAATATTGTACAATATCGGAGATAGTGTGTTGCCCATGGCTAAACCATCATTCTGAGAAAAGGAATGATTTTCAAATCGGAATACATTAGTTGTTAAACAGATCTCAAGTAATTGTAATAAAAAGTGAATTTCATAAGTAGATGCACCATTTTATAATAATCAGGATCATGTACTATTGATAGTACAATACGGATAGTACAATGGTATAGACGAATACATATTAACAACGTCTATGGATGCACGTAATATGATATTAGAATTTTCAAATGATGATAACTGTTTAATGTCAAAACTAATTTTCACAACATATTTGTAAACACTATTGTAATCATTTAAGAGGCCTCATCCCGGCGAAATTAAAATACCGCTAATTTTTCAGTAATTATGCCATATCTTTAAATAGATAAAAGATAATCGAAATTTGGAACAAGAGCGCCCTAGACAATATAATTTTACATGGGATACCATTATCACGACTCACTTATCTGCTTTCGATTTCGAGTCATTTTGAAAATAGGCATTTATTTTCGCGTTTCCAAACGGCTGAAAACGGAAAGCCACTAGGTGACTTGTGATAACGGTACCTCATGCAAAATAATATTGTCTAGGGCGCTCTTGTTCCACATTTCAATTATTTTTTATCTATTTGAACATATCACATAATTACTGTAAAATTAGCTGTATTTTAATTTCGCCGGTATGAGGCCTCTTAAGTTTCTTTATATAACCATTTGGATAGTAAATAAGCTGGATGATTGAAACCTGGTGTGATCGGACGAAGGGTAATGTTGGGTTTGTGCATCTTCGGAAAGCCATGGGAAGACTGGGTGCATGTATTTTTGTCATGTCTTTTTGAAAATCAGTTAAAAGTGGAGAAGAATCAATTGTCGACTGTACCGTCTTTATAACATATGGCAATGGATTACGGGAATATGAAACAAAATTGCAATTATGAAACAAAATTACAATTGCGTTACAGCCTGCTTTTTATCAAGCTGTACCACTAGAACAAATACTCGTTCGTTAGTATATATTCTTGATGTTATTTTTGATGTTATTCTTGATGTTATTCTTGATGTTATGTACCAAAGGTTATGGCCTGCTTGTTATCAAGCTGTACTATTGAAGTTTAGGTCATTTATCTTGATCATGTGATTTCAGTAAAATAGTTCGATTATAAGATGATTTTTTAAATTTTTTTTTTATGGTAGGTTAATAACTTGACTGAGTAATATCAATATAAATTCAATAGCGAACCTTTTTATTTGATTTGGCATAGCGCCACTCATCTACAGTAGACATTGAATTTCGGTGAGATAATGTAAGCAGTAAGAACACATTATCGGTAGTTGATACAAGAAATCTCATTTGCTACCTTAACAATTAGTCTGAATGATAACAATATATCTATGCTTTGGGTTTTTCACCATATGTGGATTGAATGATTAGACTGGCTCAGTAAAGATCGTATTTATCTATATATTAAAATGCTACAGTACCAATTAAGAGCGACTGAGCTCTAACCTATAACCTTAGCTTTCAAACCTTTAATTTACGGTTATTTGTGATTTCACGTTTATAACAAAGACAAATATTTTTAAAAGAGTGTATTTTAAATAAATTACCTAAAGAAATATTTTTCAGAAAATGTTTATCCTTTTAAATTATTGTTTGAAGGCCTTCGCCTTTAATAAGCCTTCTCGGAAATAAATGCAAATGAATTGTGCTGCCATCTTTGGAGCTCTTTTAAACTACGCGTATATGTATGTGGCCAATCCTTTCGACAATGAGATCTCGGAAACTACAGGCTCTAGAAAGATGACGTTTTCACTGATCGATTGCAAATTTCATGTAGATTGTCCAGTTCTAATTGAATATTTAAAAAACATGGACATTATTTCTTTATTACATTTTTACGGGTACATTGGAAGTGTTGAACTTAAAAAAAAATAAAATAAAGCATCACATGCTAAGCATTATACATTCCAACACCACACTGTTGTATATAGGGGTTGTATATGTCTCAGTCGTTTGTTTCTTGGCCAAATAATAATGGAAAAGGAAGGATAAGCACTTCTCCAGTCTAAGATGAACCTTTCTTGGGGGGAGAGTGTTTTGCCCAATGAACACCATATATAATTGACATTATAATTAATTGTGTATGTAATGTATTTGCTTATTACATACTGCATGCAAGAAGAAATAAAACACTGGTCATACATGAATTAGAAACTCCAACCGGAAGCTGGCTCAAATCTTGCAAACGATGCGAGATATTGAGAAAAATAATCGAAAAAAGTCTCTCCTTTATGATACCCCTTGGCTTTTTTTAATCAATACGTCTTTCAATTGTGTCTGTAAGGGGACATGTACAGATTGTAAGGAATGATAAGGAGATTTATGCTCATATGCGAATGATACGCTGTGTAGAGAGCGCAGGTTCAGCTAGTAATATATTAAAATGCTAGATTTATATGTTTGTCCCCAATCCTCTCGACAATGAGATCTCAAAAACCACAAGTGCTAGAAACGTGCCGTTTTCACTGGTCGATTCAAAATTTTGTGTAGATTGTCCAGTTCTCATTCAAATTTTCAAAAACCGTGTCATTATTGTTCTATTCAACATTTTAGGGCCGGTTTAAACCCATAAGATTAACATTGTTGCAGGCCGAAACTATGGTGTTAGGCAACCAGTAGAGAAGTTATATTTAAAGCAAAGCACCTGCAATGTCCGTCAACCCGCCAATCTGAATGGCAAAACTTATTGCATGCTGGCAACTTCGACTTCAAAGGCTTCAAGAGACGCAATGAGGCGTACTCGGACGGATATGGATTTATTAGAAAAAATATTTCCACTTGATATCGTGTTACTTCTACAAATTTGCTACAAACTCACTCCAACATCTATACATAGCAATTCACTTCCTTTGTGAGTCTCCTAAATGAAATGAAATGAAATCTTTGAGTTTTACGTCGCACGGTTATGCCGGTTAGGCTAAAGGAGAGATGAGTGAAATGGTGGAATGAAGAAAGTGGGAGGAAACGGGAGAACCCGAGAAAACCCATGAGCACGGTGTTTGTCCACCACAAAGTTCACTTGGCGGGGGCTGCGATCGAACCCGGAACCCGAAGCACCAGAGGTGAATGCTCTATCACTGAGCCACCGCGCCCCCCTGTGAGTCTCCTATTGTGCCTTTACTTGTGTGAGTAAGGAAAAATGCACAGTGGGAAGGAGATTCGTGGTCATAATAAAACGATGCGCTGAGTAGACAGCGCAGGTTCAGCTAGTTGTACATAATTGTTCACTGCGTTATTTATTCTGTGTTTAGGTAGATTACGTAGGATAAGAGTATTGATTATTTGTTCATTTATTTCATGTATGAGTATAATAATAACATAATTGCTTGATCCCATAGTTATTGATATTAAATATGTCAATGGCCATGAAAAATAATAATATAAAGTTACCTAGTTGTCAGTAAAAGTAAATATGAATATGTTGTCTCTTGTATTCAAAATAAACATAAATATTGTTCGAGGAATGTGAGCATGTGTCTATACACATGAGAATGTCGTCACTAATTATTATTTAAAAATATTTAACTATATCTAATTTGCATTAAACGACCCATACACGTACACACCTACATGAGCAACATGGATGAAAGATCTGTTTTACCACGCATGTTGGAAGAAGTTTTTGCCCACACAGGTACCAACATTCTGTCCAACTTAGAATCGAATGGCAAGACAATATGATTGCTACCAAACCATCGAGGTCTCTTAATTCTACATGTTAGTACACAGGAATAAGTGTGAAAATAAAACTAGTTCCAATAATGATTTTTTTTTTTAATTCTGACCTGTGGAGATAACCCATCAGGGTCTTATCATTTAGGTTATACTGCTGTGTTTATTAAGGTTGCTTCTACTTACACGTGTTTCTTCCTGATCCGATAAGAATGAAAGTTCATCGTAGTACCCCATTGGTGTAGCCTTGGGGGCCCATCGGGGCCAGTCCCCCCAAATGGCTTCCTAAACCCCTCAAATACCAGCTTTTAAAACATCATCGTAAGATTACTTCTCTTGAGTCATTCAAGAATAACAAAGTTTACCTATAATTAATAATTCACAGTAAATTATTTACCGATCGAAAAATAGTATGATACCTCTTCCGTGTAATGAATAACCAAATGCATAACTTGCTACCACATCTGCTACAATCGATTGATCTAGTGCTCCTGTGCGGATCATGTCCAAATTAGATGGAAAAGATTTAGATAATGGAACTATATTATTCCACATCATTTATACTTCTTCTTTAGATTTGTGACAATATAAACTGCATAACAAGCAAATGGACTTCGATTTTTTTTTTTTTTTTTTTTTTTTTTTACAACAGATTACACAATGTATTGTGATTTATATTTGACGGTTTGAAGACAAACTATTTACTATAAACACTGCCTTAAAACAATGGCCCTAAACTGATTTGTAACTACATTATATTTCTTATATGCTGTAAAATGTTTTTAAAAACACATTTTTCATTAGATGGAATATATGGTAAAAAACAACGTTTTCATTGTTTTTCAGTTTGAATTTCATTTTTTTTTTTTTTTTTGCCACCTGGTGTAAAACAGGAAGTGAGATATAGCTCTTAATTTTTTTTTTATTCACAAATAATAAACAAAGAAATTAAGTAAAATTTCAAGGAAATTCAGTCTTATGTAGATAGGTTCTGTGTACAAGTGGTTAAATTGAAATAGCTTTGCACCATTGGTCGGGCAGTAGTTCTTGGTTAAGTATAGTAAAAACTACCTGGTACATAAATAATATTTATGGAGAAAGAAACTAAAAAAAAAAAAAAAAGTTTTTTTAGTTTTTCGGGAGGAAACCAAAATTTCCCAATTTTTTTCCAGACTTCAATATCTCTAGTTGTAACACTTTTTTTTTTTTTTTTTTTTTTTTGCTTTGTACAGTGTAGCTGCCTCCCCCTCAAAAACGACGGGTCCCTTCTTAGATAAACCTGCTGGCTACACCTCTATAGTACTATAACTTCGCCATGTAAAATTCATGGCAAAAACACTTAATTTGCTTTTTCTCACTTTGTTGTGCTCTCTTCTGTAGTTGGAGTGCAACGTGTTCATCCTCCTTTTAACACCATTAAGTGTGGCGTCAGGTTGAAACTCTCGCAGCTTTTTACCTTGCACAAACATGGTAGTTCTTTCTATATCTCAATAAATTCACGTACAGAATCCCTTGTCATGTAATGCATATCATCCATCTTCAACGACCTTGACATTACGGAGGAAAGAGGGGTCACGTGATTTCTTCCGCTGCCGTGATTGGCGAACCAAAATGTAAAACGACAAACTTGCATGAACGAGCACATACACGATAAACATGCATGAAGAACGGCAAAACCACTATGCGAGTTTACAAAAGATTTTGAAAACTTTGAACATGCGTGAACGAGGCCATACACGATCAACTTGACAGTGGTTTTATCATTTCTCATGCAAGTTGGACGGTTTCTTCATGCATGTGTGTACATGTATGGGCCGCTTTACAGATGTATCATTGAGTACATAAATGTTATGAGTCATGGCCAGACCTAATCGTGATTGCCTAGTCAAGTTAATCAAGAATAATCAAGTTAGTCAAGAATAAAGAAAAACTCATCATAATTTACGGTAGACTTCTAAATAATAATCCAGACTAGATACTTAATTTATTCATATTTAAATTGTTAATTTAACTACTTTATTAAATTTTGGATAAAAAAATTTGTTTAAGCTGAAAGGATCTATATTAATCTGATATACAATGTAATGTTTCATACAATAGATCGTTGTTTTCAAAATATTTCGATGAAGCCATGACAACGGCTATGCTATATGTCTGTTAATTCAATTCCAACATTGTCATTGATATGCTTTGGCATTTTGTAGAATCACTCTTGTTCCTCAGCTGTTGCTGTTAGGAAAAATATAATAAAGTTTTACTTCTGCTTGAAACTTACTTGTTTCTTTGTATGATTCACAATAAATTAATGCTTATTCTGAAACTGAAAACTAATGTAGGATTAAGCAAATGAAATTTCTTTTCAGCTGGTAAATAATGAAATATACAGCCTCTTGAATCGAATGACACCATTGCAGGACTCTGGAATATTTATAACTTAATTGAAATGTCAAATATGTTGCGCCTACAAGATTTTTTCTTTTTTCATAATCTGGTCAATGTAATTAAAGCCAATATTCTTGGTTACTACAGTCCATACTATTAATAAATATGGAAAAATAGGTATAAAGGTCAAGATGTATATTTAATATATATTAAATATTCTTTAAAAAAAAATGACCATGTATGCATTATGGATATATTTATTTATTTACTTATTCATTTAACTATTTTATTTTATTTTATTTTTACAATTGTGAAACAAAATTGCGGAAAAGTGAAAATTTTTTTCACATTCCCATAATCCATTGCCTCAGGTTATAAACACGGTACAATTGACAATTGATTCTTCTCCACTTTTAACTGATTTTGAAAAAGGCATGATGAAAATACCTAGCCTTCCCATGTTTTATGGCTTTCCGAAGGTACACAAGCCCAACATTTCCCTTCGCCCGATAATCAGGTTTCAGCCATCCAGCTTATTTACTATCCAGATGGTTATATAAGAAACTTAATGATTACAATAGTGTTTACAAATATGTTGTGAAAAATAATTTTGATGTTAAACAGTTATCATCATTTGTAAATGCTAATGCGATATTACTTGCATCCATAGACAGTGTCAATATATATCCGTGCATACCATTGGAGCTTACTATCAATAGTACACGATCTTGGTTATTATAAAATGGTGCATCTGCTTATGAAATTCACTTTTTATTACAATTAGTTCAGATCTGTTTAACAACTAATGTATTCCGATTTGAAAATCATTCCTTTTCTCAGAATGATGGTTTAGCCATGGGCAACACCCTATCCCCGATACTGTCCAATATTGTTTTAAATCAGATTCAAACTTGTATTTTACAGCAGGATGCATTTAAGTACATTAGATATTACAGTTATGCCGATGACATTTTACCACTTGTACTACTTGTACGAAAATACAAATTTACAAGTATTTGAACAATTTAACAGGCTGAAGTTCACCCTCGAACGTGAATCTGATAACTGTCTTCAACTTTTACACTTATGATTACCCGATCACAATAAATTGATAACAAAAGTATATATCGAAAACCTAATGCAAGCACTACTTACATACATCAACAGTCAGCACATCCGCCACTGTGCAAGGTCAATATTTGGAAGAATTTCTTTCGCAGGGCATTATTAATTTGTGATCATCCAAATGATCTTAATGACGAAATACAAATTTTATAGAAAATAAGACCCCCCCCCCCAAAAAAAAAAGGTTGCTTTTTTTTACAAAAGTGGTTTAATCAAACACGTAGATGGGTGCAAGTTCCTAAAATTGTTACTCCCAAAGAAGCGAAAACTTGAATAGGAATTCCACACTTTTCACAATTATCGACAAAAATTCAACGTATTCTTGCAAAGCGTAACATATCTTCTTGTAGTATCCCGTCGAAAAGTCTATAACATTTCACCGGATTTAAGTTATTTTGTTGATCCACTAAATAAGTCAGGCATTTACCGCGTTCAATGCGAATGTGACTCCTCATATATAAGCCAAACGAAACGCAATATTAACACTCGAACTAAAGAACATATTAGACAATCAAAAAAGGCACAAGAAGAGGGCATGTCGGGATTGGCGCTTCATTTAGAATAATATACACATAATATAAAACAGGTTAATGTAATAGGTTCAGCAAAAACAAAGAAACAATGAAAAATTAAAGAATCATTCTTTACTCATAAATATAAACCTGCTTCAAATCTGCATACTGACAACATTGATAAAATTGGTTGCTTACCTTTGATTCGTATTTTGATTCTTGCAATAATGAAGTAACATAGACACCACGTTTCCTTCGATTCAGTTCACTGGTTTTGCGCTTTCCTCTGTTCGTAATATTTCAGGATCCATTCTTTACGTTACATTTATTTAGTGGTATGTATTCCTCGTTTTACACCTTTTTTTATCCCCTTTCCATTTTTATCCCTTTTACCTTGCCACTGAAGAAGGAACCAGCGTGGTATTCTGAAAAGTATGAAAAATATTTTGGCTTCCCAAGGAAGAATTCATTGGTAAGTAGCTAATTTTTTGCTAATTAGTTTATTTTATAGTTTTTATTAATATTTTTCTATTTACTATATTCCGCATATTTCATATATATTAAACCTTGTTCATTATATTTGCTAGATTGGTCAATTCCAAGTTCTAAGTGCAATTTATATTTAAATTTATTTCTTAGTTATTATATCTATTAAACTGAGAGCGCTAGTTCTCTTCCCACGAAAGAAATAAGTTTTTCCTTCTTCTTTAAGCGTTTGCAAAATATGTAGAAAATTACATCGATTAGAAAAGATCTTATTGTAATTAATTGTTTGTTCATGTACTTAGTTACTAGAACATAGTGAAATCGTAATCGCGCACACTAAGAATGTTGCGCTATAGGCATTTTCGCCAAATGCTTCTTAAGGTAGGTAAGGAAGGAATTGGTAGAAACGAAAGAGAAATAAAGAAATAAGAGTTACCTGTGAAGCATCCTTGTGAACAACAGATTATGATGGATTAAGAGTAAAATATTCAAATATGCTCGCTATGGCAGTATCTTAAAGCACATTCAATAATTGAAGTTTTAGCAGCGGGAAAATTAAATCTTAGCGAAATTGATAATCATTTACAAACAGTAGTGAAAAATTTCGGATCGTATTACGATGAATTAGATGGAAAGCAGGAATTTTTGCATTGGAAATGGGGAAAGCGAGTATTAAGACTGAATCTTGGAGTGGTCGATAAATGTCTCTGGCAGATGAAAAATGTGTACATCAAATAAAGTAGTTATTTTGAAAAGACAACGAATTTCACTGCAATTAGTATGTTTGGTCGCGACAAACCTGAAAATTAAGAATATCAGAGAATTTGAGAAATCAGAAAAGTTAGGAAATTGTGCTAAGAACAGGGAATTTTGATTTACTAATTAATGAAAATTTTTAAAAATAATATGACTATTTCAGATATGGTTGAGTGCTTGTTTCTTATTTCGAAACATCAAACAGATAGATAGATATATGATAGATAGGTAGGTAGATAGATAGATAGATAGATAGGTAGGTAGGTAGGTGCGTCTTCGAGTGTTTCGTCATCGTCCTTAAACTTGTTAAACCATCGCTGCACTGTCCGCGTAGTCACTCTATCTATCTATCTGTCGGCAGGTGGTCTAGTTCTGGAAATCTGTCAGCAAAAAAGACCACTTTCCATTATCTACTTTTATGAAAGTGGCCTATTTGCTGATTGAGGTGGTCTATTGGCGGAATCTTGGTGGTCTATTTGCTGACTTGAGAAATTTGTGGTCTAAATGCGTAATAAAGCTTGCCAACCTCTGCATTCTCTACAGCATAACTATACTCAGTAGATACTCATTGCTTGACAACCATGCAATTTAAGGTTTACCGCTAGTCGTCTATGCTTACTTAGGTTTATCTGGGTAAATCCCATTTCAGGGGTAGACATATCATTTCCATCAGAATATATACTTATTCTCTAAAAATTTTCACCTTACTAGTTCATCACATTTTATTTTTCTCACGCTAGTGACTACGTCTTCTTCTACTCATTTGACATAGTTCTTATCAGCTTAAGCCGCTAAGCGGTAAGACTTAAATTCATTTCAGGGGTACACATTTTATAAATGAAACCAAAAAAAGTTGTATCGCTTTTTCACCCACCACCCTCTAATATCAATATATCACCTAAGACGTACCTGGAAGATCAAAAATGATCCCCAAAAACATCGACGAGCTTGCCAACATTTCGGTAGACCATGGATTCCATCGCAGTGCGCCGTGAAGCAAAGAAGGTATCAAGTGCATTTTGCGCCTCTACTAGGAATTTAAACTGGGGCATTCTAAGGTGATTATCCAAGGAATGTAACAGGTAATAATCTGAGATACAATGTCCGGGGAGTGTGGCGGATGCAATAGTGTTTCCAATCCAAAGCGTAGAATGGTGTCCCGGATCATCCTAGCCACGTGAGGCTGAGCGTTGTCCTGTAACAGGAGGACCCCTTTGTGATTGAGAAGTGCTGGCTCCAGAGTTTTGAGTTTTTCTTGAACACGGTTCAGCTGCAGACAGTGCACAGTTACATTGATGCTCTGATCTGCTTGTAACAGATCCCGTTGCACGATGCTGCGAGCAGTCCACCAAACACACAGGAGGACGTTCATCGGTGCAGTGCTGGTTTCGGCTGTTTTGGAACCGGTTCGTGGGATGCTAACCAATGATGATAGTGCCGTGGAGCTTCGTATAGGACCCATTTCTCATCACATGTCTACACCCTGTCCAGAAATGACTACTTCCTCAGACGAGAAAACAAACAAACACAGGTATCTGCTCATGTTGCCTTCTGGCCCGGAGTCAATTAATGTGGGACCCATCTCCCCAACTTGTAGTGCTTCCCAAGTTGATGGAGGTGCTGCCGAATGGTTTATCCACTTAAACTGAATTTGTAGTTCCAGTTCCTCGTATGTCTGGAAACAGTTCACCCGAATTTCTGGCTGATGATCTTCATTTTGAACATGTTTTCTGGCACGTGGTGCGTCTTCGAGTGTTTCGTCACCGTCCTTAAACTTGTTAAACCATCGCTGCACTGTCCGCGTAGTCACGACACTCTCACCAAAGGCCTGGTATATATTCCGCCCCGCTGCAGCGGCGTTTGACCCGAGTTTGAACTCGTACACCATACATGCACTTATGACGCTCTGTGGTGGTCCCATGCTCACTCTGTCCTTAAGCAAGTTCACGGTGTAAGTGAACTGCCACAGCCAGGTAGTATGTTGGATATACCCAAAATAACAACAACTGACCTTGGCATTATCTCCATCCGCGTTCAACTTACGGTGTGAGAGCCAATTGAACACAGTTCTCCACAAAAGCGACAGAATTTTCTTGGTTACCTTTATAATAATTTATCATGGAAGCCCGTCAATACAGTTTTGTTAATATAGTCATCTTTTAATACTCTCAAAGTTATAAGACACTGATATTCTTGGATTAGGATTTCTAAATTACGATAGTTTATGTTAGTGAAACTTGTTTGTTTATTAATAATATGAATTAAAGATGCATTGATTTTTTTAATTTAAGATAAGAAATTAACAGTGATGCTTAGATAATTAGAAAATTCAAGTGCACTGCAACGTGCTACAAGCAATCTTAAAAATATACATAATTCAAGTGCATTCCACACCATGATGTTCATTTTAAACGTGTGACTATAAGAAATACTGTATTCAGAAATTTTGCTGTATTTTTTTTTTATGTAACATATTTGTCAATATACATATTTAAGTTATGTAGAATTTATTACTTTTATAGACAACATAAATTTAGATTTCTAATACAGTACTTTAATTCATTTTTCGTTAAATAGGTAAAGAACTGAACTATAGATGCTCAATGGTAAATCGCTTATCTATGGTGCGTAGGGTCCCCGGTTCGATCCTGGTTTTCATTAAGTTGTTTTTGTGGTGGCAAAAAGTGTGCGCATCGAAATTTCAAGGAGTTCTCCTGTTCTCGCTCGTCTTCATTCCACAATTTCGTTCATTATCATCATCACCGTCTCCCTTAATCTAGATGCATAACGTGAGACGTTAACTGAAGAAAACATTGTGTTCGTGGATTCTCTTGGGTTCTCCCTTTCCTCCCATAGTCTCCCTCTACACCCCTACGAGTAAGTCTATAATCTCGAACAAAATACACACTATGTTTTATAAAAATAGGAGACCTATGAAATTGCCGTGAAAATATTTTATTTACAATCAGGAGGGATTCACTCCCTCAGTATTGACATGTCAAAATAGAACAATGTTATATGTAATTGTAGAACACTTATTTATTTGAACACCGGGGAAATGAGATTGGAATCCCTTAAGAAAATTTTACATTGTATTTTCTCAAAATCGAATAATTAATAATATATATGCAGTTATTAATATATATACATTTATAATTAAGTAATGTACTGAACAAAAAGGAGAATGTCGTAAAACAAGCTACTAAATGTTTTACAAAGTGAAATACGTTACAATGAGTTTTTGCAGGGAAGAATTTGCCATTAATATTACTCCTAACATGAATATTTTATTCTATGAGCTGGCGTTCGTTCCTGTATACACTGAAACTGATGGAAGGATGTAACAACAGGAAATTTTACAGTCATTTATTCTGTAATAATCTACTTCTACACTTAAGGTTTAGAAGATATTCGTATTAATATACTTCTAAAACAACTACGTATATTATCTCTTTAAATTCTACAATAGATTATTGTACAATAGTTGTCCAAAGATGAGATATGCATATCAATCGATAAAGCTAGTTGAACCTAAGAAAGTGACATGCGGGAGGATAAAACCTTATATGTAATTTTTCGAGAAACTGCAAAAATAAATATATATTGTGCTAAAAGAATGTTATTAGTGGCCAACAATAGCTGAGCCAGTAACATTACACTTATCAAAGCGAAATTCACATATATATATATATATATATATATATATATATATATATATATATAAAACTTCATAAAGCATTTCATTATGACACCAGCAAAAAGGCAGTACACTCTTTGGTTAAAAATACAATAACTTAAAATTATCATTAACTTTAATTTTAATAGAATATATCAAAAATCCAGGATTGTAATGTAATAATGTATCCCCTTTAACTAGGACCATATGAGTCTTTCCGCCTCGGACAAGGCCCTGATAACAACTAAAGCAAATATGTGAAAGACGTTTTTGAATTGCCCACCCGCCACTTTCTAATTTTGATTCGGAACCGAAGCCATACATTTAGGCGCGTATTTACGTAAGTGCTATTTTCTGCTCGAGCACAGGGCGGTGGAATTAAGTGAACTGCAAAATTTTGGATTTTTTACGATTTACAATAAAGTAACATTTAAAACTAGCAACTCGCAGAGTCCCGCACAAGCGCGAGGAAATATCTTAATGTGTTTAATTCGCTCTAATTACAATAGTTACCAATAAGTTAGTTTGTTTGGTTGTTTTAAAGAAGTCATTCTCTCCCACCCTCACTCCAAGGGGTGAGGATGAACTTGAACATAATGAAAACTGATACCATTAAACTCAGCGACCTCGAAAACTATGAATTCAACACTACCTGTTGCTATTTATTACCTTTAAAATCTCGCTCCCGCACTGGGGAGTGAAGTAAGACCTTAAAGTTGAATAGGACTAAAACTGCCACTATTCATCTCATAGACCTCAAAAACTATGAATTCAACTCTAATATTGGTCGTTTTCGATTATTTAAAAAAATGCTCCATGTTATTCGTGTGGGTACTTTGCACCCCCATATCTCAGCTCAAGTGTGACCTAAGAACCTGAAACAGTCATTTGAATCATTTCTCTTAGAGCTTTAAAACATATTAAAATCTCATTTTTCTATCTATTTTGATTCTCGAATTGAAAAGCGCTACAGACAGACAGGCAGAAAAACAGTTTATTGTATCATTAATATGGATGTTATTAAACAATTACTGATGGCGAATAATGCAAACAGTTATTTTTCTTATCAGTTATCACCAATAATTATTGGTGTCTCAGTGATGGATGTCAGCCAATCCCAGTTTCAAAATCACACCGCCATTAGATCTCTAGTAGGCTACTCTCTCTCTCTAGAAATTAATAGAATGTATTTTCTCCGGACAGTATATTAAAACATAAATGAATAAATTACATGCCAGTATTGAGAGAATGTCCCCAATGAATGAGCGGTTAAGCTCCTTGCCTTGTAATCAAAGGGTCCTGGGTTCGATTCCCGGTGGGGACACTTTTGATTCGGATCCCAAGTTAAGCTGTAGGTCCCGCCATTGGTACGTCATCATTATCCCATGGAAGGCAATGGCACTATCCATAGGTTCAGCTTGCCCAGGAACCTTCGGGTCAAACACCTACCTTTGGACAGAATACCACATCGTAGTCATCATTGAGGGGAGAGAATAAGGCTATTTAAAATTACGTTGTAACGTTTGTAACTTGTAATAGCTAAACTGCTACTTAACAATAGCTGGTATGTTTGCAAAATCAAAGCTTGTTTCCTTGTTTAAGACATAAGTTTGTTTGGAACTCCTTCGTAGCTAAGCGGTTAGCGTACGCGCCTATGGCATGGGACACCCGGTGGGATCTCTTGTGGTTCGGATTTCACGTTACTCAGTAGGTCCACGTCTCATATAGCTACGCTGATGAACGGGACGTTAAACTCAATATCATAATCATCAATCATAAGGTTGTGTGGGAGGAGCGGCAAATTATGTAGAGCACAGGGGCGCACAATTTATAAATACGGGCCTGCAAACATTTGCTTTTCGTTTGTAATTGATTGTTTTGAATAATAAATAGTTTGTTTCCAAAACATAGATATATATATATACAAAATTAAGTTAGTGGGAGCAGTGTGAAGTGGTCCTCTATCAAATTTCGATTCAAAACCAAAATCAATAGCATGTTTTTTGTTAGTTATCGATTCTTTTGAAGAAAGAAATCTATTGTTTCAGAAACCTTCAAGAGATATTTATAAAATAAAGTTGGGGGCAACTTCACACTGTCCCCCACTTTAAAATTTTGTTTCAAAAACCTATCTCAATCGTTTGTTTCTCGTTTGTTATTGATTATTTTGAAGAAAAAATTGTTTGTTCCGATAAACGTATTGAGATATTTACAAACTGGACTGTAGTTAACTTTTGGGTTGGGGTGTAGCTAACTTCACTCTCGATTCTCATATTTCAATTTTGATTCAAAATCCAAGCCAATCGTTTGTTTTTTCTTTTGTTATTGATTTTTTTTTTTTTAAAAAAAACACCTTCAAAAATTATGGAGAGATATTTACTCTTTTACCCTACTTTTAAATTTTGATCCAAACCCAGAGCCAATCGTTTGTTATTGATTTGTTTTGAAGAAAAAATTATTTATTTCGAATATCATAAAGATATATTTAGAAAACAAATTTTGAATATGGTCAGATTTGCCCTCGTCTCCCTACTTACAGATTTCGATTGAAAACTAAAATCAGTCGTTTGATATGGGTTTGTTGTTGATTATTTTGAAGAAAGGTAGTTTGTTTCGATAAACATAAGAATATAGTTACGATGTGGTTTGGATGAAAGTGGTTTGTTTCTCGATCGTTGTTGATTGTTTTGAAAAAAAAAAAAAAAAAAAAACTAAAAACAACAAGAGATATTTACAGAATACATTTGATGGACCACTTCACACTGCTTATTCTACTTTTAAATTTCGATTCAAAGCTCAAGTCAAGTTTGTTTTTCGTTTCTTATTGATTAGTTGAAGAGAAAATAGTTTGTTTCGAAAAATATTAAGAGCCATTTACAAACTAAAGTTGGGTGGGCCAACTTCATACTAGTCTTTTGAATTTTGAATTTCAGTTTAAAAAAACTCAATCATTTGTTTGTTGCGTGTTATTTTAATGCTTTTCGATTTTTCTTCAAAACAATCAATATTTTGATAATAAAGTTGGTGGTCATCTTCACACTTGCCCTGCACTTCCAAATTGCATTCAAAGCAGAAAGTAGTAAAAAATGTTAAGAAAAACACAATTGGTAACGTACGCAGAAATTCATCAAGGGGAGTCCAGACTTCGAAGTTCGTATAATTTCAAGTGTTTATATATATAACAGAATAATTAATATCAATTGAAAGTAGAACATATTTTATGATAAAGTTCAAAAAGGAAAAGGCCAAATAATAATACCCGATACGATACAGATTCCATAACAAACCAGTACGGTATTTCATTACTTTCTTTTATACTTTGATAGTAAGAAGTGAAACACAACGAATACAGATTAGATAATAGCGCTTTAAAATTGCTTTATTTATTACAAGTTGAGAAGAAAGAAAGTAATACTATTTGATGGAACAAAGACTGAATAAAAATAGTGCTTCATTCTCCCTTTATACATTAAACAAGTGTCACATATACACCATGTGATCGTGTTTAGTTTTAACAGCATGATGTTTTTTTCAATTATTATTGAAATCATAAGTGGTTAAAATTTATATCACTTCTAGTTTTAGTAGAGATATTAGAGTGGAGACTGCATCTCCTCCGTAATATTGGTAAATAATTTTTGCTTTTTTCGCAATATAATTGTATTTTTCCATATTTAAACGATGGGAATCTTGTTTTTATTTCGTAAAAAAACATTGTGTGGCACGTTTAATTCATGTTCGACATAAGAAAATTTTATCTATTGTGTATCGTTATATTGTAGTTTATCTACTGTGCAAGGTTGGCATCCTTACTCCGCATTTAGACGACAAAAACCCAATGTTGCAAACTAAGTAGCACGTAATAAAACATCAATTGGGCAAGAACATTAATCATGTGACGATTTAAAGGAACCGTATGGGCATTTTCTCATGTCAATTAGGAATTCGTGTTCATAAATTGAATGTCACCATTAACTTACACTCGGTTTCAAATATTTGATTTAAAACACCGGTCAAATGACAATAAAGGTTTCAAGTAGGAGATGGTGACACTGAATTCTGCAAATAGACCTCAAGCAGCTTTAATTATTGTATGTGCATTATTAAGCATTTTAATGAAAATATTGAAGTAAAAATTGTCATGTACAATCTCACCCTAAAGGGAAATATGTTTCAAACCTTATTTTCCTTAAATATTTACAGAAAACTAGACTATTCCGGATTTTGGCGAAATCTGGTTCTTTTTTGCGCAAATAGACCACTTTTTTCGGTTTATAATAAATATTTCCATATTAAACGCTCAATCAAGATGGAAAACCTATTTTAATGGCTAATAATACCACATTAAACAATTACAGATACTCACAACAGTTAATATCAGAAATTTTGAAAGCTCAATTTTTTTTCACTTTTCCCTCTGATGACCGAACATCATTCTTGATTAACATATTGACTTTTTTGTCCCAAAAATGCAAACTTTTTTATTTAAAGGTTGATAATATAGTTGATAAAGACTAAATGGTTCATTTCAGCTCTTTAATGCCTATCAAACATCAATATTCTAAAAATAAAACACTTTTCTTTGTGATTTTCATAGTCGACATTTTTTTTGTCAGTTGATAGCACATTTTTGCAATGAAACACTAGTCGGCTTTTACTTTTTTGGTTAATTCTACGCAATTCATTGTACCTACTATAATTTATTATGCCGTAGTACTATTTTTAGACCTATAAATTACGAGTCCACAAATAAGCCACTTTCAAGCAGCTATAGATAGATAGATAGATAAATAGAAAGAATGAATTATGATTAATATTATTATTATTATTCGTTAACGATGTGTAATAAACTGATGTTCTGCAGCTGAGCATATTATCTCCTGTTTTTGCAGTGCAGTATCATACAAGTGAGTCACTCACAAAATGTACTTTGATCAGTGATGCAACGGTACATTGATTATCAACGCGTAGACAGTTGCAATCTCTGTTCCTCTTTCATAACATTTGTTTCGATTTTGTCGGAGTTTCCTGTCCTGTTAGTATTTGATCTTTGTTATCAGTGTGATGTATTTTAATTCGCAAAGTCGTTTAAGCGCGACGAAGTTCTTACGAGTTAACGAAAATTGCTGCTAAATTTGCACATTAATAAATGCATTGGGTCAATACTCAATGGATAGCCAGACTAATTTCATCCTACATTTTATTTTTTTATATGGGCCCTGAGACGAATATTCGGACCCAAAAGGAACGGAAATGGGGCATATCGGAAACTTCATAACGAGGAAATACATAATTTGTACCGTTTACCAAATATTGTTAGTCATCAAATCTAAGAGGCTGAGGTGGACAGTTCATGTAACCAGAATAGAAGAAAGTAGGAACGCTTTCAAAGTTTTAACTAGAAGTCTAATCCGAAAACGACCATTAGGAAGACATAAATACAGATGGGTGAATAATATTAAGATGGATCTCGCAGAAATAGGAATCCAAAGTAGAAACTGGATCCAGTTGGCGAAGGATAGAAGTCAATGGAGAGCTTTCGTGAACGCGGCGTTGAACCTTCTGGTTCCATAGGCCATAGAGTGAGTGAGTGAGTTAGTTAGTTAGTTATATGGAATTCGTACAGATATCAGTGCTCTTTCTATGTAATCATAATGCAACATTTATAATTTCTTGTACATTTATAGATACATATATAATAATTCATCAATAGTTACATAAATGTAATGATTTATTAATTATGATGCGTCCCATAAGTTAACAATTATCATTTATTCTCATTTTAAAATTATTCTGATATCAAAAATAATATAACAGTTTGCGAACATTCTTTATGATACATGAGTTCAAAGTTTCTTGAATACCTTTCTTGTGCCAATACGAAAAGGTTCAAGTTCTGTAAAACAAAATTCTTTCTAATAAGACGTGAAAGACATATTTTGTAACGAGAATGCAGCTTTGGAGAGGGGAAGGGGAAATTGTTCTGGAGTTCTAGAGTTGGAAGGCTCATGCTCTCCTTTCACCTCTCTCCAAATATACTTAATAGCTAGATTTCTTTAGTTAGCAAGTCACAATGAAAGGAAAGAAAAGCCGGGAAAGTTAGAATTTACGATTCAGATTATCATAGAATAGTAATCTTTTGTTCCAGTACACTGTGAAAGTAACGAAGTTTCATGATACGCAATTCGTGTTTTACTGTTGACATATTTATACCCTTATTGTGGGCAGAAAAAGATTTCATAAATGTGATTCAGTGTCATGTTGATATATTGCTGTTCTTTATCGTGTTTTCCGTCAAGATCGTTTACTTTCTGAGCAAACAGGTCGGTTTTTGCTGACGATTATATTGTATGAAAGAAACTGATCCAAGAAATCTTTAACGTTTTAGATGTTACGCAGATTTGAAATGTTTTAGAATGTTGATGTTAACTGAAACACGAATTTGGTGGTCTAGTCGGTAAAACCTTCGTTTCAGGCGCAAGAGTTCCTACGTTCAAACCATGGGTGCACAGTGTGTATGTTGTACTAAATAAATATGTTCCTAATGATCGGGTTTTCACGGCGTTCTCTTTCGCATCTCTTTCGTTCTTACATCATTAGCTCAATAATTACTATCTTGTTCGTGGGACGCTAAACTCATGTTTTAATGTGAAGGATATTTTTTAAGCAACGAGCTTTGATCTGTTAGTAACTGTAAGGTGCCTTCGAGATTTTATGCTACGTATGTGCAGTGATTGACTACTTTCACGCTTGTAAATAACGTTGTATGACACTATTTTACTGTTTATTTTTATTTTTATTTTATTTTGTTGTATTTTATTTTGTATTTATTTATTTATTGTCTGAAATAAGCAGTTCTCGGCTCGCTTTCTGGTGTGGGAATTTACTTTACTTTCCCGACAGTATTAATTGATGGAAAATAGGATTTTAATCACCCAAATGTGCAAGCCTAATAGTTAGTACAAAGTAATAAAAACATTATTACGGGAAATTACAAATGAATAAATAAGAACTTGAGAATAAATGTGTATGCGCTTTATTGTCGTGTATTAAGCGCATGATTGTGTTTTATTGTTAGTTTAGTTCAACATATTCATCTCTTTCCTTAGAAACTTAGTGTTTAAATTGCTAAACACAAAAACTACTTGTGTGCCAAAAGGAAAAGAAGTAGCAAATGAAAGGTGATTTGAGTCCGATAGATTGAGGCAGCTTACATGGTTAAAGAAAAATATTTTATACAATTGTCAATACCAGCATTTTATTTACGTCAACATAATGTTCTATAGAAAGGCTTTCGACAAGCTGGAAATGGGGTGTGTATTAGCAGCTTTCTGATAAATTCATTCAATTTTTGTTTCCATCACTGGTTTTGCGTGGTTGTTCAAGTTGCAGAGGTGGGATCGAAACTGAAGAGGTGTTGTAATTGTGGTGGTCGTGTTCGTTGCATTCAATGTTCCTGTGCAGATAACAAGCATCTCGGTTTCCAAGTATTTCAAAGCTACGTTCAATCCTTCCCAGTTCTAGATAATTCTTGGAAGTATCAGGTGAGAAATTATCTGCTGGCTGTAACATTTGCCGACATGTCTTTTCGCTGAATAATATGGAACGACACGCGGTAAAAAGTCACATGAAGGGTCGCGTCCATCTCAATATTAGGAACAGATAGTGCCTTTTTGAATTATGAAGACAAGTCAGTACCTTCTGACTGAAATGGTATCCTGTTTGTACCTCATCTGTACAAAACCTAAAGGTTTCTGGTGATCTTGCATGCTTAAATGTGAATTTCACAAGTGTGTACGAGTTCGGGGACGAAACAAAGCAAGGATTCTTGCTAAAAGATAACATTACAAAAGCAGAACTACTGTGACATTTTCGCTGCAATCAGTGCGCAATGACATACAATCAATGCGCACTGCTGCTAAAGGTGTCAGAGTATTCAAACTTAAGTTTCCATACAACATGACAAAATAACGTACAGCTTAGTCACCGAAATCCACATTCCTTCAACAAATCAACTAGATTATTCCTAAATTATGGTGAAAAATCAAACTGTCTTAATAAAAAGTGTGTCAAAGAAATCAGATGCACATAAGTGTGCGACTCTGGAGTACCATGAAGAGCTCGTGTGCATATATCACTAACATTGTCGTTTTCAGGGCATTCTATAGCTTCTGACGTTTTAATCGTTTTCAAGTGGACGCTTTGTCTTTTGAACGTTCAAATTTCAATAGATGCCCCACGTGTAGACATTAAATTTCTCCATACCTTCAACTCAGAAATAAATACGTTAAATTACCGTATAATATTTGATATAGGAAACTTAACACCAAAACACCAAGAAAGTGTCATTTGATACTTCGCGTCTTAAAAACATTGATAAGATATTTACACCTCAAGTTAGAATTTTAAAACTTCTTGATTTTTTTTTTTTTGTTTGTTTTGTTTTGTTTTGTTTCAAAATAATAATATGAACATGCAGAAAAACAATGGCCCATTGAGTTTTATTATTGACCACCAGTTGATAAGGTTTGTACACTTCTCCATGTACTTAACTCCGTATGTTTATTTGACTATTTTACACAATATTCATACATCAAGAATGAACGGAATTTGACGAACTGTGGTATTTTCGTATTCAAGACACATATAGCTATAAGACTGCAATAGGTGCCACACTACTTTTTTTTTTTCCACGTTACGTGAGATCTTACGTTTTTTTCAGCTGACTCATTGATTTACGCACGCCATGTGCAAATGGTTCGCAGTATAATGTAAATATTATTATTCTACACGTAACATACATGCGGTGGTAACCTAGAAAACGTGTGTGCAGCATCTTGTTTTTGTTTGTTAGTGGTGTGTTACGTAATTGCCGTAATACAGCAGACGGAGTAGAACGGAAGTAGGTGTTGAAACTAGTGGATGATGGTGACCCAAAATGGGAAACGTCTGAGTTTCAAAGAGAAGAAATTGTGGGTACTCCCTTAGTCTGAGCAAATGTATCTAGAATGTGAAATATGTTACGTATATCCCGGACACAGTGTCCAAGATGATGACCTAAGGAATTCATGGTAAAATAACATCGCCGTAGAGTAGTAGCGGACGGAGAAAAATCGTGGACGGCAGGGATATCTATGCATTGAAAAAGGATTGTCACCAAGGACCGTAAAGTGAACGCAGCAAAAGTGACTGCTGAACTCAGTCAACACCTGGAACGGCCCATTGTGGGAATCACAAGCTAATGCGAATTTGGGTATTAATTTTCGGATTACTCATCATCGCTAAAAACTCTTTCACGCGAAGGAAATGTGCGGAGAACATTCAGAATGGCCCACCGATGATTTAAAACGAACATTGTAGTCCAGTGAGTTCATTTTCGACTTACTTTCAACAGTAAGCAGTCTTTATGTACAACGGACGCTCAAAGAAGCGTATGTCCGATCTAGCTTCTTCTTACTGTGAAACATGTCTGCGGTGTGCTGCATACTCCAATTTTCTAGTGTACCGTATTTCTTCTACGCTGAGAAGACGAATTACTGCTAGTGATTATGAGGTATACTATGTACATCCTGTAGTACATACTATACTATGTACATAAAGCAGTTTTCCAATTCACACTGCTGTACTACAAGAAGAGTTGTTGTATGAACATCGGGATGAATTACATTTCATGTGACTTGCTCAATCCTCAGACCTCAAATTTATTGAACCTGTGGTCAGTTCTGGACTTCATACTCGAGTAGATTTCCTCCTCCCAAGGTCGTTAAAATAATGTTGAAAAACATTAACTATAGCGAAATCCCATGATTGCTGACAGAAATAAAAGCTATTGCCATGACATGTCAAGCTGTTACATAGTAATAAAGAAAGTATAGTAGCTATAATGCGCCACAGATGACAAGATAGACGGAAAATATGCGAACTAAAAACAGTATTGCAAATTTATGAACTCTAGTAGTTACTGTTGTTATAAAAATTATATTGTGCTATTAATGCAGAAAGAAAAAATTGTTTAATTTTCTTGTGTTCATGTTATCCCTTTCCCTTTCATTGTCGTGTCGTATTCGAAAAATATATCCTTTTCTTTGTCCGTTGAACAATGAGGAGATCCATATATAATGAATATAAATACAATTGGTTATTATATGATTTGTTTTGAGTTTAGCGTCCGTTTCAGCAGCAAGAGTATGTGGGACGTGGACCTACAGCTTAACTTGGGATCCAAACCACATGAGCTCCTGCCGGGATTCGAACCAGGGTCTCCCGCGCCACAGACGCATACACTATCCACATAGACACGAGGGTGTTCTACAGTGAGTTATGAATAAAACTGATTCCTAAACTTTTGTAACCTCTTAATCTATAGGTAACTTTTTATTTTCACTTAATATGCTTCAACAAGATCTGTTTTCTAGCTAGAAAAGGAACTGAGCGAGCGTTATAGCAAGGGAAGGCAAGCAAGTATTATCAGGCAGCTTAACTTACGATTGAAAACATAAGCTCCCACAAGGAGTCAACCCATTACCTATTAAAACAATGTGAAAAGACAATCATTTATCCAAGATGGAGTATATTGCTTCTCTCAAATAGTTATTTAAGTAAGTGCATGATATTACACAACAATTGAATGATTTTGCGAACAATAGGAGTGTTATGTCAAAATAAAGACGCTGTGTTTATAGTAATTTAAGATTTAAGTTGATTTCAATTTCGTGTTTCTGTGTAGCTACCTATCTTCCACTCTGTGTTTTATTGTTTTCGTAAGATAAAATGCAAGAATGCCCTATATGATAAAGGATTACCCAGAATTTGCACTCACAACGACAATACGATTTTTCATTAAAATAATACGGTATATATATATATATATCTTAGAGATAGTAGGTACCTCGTGCCTAAGCGGTTATCGCGGGAGCACATGTAGTTCGAATTCCTCATTAACCTGTAGCTCCACACCCCATATTGTCTCGCTGCTGAAAGAGACGCTAAACATCAAATTTTAAAAAATCAATCAAAAATATAGGCTAGTGTTAGCGATCTTCTTTCTTAATGTCATGGTCCCAGGTACAAATCCGAAGACTATTTATCCTGTCTGAGGTTTCCCCAAATGCTTTCCTCAAGTTCCACCAAGCAAATAAATGATATTTTTCAGTGCAGCCACTGGCCAGCTTCCTTCAACTTCGTCTTATATTGTTATAAATTGTTTCTGTTTTTAGTATAAATTGGCGTCTTAGGCTGTATCAGAAAGTTGGTTAGCGTTCAATACATGCTCAATATACACTAGTTTAAAGCATGTGAAGCATTCTGGGTAATAATGGTGAACTCAACAAAGAGTTACTTTGGGAAAGACACAATTTAAACTTTCTTCACAATGAAGAACTCTACAAAACGTTCTTCTTTCAGTTAGTTGTTATTATTATTGTTGAAATTTCTGTTATTATTATTATACTTTGGGTAAATAAAAAAGTTGGGCAGATGTTGAGTTTGTCCTTACTATTTGAAATGCCTCATACTGTATGTAGTAAATTTGCATGAAACTAAAATAGTTGTTGAAAATAATCTAGTCTTTTTTTCGATTCTTAAAGATTATTTGTAAATGCTATGTTTTCTTAACCTTTTCCGGATCCTGGCTTTTTGGGCTATTTTTTTAGACTTTCAGTCAAGCAGCTACTGTATCGTCACTATTTATCCTAGGATCATGGTTCATACCTCGTTCTCTTCAGAATGGAGCTGGCTTTCAAATGGTACCACTTGGATGCTCATACCATATACCAGAAGCGGGAAAAAAATTGTCAAAGTGAAAATTTCGGAGGGAAATTTTTTTTCTCGAACTTTGGACCCCCCCTGTGTGATCGAAGCCATCTAAAAAAAAATCTGATAAATACTACTTGGTGTACTGAATGTGTGTGCCAAATTTCAAGTTTCTATCTTGAATAGTAAGGGCGGGAGAATTTTCATCAAAAATTCCCACAATGCCCCAAAGTACCATAAAACACTATGATCTGAGGGAAAAAAAATCCTGAGACATCCATAGTTACCCTAGGACTATAATCCGCCAATCATTCTCTTCAGAATAGAACTGTCTTTCAGGCGGTACCATTCACATGTCTCCATCATGTATCTAAGGTGGGAAATTCCTCAAAAAAGGCATTTTTGGGGCAAAATTTCCCGTTTTTCAACTTTTGCCCCTCTGGACCCCTCCTCTTTTTACGCAGAAATCGAAAAAAAACTTCTGGTAAATACTACTCGGTGGACTGAATGTTTGTGCAAAATTTCAATCTTCTACGTGAAAAAATAGGCCCGCCAGAAAAAAATTTCCTTACTTTGCCCAACTTTTACCCTATACAGAAGTATATTTGGATAAAAATTCACTGAGACAGCCCTAATTACCCTAGAATAATAATTCGACCGTCTTTCTCTTCAGAATGGAACTGCCTTTCAGACGGTATGACTCACGTGGTCCTATCATGTATGTGAGGCGAAAAAATGACCAAAAACGGGATTTTTTGGGGCAAAATTTCCCTTTTTTCAACTGTTGCCCCTCTAGACCAGCGTTTCCCAACCGGTGTGCCGCGAGGAAATGAAAACAAAATTATTAATTATATAGGAACCTAATTGCAAGACAGGAAATATGTGTATTTAAATTTCACATTACTATGAACCTCTACAGTGAAAAAATACTGTAATTGTAATATATTATTTTACATACATTATTACTACATGGATTGTATTTCGAAAACAGAATTTTATTAATATTTAAAATTGTGACGTATATTAACCATGTTAATAAATTATAAGTTTCACACTGTGTTACTTATCTGTTCATTTTTAATGTTGAAAAAAGTATTAATTATCACTGTATGACCATTATTGTTTCTTTATTGTTACAGATTATTTCGTAACTTGAAATTTTAAAATCTCATTATATCCTTTCGACAAAGCAAACACTCATACAAATTACCGCAATTCTGTTTAAAAGTACAAGAGATTTGTTTTTTCGTTCGTAATTTAGTGATCTTCCTTGTGACAGGTTGGATACATTCTTCGAAAAAGAAAGTGTATTTTTTAAAAGACTGAGTTCTATATTCCATTGTAATTGTTTTCTATTTTTTAATTTGAATGAAAAGTAAGTATAATAATTTACGATGGAGGAAAACCAGTGATCGAGCTTTATTCTTTGTGAGAAGGAGGTCAGTAATCAAAGAAAACAAATACGACGGTATTTTCTATTTACAAATAATAATAATAATAATAATAATAATAATAATAATAATAATACCTATGAGTGTGCCGTGAGAATTCAAGTGAGACCCGTAGTGTGCCGCAAGTTGAAAAAGGTTGGGAAACGCTGCTCTAGACCCCCCCTGTTTTAACACTGACATCGGAACAAAAAATCTGGTAAATACTACTCGGTGGACTGAATGTTTGTGCAAAATTTCAATCTTCTACGTGAAAAAATAGGCCCGCCAGAAAAAATTTCCCTACTTTGCCCCACTTTTACCCTATACAGAAGTATATTTGGATAAAAATTCACTGAGACGGCTCTAATTACCCTAGAATAATAATTCGACCGTCATTCTCTTCAGAATGGAACTGCCTTTCAGACGGTATGACTCACGTGGTCCTATCATGTATGTA
The DNA here is from genome assembly GCF_964235325.1 of Thermobia domestica. Classification (NCBI taxonomy): domain Eukaryota; kingdom Metazoa; phylum Arthropoda; class Insecta; order Zygentoma; family Lepismatidae; genus Thermobia; species Thermobia domestica. The sequence goes on along the minus strand of NC_137458.1, from coordinate 183,101,537 downwards.
AGGCGGGAAAATGACCAAAAACGTGATTTTGGGGGTAAAAAAAATACCTGTTTTTACCACTTCGCCCCTCTGGTTCCCCCCTGTTTTAGCACTGACATCGGAACAAAAAATCTGGTAAATACTACTCGGTGGACTGAATGTTTGTGCAAAATTTCAATCTTCTACGTAGAAAAATAAGCCCGCCAAAAAATATTGAACATAGGCTTAGAAAATGAGAAGAGAAATTTTTGACTTATGACGTCACCTCCTCCTATGTCTGGACGCAGGACGGTCTGAAACCATACGTAATGTCTTCTACAAGGCCTGTGGACTTGGAAAACAAAACAAAACAAAACAAAACAAAACAAAAAAAAACCGGACGAAAAAGCTCAAATATAAGAGAAATAACGCAATGTACCATGAAAAGTGCATATGGTACAAATTGTACCATAGGATCCCCAAAGGGTTAAAAGACACGCAATGCTCCAGATATGTTCTGAAATTCAGAGTAAACTTCCTTTATAATATTGTAGTACCTAACCCCATCACTCTGTCAACGTAAAGAAATGTTCTCAACTTTGCAACGCTATGTTTCAGATTACAAGAAGGTGTCAACCAATAGGAGTTGCAAACTATCAACAGAGATGAGTTGCCACATTTAACATTAAGATACCATACACGGGACGGCTGCCGACGAAAGAACAAACCATGTGCGTGTGGTGTGTTTCTCAGTTTCTCTTCGAAGTCCGTGGCGCTCAGATGACACTTTGCCTCAAACGTGTAGCATTCATTTTGTCCTTCTCAACAAAGAAAGAGAGGGGAAAGAAAGGAACTCCGTAACTATAAATAAGTCATTGCAAAGAATATGAATATAAATATGTTACTATGGTTATGTGAATGTGTCGGTAAAATACAAATGAACACGTAATTAAAATACAATTATTATTATTATTATTATTATTATTATTATTATTATTATTATTATTATTATTATTATTATTATTACTATTATTATTATTAAATCTGGCGTGCGTGTGTAAAGTCGGTTAAGTCAAAAAAATCAGAAATTGAGATTTTTGCAAGGTCTTGTGTAAAAAAAATTCTGCATCTTTGTGTCTAGTCGGCTAAGTCATAACTTCATATTTAAGAGAGATATGGAAGTGTGCATAATCAGACAAATGGGCAAAGTTAATGTTTTGCGTGTGTAAAGACGGTTAAGTCAGAAAAACGTGACTTGTCTGACTTTGAACTATTCTTACTTTATGTGCGTAGTAGGTTAAGTCAAGATTGAATGACTTGTCCGATTTTACACCTGATTTTGTGGTATACTGAGTGTCCAAATACGGTTAAGTTGCATCGATATGCTGTATGAAACTTGATATTATTTCTTCTGTCCTTGAAAAAATATTTTAGTAGTGTGTGTGTATTCTACTATGCTTGCAGGTGGTGCGAGGGATATACTCGTGTTACAAGCCGAAAACAATAATAGTAATAACACAACAATAGCTTCGTGTAGTTTCTTTAGATTGAAAATAAAAGCAAAGCTCAAAATAAAATGTCGGTTCCTTTATATATTTTGTTTCTTTTTTAAAGCTAGCTTTTGAAAGGCAATGCTGAAAAGCAAATTCTAGCTTCAAGAATTTTTAATAAAGCCGCCGCCAATACAATAGAAATCTTTCATTCGAAACGTTATTTAATCACTAATATGACTACGGTCGGAAAATTTACTTATTTCCTTCTGTACGTGAAATTAATAGCACACTCTACAGCAGCAGTTGTTAGAAATGCTTTCCAGGAGTAAGTTGATTGTTGCGTTAGCTAAAAAACGCAAAATGGAAGACTCTCATGATGACATTCAGCAATCAGATAACTTAAGGCAAATAATTGACTGTTCTGATGATAGCGATAAAGATCCTCTTTTTAACCCAAACGACTATTCAGAAACACTTTCGGATTTAGATGAAAACGTGGATGATAGGAAGGTAATAACGAGAGAAAAGAAAAGTGGTGGAATAAAAAGACGAAAGAAGGTTAAACGTCAGTTTGCTAAAAACATCGAAATAGAAGACAATAGTACAGTTATGGTGAGAGGTAAAGAAGTACGCTATAAGGAATCCTTTAAGATTTTTGGAGAACCACACGAACATCTACCCAGTACTTCTAATCAAGATGTAACATGTGATCAAGATCTCTTAAGCCAACGTCAAGATATTAATATTGAGAAAGAAACAAATGAATCAGTTAATGAAGGGATAGAAAAGAGAGGAAGCAAAGGTGACACAAGAGAAGTACGGCAACAAAGAAAAGAAGCCCGAAACACAGGAAAACAATACACAACAAAATCAGGAAAAGTAGTGAAGGAAAAAGTTATGCAACCGCTAGGAACATGCAGAATGAAGTGTAGTGAAAGAATAAAAGACGAATACAGAGTAGAACTACACAAAGACTATTGGAATATGGGAAGCTTCGACAAACGGGTTCTGTATATTTCCAGTTTGATCGATATTCAAGATAAGGCCAATACAAGAATACGGACAAATGATCCTAATAAACACCGATTTAGACAGATAACTGTAAAATACAATTTAAGTATAAATGGAAAACTTGAGGGAATTTGTAAATCATGTTTTATAAAAACATTCGGTGAAACAAAGGCTTTCATTGAAACAGTTATTCAAAAGAAACGGTCACAATTATCTGGAATTCCAGACCAGGACATGAGAGGGAAACATCCAGCAGTTTCTAAATTGCCAGATCAGACAACAGAAGCAGTTAGAAGACATATTCTCTCTATACCAACTTACGAGAGTCACTATACTCGGAAAAAATCTGACAAAACGTATTTACCAAGTCACTTTACTTTGTCAGATCTATACAGGGAATACACAAAACAATGTCCAGAGAATCCCGTGAGTCGTAGAATTTACGAGTCTATTTTTCATGAATTTAACATAGCTATTAAGAAAAATAAAACTGATACATGCCATGTATGTGACAAATTTCAAATGAGAATGAAACTGTCCGAAGGTAACGATAGATTAATGATGAAAGAAGAATGGGAAAAGCACACTGAAAAGGCAGATTTGGCATACGAAGAAAAAAGAAGAGATAAGGAAATATCAAGGAACAATCCAGATACTCTTACCCTCACTTTCGATCTTCAACAGTGCCTTCCGACACCAGTTGTTACTAACTCTATTGCATTCTATAAGAGGCAGCTTTGGACTTACAACCTAACAGTTCATAACTGTAAAACGCAACAAGCGCATTGTTTCATGTGGCATGAAGGGCAGGCTGCAAGAGGAGCCAACGAAATTGCATCCTGTATCTACAAGTATTTAATGGGACTAGAACCTAATGTACGTCATGTAATAATGTACTCTGATTCTTGCCAAGGACAAAACAAAAATAGCCATATGGCTGTGATGTGCATGGTCGCTATCCAAAACAATCCAAATATATTATCCATCGACCATAAATTTTTAATCCCTGGTCACACTCATATGGAAAGTGATGGAGACCACAGCTTAATTGAAAAAAAGAAGAAGTATGGACTTCCAATACATCATCCACATGATTGGGCCCAATTAGTTCGTGTTACAGGCAGGAAAACACCATTCCTTGTTACAGAAATGTCAACTGCAGACTTCCTTGACTTCTCATCACTACTGAAACAGGATTTAATTTTACGAAAAACTGACATGGAAGGAGAACGGATCTTTTGGAGAGACATTCAGTGGCTTCGTTACGATCAGCAGAATCCTGGCAGCTTTTCTTTTAAAACACATCTGGACAAGGACGGAATTTTCAGAAAGGTCAGCTTCAGGAGGAGAGGGAGACAGACAAGAAAGCTTGAACCAAAGGTTTGCTACAATGGACCAAATCCTATATCGGTGGAAAAGAAGAGGGATCTACTTGATCTTTTGCCATTCATCTCCGAGACGTTTTGGGAATTCTATAGGAACCTGAAAACAAGCACAGATGTCCGCAACACTTTGCCTGATGCGGTTGAAGATGAAGACATGGAAGACTATATTCCTTAAGCCAAGTGTCAGTGTGGTGATATCGTTAGGCTATGTGATCTGTGGTGATATTGTGTTGTGCTGTGAAATGTGGCTGATCTTTTATCCAAATAGTGTGTGTTCATTTTACTCTTTTTATTTATATTAGTTTTCATTACGCATTGTGTGTTGCAGAAGTGATTGTGTATTTTGTAGTTGTGCATTATGCCTCCAAGTTTCTGTGCTATATGTAGCAGAAAGTCCCTATTTTGCAAATGCTAGAGCTATACAGTGAGACAAAAAGTGTAAAAAATTTAGTATATTTTTCATATTAGAAGACTAGGAGCCTACAAGTGTCATTTTAGTAATATTGTGATAAGTCTTAAACATGATGTGCAGCTTTTTCGTAAAGCATAGTGTTTGTTGATATTATTCATGTGTTCAGTGACGATAAAGCTTCAGTGCATTATTTTTTTTCAAGTTTGTGTTATATTACCAAAGAAGTTCCGAATTTTGCAAGGAATAGAGGAATGCAGAATGGTAATTTAATCATTTAAGAACATATTTTACAGATGTCAAAATAGAAGTAAGTTTGCAGCAACATATAGATCGACAATTCATATTTTAAAAGATGAACCCATAATAAAACTGATTGCAAAGAATTCAGTCAGTCAAGTATTGTAAAGTGTTTTTATTTGTTTTTTGTTTTAGTATTCTTTTGAGTGTTGTTTGAAGTAAATTTGTATGAAACACATACAGCTATGTCCTTAATGTCATTGAAATATACTTAAGTAAAGCGATAAAAACAAACAAAATCATAAATTATATCCCGTAAAGCTTGCCTCAAGTCTTGTGTAAAGTACGACAAGTCATATTATTTTTCGTGTAAAGTCGGACAAGTCCAAGCTTGAACTGAAGTATATTTTTCAAGTATTGTCTAAAATCCAAAATAACTTTCAAATTGCTGAGATGTACATGTAAAATCGTTATTCTTGTATTAAAATAACAATAAAAATAAATAAAATTACTATGGCCTCATTTAGGGATTTACAGCAATTTTTCAAACTTTCAAATTTATTTTTCTCAATTAGTGTTTTTCTGACTTATCCGACTTTACACACGCACGCCAGAAATAAAGAAAAATAACTGACGAAAAACTTACTTGATATACAGAACATACATAAGATTCGTTCCCCCTATCTCATCATCATTGCCTCCTAACGGTATAATAAGTATGCTGACATTTTTTGAAAATCCCACCTTTAGTCCAGACCTTTTGTATTATATCACATGCATATTTCACTATAGGTGCCTTCCATTTCAATTCAGGCAGAGCATGTACCATCACCATCTCAGATATTGTTGAAACTTTTTTTATAGCAACTAGACATGTTTTTAAGAGACCCATATTTTTTTGTTTTGTCGAAAAAAATTTTCCCGCCAAGTAATGGGCCATCAAAGACGGGGAGTACAATTTATGAATTGTAGAAGACATGGAAAATGGTCAACTTCGTAGCCTCACCATTCGGCTATGGAGACAGGTAGAGTTATAATTCTTGTTGTGATATGTACATAGGGATATAAATAAACTATATTTTATTATAGTTTGGTTTGCGCATGCGTATCTTTTTGTACATAAATTAACAAATGAACGTCAATTTATCTGAAAAGTCGAAGTTTGCGAATTTTTTTCGAGCACTTCCGGTTCGAATTTTAAAATTCTGTTTTCATGGTTGGTAAGACCTGGTTACCCGCTTTCCGAAAATATTTTTGTATCGCTTCTGTGTGCAACCGTTTTGTCGCAAAAAATTCGAGAAATTGTAAAATTTTCAAAAATCGCCATTTTTGGGCGCCATTTTCTCGAAAACACCATCTTTTAAAATTCTGAAACTTTGTCAGATGGTTCAACGTTACATGAAAAATAAACACACCAAATACCATTCTCGACCAATGTTTCATGAATTAACTGCAGCCTTTTAAAGTTAGCGAAGTTTCGTTAACTTAGATGTCACAGTTAGCAACACTGGGAACAATAAAAGTTGCTATGATTTGATGATGTTTGTGGTTCACATTCATTAAATCAAGAATAAAAGGTTTTCTTGACTGTTTTTTTTTCATTATTTTGATCAAGAAGGCTCTCTGAAATAGTAAAACGAGCCTCCCCCTACTCCTCCGTTTTCTTAAACCGAAATAATCTCAGGTGGAAATTACGATTACGAAAAACACAAATTTTTATACTTGAAATCCAATAAATTCTGATGATCTACAAAAAGCCTGAACTATTACCTCAGTGATGATTTGGAATGCTCCAGACAAAGTCTCAATTAAGTGCGATGTTATTACAGTGATCGAAAAAGGACAAGAAGTTAAAAAAAAAATCGAAACGTTTTCTTACGCGTTCCAAAGAAATTTACTGACTTTTTAAACAGAACAATCCCAACATAAGAATGGGTCACTCGGAATTTTACAGTATTCGACTAAAGTGGGTCAGTCCGCAACCTGCGAGGGAAGGGAGAGACAGAGAGAGAGAGAGAGTGAGTGTATATATGTATATTTTGTGCAAATTCTAAGTTAGCTGCTACTGCGTTGCTACAAATCAAAGGTGGAGCCTGTATTGAAGCTGTCATGAGTGACCTATTTCCTTTAGTAGTATGATTCGTAGAAAATGACAACTGTCTTCTTCAAGAATGAGGTGAATGTCCTGGAGTGGAAGGAATAAGTGTGGAGTCTTTAGTCATTGATCCTGATGAAAATGAAAGTGTTACGTATGCCATATGGGAAAACAATAATCTCGTTAAAAAACAGTGCCACTTTCTGTTTTCGTATCGTACATTGCTGGTTTAACTGTAAGAATTGTAATTCATGATTACATCAAGAAAATCCAAAGAGAATTAATTGCTACCGGAAAGCACCGTATAAAATTTAAAGATACAAATTCTATTTTACTTCATGTGGACTTCGTTGAAAACTGGACTGTTATTCTGCAAAGTGAAATTCAGAGTCATCACCGGAATGTGAAACAACTGAGAGTTTTGTTGTAATAAACGACGATAAAACACGCGATTCGGCTCATGTACTCATAGCCATAGACAAGATTCTAAAAATACTCGAAGAAAAGCGAAAATATATTTTATAGAAAAAGGTTTGAATACGAGAACATAAGTGTCTACAATTTCCCAAACCGTGTCAGTGATTTCTGATGGTGCTGCATCCCACTTTAAAAATCGCTTTAAGATGTTCGAGATGCAGACAGGTCCGATAAAGCAGTGGTTTTGCAATGAAACCGGCCATGCAAGGGTCTCTGCGACGGTATTGAGGGGGGGGGGGGGAGGTGTACAGAATGTGGCAACGCGGCATAACCATAAGCAAAAACAGATACACAGTATTAAAACCGCAGAAGAAAAAATGAAATGAAATCTTTGTTTTACGTGCCACGCTTATGCCGGTTAGGCTAAAGAAGACGATGATTATAAGAAATGAATGAAATGCAGAAAGTGGGATGAAACGGGATAACCCCGAGAAAACCCACGAGCACGGTGTTTGTCCACCACAAAGCCCACACGGCGCGAGCTGGGATCGAACCAGGGACCCCAAGCACCGGAGGTGAACGCTCTACCACTGAGCCACCGCGCCCCCACTAAAACCGCAGAAGAATTTGTGAGTATAGTTGAAGTACAAACTCCGGGTATTACTCTCGTTTTGTTGCCTGGAACTGAATTCGACGACTTCCGGAAGAAAAAAAGGGAAAGTATGCGACCGGTAACTGGTATTCAACTAAGTCATCTTTGGCTTTCGGAAAATGGTGAAGTTTTTATGGCAGTAACGGGTCACCATGAACTAACTTCATGCTTCCCCCAAAATCGAACTTCTGCAATTCAAAGTGTAGATTTAAGAAATCTTCAAAAAGGAACTTTTGTTACATACATAATACTTATATGTATGATAACCAGTGGTGCGTAGCAGAAATTTTATGAATAAATCATGAATTACGTGAAGTTGAAGTGCTGTTTATGCTTCCACATGGACCTTCAGCATTTGTGACTATCGACAATGTGCTACGCAGGGGCGGATCCAGGACGGACTTCTGGAGGGGGGAGGAGTAATACTGCTACTTAGAGCTACTTTTAAGAGCTCCAAACTCTGAGATCGGTTTTATTTATATATAAAATAAAAAAAGTTTCTTCCCCCTAGATCCACTCCTGGACGAGTTGTGAGTGAGCCAACACCTATTGGAGCACCTGCACAGTTACATGCTATTAGCGAAGAAGACACCAACCAAGCAAATGTAAAAATAAATGGTCCATGTAAAAATAATAATAAAAAGAATCAGTGAAATTTTGTTTCCAAAGACCATTTTAAGTAAGTGAACTTGAAATTTGTGCGTTTCGTAATCGTAATTTCCACCTGAGATTATTTCGGTTTAAGAAAACGGAGGAGTAGGGGGAGGCTCGTTTTACTATTTCAGAGAGCCTTCTTGATCAAAATAATGAAAAAAACAGTCAAGAAAACCTTTTATTCTTGATTTAATGAATGTGAACCACAAACATCATCAAATCATTGCACTTTTATTGTTCCCAGTGTTGCTAACTGTGACATCAAAGTTAACGAAACTTCGCTAACTTTAAAAGGCTGCAGTTAATTCATGAAACATTGGTCGAGAATGGTATTTGGTGTGTTTATTTTTCATGTAACGTTGAACCATCTGACAAAATTTCAGAATTTTAAAAGATGGTGTTTTCGAGAAAATGGCGCCCAAACATGGCGATTTTTGAAAATTTTACAATTTCTCGAAGTTTTTGCGACAAAACGGTTGCACACAGAAGCGATACAAAAATATTTTCGGAAAGCGGGTAACCAGGTCTTATCAACCATGAAAACAGAATTTTAAAATTCGAACCGGAAGTGCTCGAAAAAAATTCGCAAACTTCGACTTTTCAGATAAATTGACGTTCATTTGTTAATTTATGTACAAAAAGATACGCATGCGCAAACCAAACTATAATAAAATATAGTTTATTTATATCCCTATGTACATAACACAACAAGAATTATAACTCTACCTGTCTCCGTAGCCGAATGGTGAGGCTCCGAAGTTGACCATTTTCCATGTCTTCTACAATTCATAAATTGTACTCCCCGTCTTTGATGGCCCATTACTTGGCGGGAAATTTTTTTTCGACAAAACAAAAAAATATGGGTCTCTTAAAAACATGTCTAGTTGCTATAAAAAAAGTTTCAACAATGTCTGAGATGGTGATGGTACAATTTTATATTTTTTTGCCTGAGTTGAAATGGAAGGCACCTATAGATCCCTATTATTTGATATTAAAATAGCCCTTCCCTCTGGTCTAGTAGCTACCGCGTGTGGCTTTGTTGCACATAGTCCCGGGTTCGATTTCCAGTGAAAGCACAAAAGTACATGTAATTTTGTAATTCACTTTTATCTATCATCCGTTTCATTCAGCCTAAAGGACACAGTCGTGCGACATTTCTTTCATAATAAATTGTCCACTTTGTCTATTGCGAGGTTTCTCAACCTTGGACTCGCTAGAATATGAGGGTTGAAAAAAATGAAATCTTAAGTTTACGTCCTACGATCATACCGGCTACGCTAAATGAAACTGTGATGATGAGAAAACAATTAAATGGTGAAATGAAGTAGGAGGAAACGGGTGTACCTCGAGGAAACACATGCACACGATGTTTGTCCACCACAAAGCTCACTTGGCCCGAGCTGGGATCGAACCAAGGATCCAATGCACCATAGATGAACTCTCTACCACCTTTTCTATTTTTAAAGTTCGTTCCAACCGGAATAGTGTTCGCCATAGACAGTTCGTGAAATTTCTTCTTAATCCAAACACGACAGGGACGCGAACACAAAAAGGTCCAGGACAGTTAACCATGCTCTTCAGAGGGATATGAAGCCGAACGCCCGAGACCACTCGGCTATTGCCACCGACTTACCACTGAGCCACCAAAGCCCGGGTGCGAAGGGAGATGTAAATGATAAATGTAACTAGGGTCTAGTAGCAGAAAAATATTTTTAAAAAATTTTTGAACTTCTTTTCAGACATATTTTTTTTTTGTACACTTGTTTCCAAATACAAAAAAGCATATTGAGGAATTACGAGAATCGTTTTAAAAACAATTAGAATAAAAGAGGATTGAAACTCCTTAAGTTTGCAGATTTAAATACAAGAAAAATACAAATAGAACTTACAATTGTAAGCGATGAACAGCAATAAACAAAAAAACAAAAACTTATAAACAGGAAATTAATTGTGAGGCTCGCAGGCAAGAAGGCGTGATAGAAGGGGGTCGTGATATAAAATAAATAGATTGAGGAAGCCTAAGGGCGCCGATTTCTCTGTAATTTTTTTGGGGGGGAGGGGGCATTCAGATCCAGAAGGTATATATATATATATATATATATATATATATATATATATATATATATATATATATATATATATATATATATATATATATATAATATGAGGATTTTAAGACAATTTGCATTCAAATTATGCCAAATATTAAATATTCATAAATACAATAGGGGGCCCACATGAGCTTTGGGGGACCCGGGCCCCCCTCGGATCGGCGCCCTTGAGGAAGCCTAGTCTATTGCATCATTATATAGTAAGTCTTTGGTAGTCTTTTATCTTCCGTTTTAACGAAGTGCAAGAGAATTTACGTAAATCAGTTATAATAATGGAACGGCAGAATGCATACCTAAACGAAAACGTGCCGGTATATAGGCCTAAAACGAGTAAAGAACTCAAATGCGTACACGGAAGCTAGATACTAACAGACATGCGGTAGTCTGAAAATAGTTTTACAAAATAAACAAATTTTGTATCCACCACCAACACAATATTAAAAAATCCTGAGTAAAAAGACTCATTCGTCCTTCTACTTTTTGACGTTCAGGTAAAATGAAGAGGGAAGGGACGGGGAAGAGGGGTAGGGTGAGAACGTGGCAACAGCGATTTGTCAAACAGAAAGCGGAAAGTGTTTTGACCGCCTAGTTGATCCTAACGCCACCACTGAAATTGGAGTTCAGACAACACGTCATCTATGTCGTGCTATAGAACGAATTTGTTTTCGATAAACTGCTCTAAATGTCAACTCCCCCTTCCCCCCCTCCCAGCTTACAACAAATTTACTCCAGGATTTACGAGTGAATTTAGCTGATCAGACATCAGGTACACGGCGTTTGTGGCATAAGATGTTCTCAAAACGTTAATAAATTATTAGTTGAACAACGATGTAAAGATATTTACTAAATGTTGGTGAAACAGTAGGTTAATTTAATTCTCGTAGTTTTAATCCGTAGGTAATGAAGAGGGCAGGATAAGAAAGAAAAAAAACAACTATTAGTAGGAATTTATGTAATAACAGAGTGCGGAAAAACTGCAATACCAGGGAAAATTCTCGTTTCTCCCAGTACCAAAGCTAAATTTAATCTAGAATTGAGTGGTGCACCGCGCTCCAGAAATTATCGTGATAGAACTTACTTGATACAGTTAGCAGTAAGAGTGCATAATCTGATTAAAATATAAATTATTAATAGAATAAAAGTTTAGGCGCGCTTGCAGCTGCTCTGGCAACAACAAAACCTAGTCGAGTGTTGACAAAAAGAAAAAAAATTCCTAACCAGTGAAAGGCATCGGTTAGTAATTCATTTTGGAGAATGAAACATTAGGAGTCTTAACACGGAAGGCAAGTTACAAAGTGTGAAAGAAGAAACAAAAAATGAACGTGGATATAGGGTTGCAGTGGGGATCAGCAAAGTAGAGGGGAAAGAGCATGATGATTTCTGGTCAAGTGAATAAAATTGTCAACTCGGAAGCGGAAAACGGAGTCACTGGAGTTAAGTTTATAATGAATCAGATGATAGGACGAGAAGTGAGAAGTTACAACGTAATAAATGACAGTTTTAACAATAAAATTAGCTACCGAACAAGGAATGCATCTATCATCGACTTATATATCCCAACGACAGCACACAATCATGAAGTAAGCTTGGTAGGAGATTAAAATGCATTTCTAGGTGAAGGCGTAGAGGAAAAAATACAAGGAAAATATGGACTATTAAAGTGCAACGAAAGAGAAGAAAGACTGATTGAAGTTGGCATGAAGAACAAAGTAGTTAGCAAACTCTTTGTTCATAAAACATAAGCACAGATTTTTTACTTTGGTGCTTTTGTTGATCTGGCATTTTTCAGATAGATTACATACGTGTGAAGTAAAGGTTCAGAAACCAAATAAAGAGCTGGGGGTATTATCCAGGAGCAAATGTGGACAGTGATCCCAACTTTGTCGTTTGTCCCAACCAATAACGAGCTGAAATTTGAAAAATTAGGGAAAAAGAAAGAAAGAAAGAAAGAAAAGGAGGATGAAAAGTTGATACAAATATCCTGAAGAACAACGAAATTCAAGGAACTTCCTTGAAAAAGAAGTAGGGAAGATAACACAAGAACGAACTAACAAAGGAAAAGTTAGGTAGGAATGATCATACATAAAAATTGGCCTACTGACTACCACGAAAGAAGTATTGTCACAAAGTGTTCCATGGCAACGAAAGAATGGACCACCATGGAAATTGTCCAATTAATGGATTAGAATGTAAGAATATTAGGAACAGTGTGGCGAAGAAGCAATATAAAAAGGAGGAAATAAGATAATTCTAAAATGGAGACCTAACAAAGAAGAGTGGTTAAGACAGCAATGTGGAGAAATACAAAAAATATATATGAACACTTTTGGCTTACAAAAAGTTTAAAAGGAACTTCAAACCACGAAAAGCAAAGATTGATGTATTGAAGGTAAAGGGTGAGGATCCATAACTAACACTGATAGTAAAGTGAAAACTGGAACGAATATTTTGAAAGGTTCTATGAAAGCGACGAGCAACTAGAGGAACTGGAAAACATAGAAAAAGTAGAAAAGAAAACAATAGGAAACTTCATACTTAGGTCAGATGCGACAAAGCATTACAAGATATAAAACATGGAACAGCTCCAGGAGTTCAGAGAGATAACAGCAGAAATCATTCAATGTGCGGGACAGGAATTTCAAGGTAAGTTGTATAAATTAATCAACAACGTTGATAAATAAGGGAAGGTGCGTCCAGAATTCCAGAGAAGCAAGATAGTGGCAATAACAGAAAGAGTAGATTATGAGAAATGCGAGAGTCAAAGAATGGTAAGCTTGCTTATCTTGCTTAATCATGCCTCAAAATTCTTGATAAAAATAATCTATAAAAAATTGGAAGCCTGAATAAAAGTACGAGTAGAGGACCTGTTTGGTTTCAGAAGAATACTGGAACACGAGACTCAATATCCACATTAAGAGAATTGATAGAGTTTGAGTGGGAAGAGCAATTTACGTAGCATTTCTAGACTTGGAGAAAGTGTTTGATAATGTAGAATGAAACAAAGTGTCTTTTATATATATATATATATATATATATATATATATATATATATATATATATATATATATATAAATCCCGAATAAACTATGGAAGTGAAGAATAATATACAATCTATTCCAGGATTTAAGACGACAATTGAGGTAGAAGGGAAAAAGAAGAGAAGCAGTAATTCAGAAGGGGGTCAGCAAGGACGTTCATTGTCAACAGTTTTGTTTAATCTGTAGATCGCTTACCTCTGGTGCCTCTACAAATTAAGCTTACCGTAGGGTCCCTGGTTCGATCTCCGGCCATGTAAGTTTGTGATGGACAACATCGTGCCCGTCGGTTTTCTCGGGGTACTCCCGTTTCCACACATATCATCATTCCACCATTTTTTTCCCCATCATTCATCTGCCTTAATCATCCATCTCCCTTAACCTAAAGGCTATAATCATGGGACTTTAAACTAAAAGATTTTGTTTAATATGTGCTTTGAAGTAGTAGTAAAAGATACCAAGGATACTGACACACAATTGAAAAATGTTCATGGACAGAAAATACACTGCTTGCATTTGCGACACTGTTGAAAGACAGTGTACTTAGAAGCCGATCTAAATGAAATGCAACAAGTGGTTAGCAGCAAATTCAACATGAAGATCAACAAGAGCAAAACAAAAGTCAAGAGATGCACAATTGATACAAGTAAAATAAATACCAAAGAGAGTGAAATAACAAGAGATAATAGCTGCAAACAAAATGTAAAATCCAAAATAGTTCAATCGAAAAAAGAATTCGAAGGAAAACAAAAGCTTCTAACCAAAAACCCAGATATAAAACTCAAGACCTGAGAAACTATATGTGGAGTTAGGCGTTGTATGGATGCGAGATATGAACTCAAAGAAATGAATTAAAAATGAGAGTGTAAGGCATTGAAATGTGGTGCTATAGAAGGATGTTGAAAATCTGATGGATGAATAAGGTATTAAATAAAAGCATATTGAAAATAGTGAGAGAAGAGGAGTATACTAAAGAATATTTCAAAAAGATTATGATGATTGGATGCATTATCAGACATGGAAAAATCACCATATTAGCTAGGAAGGAAGTGTCAAAATAAAAAATATCTGGAGGGAGTCAGTGATTGAAAGGTACGAATCAAATTCATAGAATATTTAGGGAAGACAGAGTACTTGAAAATGAAAGGTCTGGCTCAGGATAGGAAAGAATGGAGTGGTACGTCAAACCAATTGAAAAAAATGCTAACCTCAGAAGAAGAATACTGGAAATTGGAACTTCAATTATGTAGCACAACCAATCGAGTTAATGTGATGCCGTAACTCGATTATTATATTTGATTCCTCTGTATTAAAAAAATTCACAATATGCGAAGCAGCTCTAATCTTTCATGTCCTCCTGAACTTCTACTAATTACAATTCCTTCAACTCTTGTAAGTGGACATTTACCTGTAATAAGCTAACTGTATAAAGATATCTGGATTAATATATATATATATATATATATATATATATATATATATATAATATGTAATAGTTTAAGGTTCAATAATTCCAGGCCTGGATAATTATTTAAATGCATATATATATATATATATATATATATATATATATATATAGTCTATAAGGAGTTCCAATATTTATTTAATTTGTATAATTTATCTGTATATTATTTGTAAGACTATCCATGGCTTTGGATTGATTATTGTAACAAAAAAAAAAAAAAAAAAAAAAAAAAACACTGACCAAAGCTTAAAACACACTTTATTTTAAATTGTAGTAACCGTTATTATAATTTAAAATAAAGTGTGTTTTAAGCTTTGGTCAGTGTTTCTTTTGTTATGTTATTTGTATAATAATTTTATTTTAATATATATATAATATATTGCATATAACCTTAGAGAAATTGCTTCTAAAATTTTACTTCTTAGCTAGATACACTGTTCCATTTGTTTCTATAGTTTAAGAACCAAGGGGGGAAGTTGGTAGCGTCGTTTTATTTATTTTTTTTAATTTTTTTATTTTTAATTTTTTTTTTTTTTTTCAAATTAGTAACGAACTTTCATTTTAGCTGGGGATCTTTTCGTTCATGGATGCTGCCAATGAGCAGAATCGTATATAAACAGAGCTGTTTCGCTCGGTCGGGGTTCTTCTGACACACTGGACCACATGGTTACGTTCGACCGAAGGTCCTAATATCTGTTGGATCAGCCATATTTTTTTAGCTATGCTGTTTAAGGCTGGTAGAGTAGGATGGTCTTTCGGAATGACCGAGGATAGGGAATAGGAGTTTTTTAAGTAGATAACTAAATAATAGTTTTCTGGGGAGAATTCTTTTTTGTTTGTTGGGTCTTGAATTTTAATCCCGCCGGAAACGTGGGGATATGTATTAAATAGGTTTTATATTTTGAGATGTTTTAATCTCTTGGATAGGCTTATTAAGGAATTCTTTTTACGAATACCAATGGTTTTGGGTTCGATGTGCCTCTGGTTCGAGAACTTTGTTTCTCGATTTAAAAGTTTGTTTCCCTGGTCCTAATCCTGTATCAGTGCTTGAAAAAGAAATAAGTTTCTGGTCTCTTTTAGAGTGAGACCTTTATTAGGGCAAGGCCTAATTGTTGGTGGCCAGTTTATTGTCTCGCAGAGAGAGACGTGTTTCTTCCATGAACATAACCTAATACCTTGTAGTACTTTTTTAGTCTGGTATCCCTTTTCACAGGTTCTCTTAAGTTCTGGAGTCCTGTGTAGATAGGCCGAGCATTTTCTTTGAGTCAAAGAACTGCTTTTGAAGTGAAGGCTAAGTGGAGCTGTGCCGCTAGCGAGAGCAGAGAAACTTATATGCTCAAGTATGCTCTAAGTTTTAAGGGTCCTTTGGCATAATTGTGTCTAGTTAGGGAGTGATGGGTTCTGAGTTCGATTCTTCACGAGTCAAGTTTTCCGAGTGCTAAACGAGAACTCTTGCTGCGTTTCATAGAGAATTTTTTAGTTTTTCCTCATATCTAGTTTTTGAATAAAATATTATAACAGATCAAGATAATGTTTCGTTCTTTAAAATAAAAGCTTCCCTGTACCCGGATGTAGTAAGAATATGTATAATCATACCCTTAGCATTTAAGTTTTTGAGAGGAGCCAGTAAAGAAGGATTAATTGGACGTAATCCCGTATTCTATTTTTTATTTATTTAGTACTAGCAGCGTTCACCCCGCTTCGCTGCGGTCACCCCGGAACGCAATAAACTTTGTTACTTAGATAATTTTTACTTTTTCGCTTTCAAATTGCAGTAAATGTTAACATTATAGCGCCTGTCATTTATGTTAACCCGCCGAGTGACACGGTCATGCGGGTTGCATATAAATACGTTTATTTTTATACCTATGATGAACTAACAAAGGATTTGTACGTTATGGACACTTGAATGGTCAATTATCTCAAGACACTGGTAATTAAAAATTAAAGTGATATGATAAAAACCATCTAGGGTCCAAATCCTAATAACCCCCCAAAAATGAAAGAAATTGGTTCAGCCGTATTAGCGTGATGAGGGAACAAAGGATTTGTACGTTCTCTTTTATAATATAGATATTGACTTTTCAATTCAGTTAGAAGAAGACTGGTGTAAGAGAGATAAATTAAAGGGTTCTTAGTAGTGCGATACTAGACAGCGAGTCTCACATTCTCCCCCATAGTCTTTTTGGCCATTATATTATTAGTAATATTACTTATCTGTGGTAATTATTTTGGAGACTACACTCTGTAAAACTATTGGCTATAAATCTTTCAACAAACACTGATCATAGGTAATATGAACTGGTTGACTAGTACCATTTTTGTACATATTTCAGTATATCCTCCACTCTCTCAGACCACGTCTCTTACCGTATTCATTAGTCTCATATTTATCAGAAGCAATCTTAAAGTACTATAACTTGTTCCTATTGCCGGGCCACGTCGGAATTTTCTTCCACTGTCATGAAAGTTTTTCTCTCCTTTTCTATTTCATTTTCAAAATTATCTTTTGGCTTATGTGAACCCGACTCCCCTTGGATAAAACCATATAAAATCAGCCAATGATGGTTGCTGACAATTTTTCTTTTTTTAATTTTTTGTACAAATAGTTGTACTGTATTTAGAGAGTTAAAAAACATCATTCACTTTTTTAAAGATTCTAATTTTCATTTGATCAGCCATTTTGTATAAGCGCGTAAGTCTATTTGACATTTTTCAGATGTTTGTTGTAAACGCTGTACCTCAGTTATTTTCGAAGATATTAATTTAAAACCATTTTAAATAGCATTAAATGTTCAACGATAACCATGCCTGTTGTTCTGTATGGTTGCGAGACATGGTCGCTTACTCTGAGGGAAGAACATAGACTGAAAGTATTTGAGAACAGGATCCTGAGATGAATATTCGGACGCAAGAGGAACGGGAATGGGGAATGGTGGAAATTTCATAACGAGGAACTACATAATTTATACGGTTTACCCAACATTGTTAGGGTCATCAAGTCTAGGAGGCTTAGATGGGCAGATCATGTAGCTAGAATGGAAGAAAGTAGAAACGCTTTCAAAGTCTTGACTAGAAGACCAATCGGAAACGACCATTAGGAAGACCTAGGCGCAGATGGAAGGACAATATTAAGATGGATCTCGCAGAGGTATGAATACAAAGTAGAAACTGGCTCCAATTAGCTAAGGATAGAAGTCAGTGGAGAACTTTTGTGAACGCGGCATTGAACGTTCGGGTTCCATAGGCCATAGAGTTAGTTAGTTAGTTTTAATTAAATGTTCAACATTTTATGTCCAATGCTTATTTAAATTTAAGCTTACGACACCACAAATTTTCAAAAAGTTGTTGAAAATTTCAAAGTTGACTTAGTACTATATTCACTATAACTAGAGTAACATTGGTGAGTTCTTCTTCCATATTTTGTGGCTTTTTCTAAATTTGAAATAATGTATTTAAATAAGTTTGGTAAAGTTTAAAGAATGATGTCTCTGATGAGACATGGAATAAGAATGTTTTAAATACGGAATATACATCTGTGTAATAGAAATCTATACTAAAAATTTCAATTTTGGTATTTGTGAACAAAATTATGAATTTTGAAAAAATTTCTCGGAAAACTCATTTTTACGCTACTCTCAACCATTTGTTTCTGAACTAAATACTTTACCAATGTGAATCACGGGACACATTGTTTTAATTTGTTATTTCAGTTTTAATGTTAAATTCCCTACGCCTTAGAATAAACGTACAACATTCAAATAAAAAAGTTTAATTTTGAAAATTAAATAAAATTGATAACCTATCACAAATAAAAAGGACATTAGAAATGTTGTAAGCTTAAACTACACTTGACTGAGGTATAAGCCATTTAACATTAAAATTGAAATAACAAATTAAAATAACATGTTGCACCCTGGTAAAGTAGTTCAGAAACAAATGGTTCGGAGTATCGTGAACGAATTTTTCCATGCTGTTTTTAAGAATTCATAATTTTGTTCAGTCTAATGTCGAAGTTGAAATTTCTAGTACAGTTTTCTATTACGTAGATGTATATTCTGTAAAAGGAAAAAAACAAAATTCATGTCTCACCAGAGGTATCAAACTTCATAAACTTTGCAAAAATTTCAAAATATCAAATTAAGGAAAAGCACTTATTAATCGTATTACTCTATCTACAACAAATATAATACCATATTTAAATACAATAAAGAGAATTAACTTTGATACTTTACCCCTTTATTATAAACTTCAACTCCAGAAAGAGGAATTTGTTAAATTTCAATACTACACTTCGGGAGTAATTTGCACCTTTCAGGGTTTCATTGATACTTTTGATACTAAGAGAGGATTAAAAAAGAGAAAGTACTAAAGAAACTGATGTTTGTTGCAATATTCAAAAATCCAATCCCAAGATATACAAGTGTGCGCTAATGTCTCTGCAATCACTAATTGGCACACGCGACTCAACATAAATGGCCGCCACCACTCTCAAACGGGCTGAGATTAAAATTTTTTGAAACCAGTTTTGTGCTGCCAATGCATTTCGTTATAGTTATACAATTATTTGTAAATTTTATTATTTTCTTACAGTAGGTGAATTGGAAGCACGTAATATAGGAATAGAGCGCTCTCTCTCTCTCACACACACACACACACTATATATATATATATATATATATATATATATATATATATATATATATATATATATATATATATATATATATATATATATATATATATATATATATATATGTATGTATGTATGAGCATTGAAAAAGATGTAAAGTACGTACGAAAAATAATGTTTTACCAAAAATGACGAAGGAAATGGTATCCAATCTTGTTTCAGGGGTTGTTAGATGGGCATATAGCCCCACCGCTGTTTTCTTCAAGTCAGTGTATTGTTGAGCTTGCCAAGTATTTTCAAAATTGTGATTCCAACTAAGGGCATTAAACTTTTATTGCACATAGTACAAACACTCGGATGGGTCTTTGAGCTTTAGTTAAATTTATCTCATTCCCTTCCGTTATGTGTAATGCCGATCGAGGTATTTGATCCAATTAAATGTAGAAAGACTAGATATTGTAGATATCAATCTTCTTTTTATTTTTACATAACAAATGCTAAGTTGAATAAAGAAGTCTTTTATGATGAATAGCCTATTTGAAGCGAAATAACCATATGATAGCAATAACTTTGAGTGAAGACATTTCGAAACAACTTAAAAGTTGTTGCAAAGGTTAGAAAATAGTGTCCTTATTTCCCCGACTCCGACAGTGATTAGGAATATTCTTAATAATGTTGATATACGTGTAGATGCCTGCTTGATATAGTGTGCATGTACGTGTGAGTATAGCAGCATGAGTAGATTTGTTAGTGTTGTGTGTTACTGGAAACAATAAGATGACTAACCACGTGAAACACTGAGTGTGGGATTCTCCAGGCACAATAGGGAAACTGCAAGCATGGCCAGGAAGATAGGCATGAATTGAAACATATTGTTTTGTGTTTGTGTAGTTCGCATGGAATTTGAGAAGAACACTAATCACAAAATGTGTATATGAAGATAAGTATAATTAATATGAAAATCAATTTATTTCTCTAGTAAATTAGAAGATGGTGAATCTCAACAGGTTGAAGTTAAGAAACAGATATCAGGAAACATCATGGGAGAATTTAAAGATGCATTTGTGCTGTGTTTGAGAAGAATTCATCAAGGACTATACTTAGTTTATTTCAAGTGGTCTGCACCCACCGGTGTAAATGATCGGTGTTACTTGAGAAATTTGTGTAAAATGTTGGTTATGTGCAAACGTGTGGAAAGACTTTCCTTTTTCTAATAATTATTCATACGATTATCTTTTCAAAGTTATTTTTGAATAATCTCTTTATAAATAATTTCCCTCGTTCTCATACATGGTGTTCCTGTATATGCTAATAATTATATTGATTTATTATTATATTATTATTATTAATTTTGTGAAAATCAGTTTGGATTAACAGAAAGACTGCTTTCAGTGCCATGAATCCAAATCTGTGAAAGCGAAAAAAAGTAATTATAAACTGTATAGACTTAACTATTTTATACTACTGTTTTTTGAAAGAATGAAAAGACTAAAATTTCGATGTTTTTTTATTACTGATTTTTGAAAAGGAAATTTGGTGTTCTCTCTGTATAGTGTAGCTTCTATATTAAATGTTGGAAGTTTACATGATTCCATATAACATAATCGTATTGGTATGATACTTCAGTATAATCTTCTAATAATAATAATAACATAATTTAAAATACTAAGAAAAGAGCAATTCAAAGAAGAATGTACACGTCTGTGTTAACGAAGAAAATGCACTTCTGAGAGGTTTTATATAATCGATATCTTCATTCATTTTTGATAGTGGAAATAACTATTTCATGTTGCCATAGATTCTGCTTTGATATTGGCGTATTTAATACAATTGGTCACATAAAGCGGGGAATTCTAAGTGGTCAACTGAGAGTTAGAATCTGTTGTCTCCGAATTTACGTGGTACTGATAACCTTTGGTATTTAACACAAATTGAAACTGTTGTTCTGTGTATATAGATTGGTTAGTATTGTGCAATTTATATAAAATCATGTATCTCGTACAGTAATTGCAATGAAATTGTTATAGTCATTTCGAAGGTGAAGGAAGAAATTATTTAAGAGCTTTCCAGTTTTGTAGACAAGTATACACTTGCTAGTTAGTTACTATAATACATATTTGCAATATAATTATATATAAGCCATTATAGGATGCTACATAAGTGATTGAAATTTGCTAATGCGGTGAGATGAAAAGGCTGCTACAATAGTGCACCACCTCTTTGGAATCTCCTTCTTAGTTTCGTATTAGTTAAAACATGTGAAGCTTCTGTAATTTGTTGTGTTTACTAAGTTCTCTTCTACTCAGTGTGCATATTTCTATTGTATTTTCTGTTTTACAGTATAAAGAACTATATAAATCTAAGCAGAACATAATTCAGGATTAATGTTTATATCATAAGTATTACTATAGTATGTATTCGATGTTTATCCAATATGTTCGGTGAGAAGCCTACTTTCAAAATTTATCAGGTATATTTTCAGTTGTTCCAAATTTATCAGGTATGGTACGTAAGTTGCATACAGAACTTCGAATGTAGCATCGCTTTATGTCTTGGACAACTAAAGAATGAATGGCATACAAATAAAAAAGGTAGTTTTCCAGGAATGTGATACACTTGTTGACTGTGTGCTGTTTTAATGGCAGTGTCTCTTTTATACACAATTCTATTTTTTACTTGCTGATAATTACCCAATTTTGCGATATAAAATTTTATTGTTTAGGAATTTACTAAAGCTTCGTAAGTTCTATTAATGTGAAAATCGTACTGAAATAGACAAAACATTACAGATAATGGATATTTTCACAGTGAATATTCTGTCAGTTTAATATATTCGTATAATTCTATTATATCGCTCTATAATTCTATATCACTAAGTAATTTCTTGATTGGAACATATTACGTATTTCCAATCTTGGACTCAGTATATGCGTGGGCTCTAGACCTGTGAATTTTGGTAGTCTCTTTAAGGAGTTGTTGAGTTTAATATTGTGATGAAGATAACAAAAGACTAACATATAATTTTTCAACTCGATAGGTGATGATCACTTTGAAAAAGAT
This sequence comes from Thermobia domestica, assembly GCF_964235325.1. Taxonomy (NCBI): domain Eukaryota; kingdom Metazoa; phylum Arthropoda; class Insecta; order Zygentoma; family Lepismatidae; genus Thermobia; species Thermobia domestica. The sequence goes on along the minus strand of NC_137458.1, from coordinate 183,078,919 downwards.
ACCAGAGAATTGTGTTAGGTATTGATATTATAAGCTTCTAAAATAAAAATAGTAATAAATAAATAAAAAAGCATAGGACTTTATTTAACTTTTATTATACACAATTGCGTATAACACAAAATATGAAAACTTACTGTTCTCGACTAATTTACGTAGTAATTTTCTGACTTGCATTTGTTTTTTTTTAATATTTAAATTTTGCACAATCCCAGTAAAGTACATACCTACCCCTATGTAGTAATGTGTCAGCAACTTTCATATAAATTTCAATACAATTTTGTCTGGTGAATGTAGAACATAATTAACTGTAAATTACCAAAAAAAAAAAAAAAAGTATTAAATTAAATTTTAAAAAAAGTAAAAAAGAAGTAAAAGAAGGTACACAAGAATATCCACATGAAAAGGGATATCCACTTTTACTAGCTACTCGTTCGTCATGTACAATATATCCAATTAAGAAATGAAAGCTACATTTCTTAGTTACTGAGAAAAGGATTTAGTGACGTATGCGGCAAAATGTACTATGAAAAGGTCACATACATTTATAGTACTGAAAGAAATCTTCCATAAATTGAAGCCAGTGCTGTGTTTTCGCTGATCTATCAAATTGTTTTATTCATGATTTAGTAACTACTAATAAAATATTTTACGCACATCACAAAATGCGTTATATATATGTCAATGACTTGTCAATCTGTCGGAAATGAATATCGAATTCTAAGAGTATTAGATTTTTTAGTGTCTGTAAGTAATATAATTCATGGTTTGTACTGATTCTAATATAAATTAATTATTGGTTGCGTTGTTTTGTCCTATTTCTCCTCGTGATTTTCATCGGGGTAAAGTATTGTTAATCTTTTCTTGCTTATAGTATAATTATTGTTATTTAAAATATAGAACTGTAATTAATACTGTATCAAAAGTGTAATTATATGTAATAACTTGGCTATTTAGCGCGTGTTTCTTTGGTTTCTATCAAGTCATTTCTACTTATTATTAGCGTAATTTTCTTTGCTTGTTCAAAGTTACTTGTAAAATCCTGTAATCTAGATTAAGACACATAATTTGCTGACCTTGAGAGATAAACTCGGTAACTATCTGTGTACTGTTTGTGTAGTATATACAGTAATAAATATTAAATTGATCATAAAATTTTAAAGGGCTTTGAATTAAATCATAGATCTCTTATTTTATCTTTACATGAAATATGGCTTAAATCGACTGAAACATAAAACTAACTATTTCGGAATTTCCCGTCCGACAGTGATACATCAAGTCTAAAGGAAACGGTGATGGTGAGGTGGATGATGATTAGAGTCCAGATTTTTATGTAATATCAACCCCCTAAATATGTACACTCATGTCCAAAATGATTATCAAATTATATTCTTACAAAAAATCAGTTATAGATATGCGACAATGATTGTGCAGGGTACTTTTAATACTGATGCTGTGTGTATAATCGGGAAATGTATATTTGTGGTAAATTTCATAGGAAAGGAATTATAAATACGAAAATTAGAACGAGTAAAACAAAATGTTGCTAAATGGACAAGTATGTTTGTTTTATTTTCGTTTTATTGTTCTTATTTACTGCTCTTTTGACATGAAATTTTCCACATGCATGTCTTTGACAGTTATACACATACTAACATTATAAGAAATACCGGGCGAATTAGTTATCAAATTATATTCCTACAACAACATATTTATAGATATGCGACAATAATTTTGGACATGAGTGTACATAAATATGTAACAAAAATCGCTTAAAAATGTAAGAAATATGTAATATTATATAAGAAAATGTAATATTACATATAATACATATGTTACATATTTATGAAAACGTAATATTAACACACGTGTGAGTATGCAATATTTAAACGAATTATGAAAATAAAAAGGAAACTCTACTACACTTTATCCTGCTTAATGCAAGTCCCCCAATGAAGTGAAATGCTTGAACAGTTGAAACAGCCATACGTCACTGACGGGACTGATTGCAGGATAATAAAAATCAGACGCGAATAAAGTAAGATGTGAATCGGCAAGAGAGAAACAGGAAAGCCCCGCGAAAAGCAATGCATACGGCATTTGTACGTCAGAAATGTCATGTGGTGTGCTGTGGTCCCGTTTCAAATCTAGAATCTTTTACACTAAATGTGCATCCGTCACCACGGCCCAATCTTGAAATGAAGTATACGCAATATACAAATTTAAATACTAAAAGCAACTTAAGACGAAATGTATTGTTTTATATATATTTATTTCATGCAGGGAAAAGCAGTCTATATCTTTTAAACAATACCAGCTGAACGAAGATTGAAGAATATTTCCACTAATGAACATTTTTAATTTGAAATAAAGTACTTACAAAAGATGTGCCTGCAGTTCAACTGTGTTGTTGCACAATCGGTTACAAGGTACATTTCCAAATGATCAGAAGTAAAATTTTGTCGACGATCGGATAAAATATTCTTGTATGCAGAGAATGATCTCCCCACATCACATGAGGTAACAGGAGCGTATTTCAACAGGGGGATGTAGTTGGGGGAAACATCTTCAGGGGAAGTTCTTGTTTCACTACTGAGAATCACACACTGCCAATAGGTTGACGTAACTCGGGTTTCTTTCCAGCACTGCATTTAGTTTCTTTCAAACTTTTTCTTCTACATCTCCACACACACCTTGCAGCAGTCTCTTTGCATCCTCTATGATTTCCATGGATTCCGGAAGAGGCCGCCCAACAGTCTCTAGCTTTTTAATGCTTGTAGGTAGCCAACCAAAATTGCTGTCTATGTATGCGATATTACACGCTACTTTTGAGTCATTAAACGGTTTCTGAGCAATGCCAACTGACACAGCAGACTCTCATGTAAATAAATGAACAATAGGCTTAATTTTTTGAAAATGTTCATTGTAGAAATGTACTGCCTGTGTCCAAGTGCCCCATCGCGTTAGCACAGGCTCCGAAGGAAGTGGCACGTCTGGCAGTTGACCTCTGTAAACTTGACCACGTTGTGGTGCCTTAACAAACATTTTTTTCGAGGAAGAAACTAGTTGATTTACTTCGCAAAAGTTGTCTCTCACGTCTTCAGCAACAGCTGAAGAGCATGGGCCATACAGGTGAAATGAATTAAGTGAGGGTTAAAAACTGGAAGTGCTCTAACGGCTTTTAACATATACGCTGCACTGTCTGTATAGAGACCAAGGACTTTTTCTTCCTGAACTCTTCCCGGCTACAGCACTAAGACCATCGTTTACAAAGCGAGCAATCGTGGAATGATTCGTGCGTTCCAGCAATTTACTCGCAATAAGATAGGATTTAGATGAAGCATCTTCACTTAACTTTCCAATCACTAAATTTGCTACATAACGTTCCAAAACGTCTGTTGTTTCGTCCACAGAAATCCAAATATATATAAACTACCTATTTCTGCTCTAATGGTATCTATAGCTTCTTTATAACAAACTTCGAGATAACACTTCGAAGAAGGGATTCGTCAGGAATTCGACGCCCGCAGTACTTCTCCAGAAGAGCACGGTATTTTGGCACTTGAACTTTGTTCCAAGGAATGTTTGCTGCTATCATTGCTTGGCACAAGTCTTTGAAAAACTCACTCACTGAAGTATCTTGACGCATTTGTGTCAAGACTACTTGTTTTTTGCAGTTCACAAATTTTTATTTCTTGCATATAGTGCACTTCGTACATGTTGTTCTAAGATTTCATTGAACATCCAATTTTTTTGTCACACACTTGGCACAACACACTTTACCGTCCGTAGTAAACGCATCATCGATAGTTGCCCACTACCGCCATTTCGCGGATAAAGTTGAGGCAACCGGAGACATTTCTAACTTCGACGGTCAATACAAAACACGTGCGTTTTGCAACTGCAATACTAGAGTATTGTCCTCCTGTCATTCAGTTCAACAAGTGAAGTTCTTTGAAAGCTTAGGTTACCTGCTATGATATTGCCATTGTCGCCAGCTTCTTACAACGAACTCTTGCAGTAAAGTCTTGGAAGCACACTAGCATACAGTTTTAACTTGAATTGCAGGATTTGCTTTCATCTTTTTTCCCGTCCGACCTCCAATAACAATCAAATAGACGTCATTTTAGGAATTTTCTGGCCAGTCGCATGTCAGGCACGTGATCTGTCTTCCTCCAGAGTTGAGAATAAAGGGCGCTGCTAATGTACCCCGGAGGGAGAATTTTACTTGTTTCTTTTTATATTTCTTTTATCGGCGAAAATTCTGCGAAACATGGTTTGACAAATAAAAAAAGAGAGAGAGATTTCTCTTTCGGTAAAGAAACGAAAAGATAGACATGACAAAATTGAATCTAGATGCAAGCTTTCCATAGTTGGAGAGTTTTTTTATTTTAAATTAAAATTTCGGTAAACGCAAAATTTTAAGACAGTTGTATGTAAAAAAAAAATGTAGAAACCATAGAAATATGTAATATTGGTCAAAAAATTTGACGAACATACATATGAAGGAAAAAATATGTAATTACATACAAATCCGGACATTAATGATGATGGTTGATTTACGAAAGTGGGAGAACTCCGGGAAAACTCACGCACACGATATTTGTCCATTACAAAACACATTTGCTCGAAGCTGAGATCGAAAATTTCCATTCTTTGTATCCTTTAATATATTATAAACCAGTAGGTTTTACTTAAGACTTCTTTCGAAAACAATGTATTAGAAATCAAGATGACTTACTTGTTCTATAACTTTCAATTTTTTTGTTTTCAATGAGTTCGAAACAGTTTACAATATACATGAGTTACAATCGCAATTAGTTATGACGTAAAATTATCAGCACTACCATGAAAGGAAGCTATTATTTTATTACCAAAAGAGGAAACGTGAAATTACTAGAAAACATACTTCGTAAAAAGAAATGTAAAATATATATGTGAAATAAAATGACATTATTTAGTGTAACGTTCCACGCTTATGCTCTTTAAGCTAAAGAAGACATTAATGAAAATTAAAATTACATTATGTGCTCTCACCGGAAATCGAACCCGGGAGCAAGCACATCAAAGATAGTATATATATAGAGAGAGAGAGAGAGATAGATAGATAGATAGATATCGGGTGTTCTAAAAATGGCGCCCACGGACCACAGAGCACTATTCTACAGGGCAAAATAGGGCGAAAAGCTTATATGATGCAATGCTCTCCGGGACCTCCTTCAGCCGCTACGGGGCATCAAAATTTCACAATGTGGCAACGTAGTAGATTAACTTTGAGCTATTAGCATTACTCTACGAATGTAACAACAAGCAGCTGAATCGACTGCTAGACTAATAAGTTATGCTAGTGTCAATTAATATTGACCTTAGCTACCATCTGGAAAGAATTGAGAAAAATTATTTAATAGATTGGTAGATCTAGTATATGGTTCTTTGCAAAGTTGCCACATAGTGCAATTTGTCTGTGTTACGAGGGGGGACCCAAAAAAAAAAAACGGGAATTGTGCTGCAGCGGGGAGGGAGAGTGGGGAACCCATTGTTGTACCAGTTGTCCGTTACGATCACGCCACCTGCGTCTGTGTGCGAAGTTGTGTCGCTGTGAGTGCATTGGTTCGCTCTTGAGAGTTTATTTAGTAAAACAACTTTTTCCAGTTCGGCGAAAACATGATGGCAGATTATCAAGAGCAACGGGCGGCTGTGAAATTTTGTTTCCTGTTGGGGAAATCGGCCGCGGAAATTACTGTAATGCTGAAGACTGGTTTTACTTAGGGCAGCATCCCCATAAGCAGAGTTTACGAGTGGTTTGCACGTTTTAAAAATGGAGAAATGTCAATTGTAGACCAACCCCGTTCAGGAGGCCCTCAACGGCAAGAACTGACGAAAACGTCGAAAAAAATCAATGCCCTCGTTCGTGAAGACCGTCGCCGAACCATTGATCAACTCTGTGATATGTCTGAAATATCGTGGAGTTCAATTAAGAGGATTTTATCAGAAGATTTGCACATGAGAAGGGTTGGAACCAAATTTGCCCCTCGCCTTCTCACAGACGAGCAAAAGGAGCGTCGACTTGAGGCATGTGTTGAACTTCAAAATCAGCTCAAAGAGGACCCTGACTTTTTTGCCAAGGTGATTACTGGTGATGAATCGTGGTGCTATGGCTACGACCCCTAATCAAAGCAGCAATCAAGCAAGTGGAAGACAAGTGGCTCTCCTTGTCCCAAGAAAGCTCGCCAAGTGAAGTCACACATCAAGACAATGCTCATTTGTTTCTTCGATTGCAGAGGTGTTGTGCACGCGGAGTTCGTTCCCCCGGGTCAAACTGTTAACCAGGGGTTCTACTTGGAGGTTTTGAAAAGATTGAGGGGGAGTATCCGGAAGAAAAGGTCAGATCTTTGGCGCACAGGCGAATGGTTCTTCCATCATGACAACGCTTCGGTCCACACCGCCCTCTCCGTGAAGCAGTTTTTGACCAAAAACGGCATGACACCGATTGTGCACCCCCCTACTCACCGGATCTAGGCCTTGTGATTTATTTTTGTTCCCCAGACTCAAACGTGACATGAAAGGAAAGCGTTTTGCCACTGTGGAGGAGGTAAAACAAAAATCGCTAGACGTCATAAAGAAGATCCCGATAAGTGATTTTCAAAACTGTTTTGAACAATGGAAGGATCGTTGGCAGAAATGCGTTGCGGTCCATGGACAATACTTTGAAGGTGATGAAAATTTGGTGTAAAAATATTAAGAAACAAAGAAGTTATGACCAATTTCCCGGTTTTTTTGGGTACCCCCTCGTATATAAATATTATATAATTATATAATATGCCAGGCTATGTTTTCTTACCTAACAATCAAGTTTTTCTAAACTATAGATAAACCGTTTAGAACTACAATTTCGTGAACGTCTGAAATTAAATTACTAGCTTCATCCACTTGAATTAGTGATGGAGTTCGCCTCTGGTGCTCAGGGTTGGCTATCCTATTGTAGACATCGTTGTGGTCAGCGATTTCACGAGTTTTTTCGAGTACTGACAAGTACTTGATTATAATTTCATCAATTACGTCATTTATGTGAATCTTTTTTTAAAAGATATATCGTGTAAAAGTATTAGTTTCATTATTCTGTTTCAAGGTATTTTATTTTGAAGTGACAATTCTTTGTGAATGAAGGAAATCAGTTACCTATTATTAAACGAATGGGTCAGGGAGCAAAATTCCAGAAGACAATAGCGTTCAGCATAAAATGTGTATTTTTTTTTAAAATAGTATTTTCGATAACAAGTCCTGTTACAGAAAATATCTTTTTAAGCGAACTACGTACATGCAAATATAGTTTTACGAATAATGATGTCCATTGAGGATAGATGAGGATAGATGTGATAGTACTGTCTACTCAGATTGTTTTGTGGTAATCTTCATCTACTTCACATGTTCATCATCAACACTATTTTCCTTCAGTAATTCTATTGTTTGAGGTAGAATTTTCCCTCTTTTTCAATCCGGAGTATTCCCTACTTAACTGCTTATGCTGTCGTTGGCTTGCGAGCTTCACACGACTCACACAGCATAAATAGACCTATATATCCTCTCATGACGCTCCCACTAAGTCGCTGATCTTTATCCCTATTAGTTTATTTTCTGTTCGCCACACGAGATATTTTAGTAACGTACATTTCTACTTTGGTAAATTAACATATTTAAATTAAAACATTTGGTACTTATAGTGCAGTAAATGAAGCTCAAATTTTAATGAAGAAAGGAACAAATTAGTAACAAGCTGAAAATTGGTACAGGGGTTGGGAATGATGTTCTAAACAACATACTAAAAGTCCCCTGAAATCCCAGGTGACCTTCGCCGCCATATTGGAAAATGGCCGCCGGAAGTGTCAAATGAACAATACCCAGATAAAAATAGCAATATCTTAGCTATGGTTAAACATAAGGAGATACTTAGTGTCGTTTTATAGAACATAGACAACACAATATTTTTTAAAGAAAAACAATTTTTCATAAAACGCATACTTTTAGAAATATTTAGCTCTAAAGTCTAAAATTCCGAAAACTACCGTCAAACTGATTTGAAATTTTATTGAACTTAGGATGTAATTATTAAGAAGTTAAAATTTGACATAGATGTTGATAAAGATTATTTAAATGGCACACTAAAATCCCACAACTTCTTCGTTCGCCATATTGGAAAATGTACAAATGTCCGAAGTAATTGAAAGATAATATTTTGTTAAGTGAAATACAAAATCTGGACCGGGCTAAATATTTGAGAAGCTGTAAATGCAGTCGGTCCGAAGCCAATTGGGATCAATGGTGGTGCAAGGGGGAAACATTATGACGTGTTTAGGTTGTCCTTCGCCATCTTGGAATCAACTTGTTTATTTTAAATGGCAACATGGTTGCGTGAAATATGAAACAACATCCTCGTTCGAAGAGAAACCCAATGGTAAGGTTTTTTTCCAAAGCCTACAAATTCCAAAGCCAAAGCCAAAGCGAAGTTGTGAATAGATTTAGGATATGTTATATGCGAAATGCTGTGAAATGAGCTGTGCGAAGTTTCGAATTGAAGGATAAAGTAAAAAGCAAGCTTTGTAACATTCTCACATTACGTATTCTTTAATAACCAGGAAAAGAGAGCTAACACACATGAGACAATTACAATCACATGACATGCTTAGCATTCCCACCGTTCTGTTCTATGCATATTCTTAACCTTGAGACACAGTGCTTGTGCACTCTGCGAACCATAGTTTGTGATATTTCTTCACAGATAGTAATAATGTTCGTTTTCAGGTAACCAATGTCAATAATTTTACACTGGTAGACAGCTTTAAAGTGCCCCCAAAGATAGAAATCCAGCGGAGGAAGGTCGTGGACCTTGCTGGCCTCTCAACTGGTCCATGCTGACCTACCCAACAACTGGCAAAGTGTTCATTGAATCATCGATTACATTAAGACCAATGCCGCGGTGCCCCATCTTGTTGCCAATATTGATTAAATCACCCTTCCTCGTCCAACTAAAGTGATATAACAGTGTTTTCAAGCATATCTCCATATTGTGCAGCATCCAAGGTTCCATCAATGAAAACACGTCCAATGAGTTTTCGCCCCATATTTCACACTACACCATTACCTTACCTGCATCTTGCATCTTTGATGCATTTATCCAGTTAAGATTTGTATTATCTCAGTACCGGACATTTTGGTTGTTAATCTCACCTGTTACATAGAAATTTACCTCATCACTAGAAACAATGTTATGAGGAAACACTCGGTAACGAGCTATCTGGGCCAACGCCTACTCACAAAACTTTATTGGTCTATCTAAATCATCCTCTGGCAGTTTTTGTTTCAACTTTAGTTTTTAGGGGTGCCACTTTTTTCTTAACATTCTTTGAACACTTTTGACACTAACATTATGTTCACTTGATAGACGTCGCACACTCTCCATAGGACTTTTCACCAATACACCCAACACAGCTGCTGATGTGTCTGGATCAGTTGCATTTCGTGGTCGTCCTGATCGAGGTAAATCATCAACATTTCCCTTTGCTGTACGAAAACTAATCCGCAAATTCATGGCACTGTCTGTCACCGGCTCGCGATTAAGATGTCGCTCTTTAAAGGCGGATGTTATTGCTGAACTGCGCTCTCCAGCCAAAAGAAAGATTTCGATTCTTTCCTCTCGAGTTAGCATCCTGTCCTACCTACAAGAAAAAAAGATAGAATCAGTCGGTTCCCGTCTATACAATGTTCCACACATAACAAAATTTAAGTCTAAATGATAACGTATTCTAGCCTAAGTCCATTCACAACTTCAAAACCGTTGCAGATTAAAAAAAAAAAAAAATACCATTGGATTTCTCGGTATTGGGCAAAATGTTCGGTACAGGGCTAATACAAATCTTAATTAGATAGGTGCTTCAAAGATGCAAGGTGCAGGTAAGGTAATGGTGTGCTGTAGAATATGGGACGAAAAACTTATTGGACCTGTTTTCATTGATGGGACCTATTGGACCTATTTTCATTGATGGAACCTTGGATGCTGCACAATATGGAAATATGCTTGAAAACACTTTATGCCACTTTTGTTAGAAGAGGAAGGGTGATTCATCAATATTGGCAACAAGATGTGGCACCGCATTATAGTCGTAATGTAACCGATGGCTCAATGAACACTTTCCCGATTCCTGGATAGGTCGGCATGGACCAGTTGAGTGGCCAGCAAGGTCCCCGACCTAACTGTGTTGGATTTCTATCTTTGGGGGCACTTTAAAGCTACCAGTGTAAAATTATTGACATTGACTACCTGAAAACAAGAATTATTACCGTCTGTGAACAAATATCACAAACTATCATTCGCAGAGTGCTAAGCACAGGGTCACACGGTTAAGGATGTGCATAGAACAGAACGGTGGGCATGCTGAACATGTCATGTAATTGTAACTGTCTCATGTGTGTTAGCTCTCTCTTTTCCTGGTTATTAAAGAATATTGCAAGGATCCCCACATCACAACAGACCCACGTGTCAGCCCAACACACGCTATTCTTTATAAACATCCTAGCAGACAGCAAGCCAACACGGAAGATACCGAGGAACACCGAAAGCAGACGGACCTCACGGAAGGACCCGAGGAGGACAAATAAAAGGAGGAACACCGAGGGACCCAGCATCAGTCGACCAACTGATCGCCTAACCTTTACCTTCCTATGTCGCTGTGGACTAGGAGCACCTCTTCCTTACCCTATGTCGCACTGTGCTAGGGATCCATCTTGAACTTATAAATCCAAGTCTAACCTACAACCTACCAAAGTGTTCTGGAAACTGCCATGAGTAGAAAGGGCACCCGGCAAAACATTTAGTATTCCTTCACTTGGTCATTGAGGAAGAGACATTGAATTAGAGACACTTGTATTTATTATATTATATTTTGTAATAAAACTTGGTGAAGGGGGAAAACACACCCGGTCTATCATTTGACTCTACCAAACATTACAATATGTAATGTGAGATGTTACAAAGCTTGCTTTTTACTTTATCTTTATCCCTCAATTCGAAACTTCGCACAGCACATTTACAGCATTTCACCTATAACATATCCCAAATCTATTCACAACTTCAAAACAGTTGTAGGTTTTGGAAAAATAACCTTACCATTGGGTTTCTCTTCGAACGAAGATGATGTTTCATATTTCACACGACCATGTTACCATTTAAAATAAAAAAGTTGATTCCAAGATGGCGGTCACCAAGATAGCGGAGGACAACCTTAAACACGTCATAATGTTTTCCCCTTGTACCACCATTGATCCCAATTGGCATCGGACCGACTGCATTTTCTGTTTCTCAAATATTTAGCCCGATCCAGATTTTGTATTTCACTTAACAAAATATTATCTTTCAATTACTTCGGACATTTGTACATTTTCCAATATGGCGAACGAAGAAGTTGTGGGATTTTAGTATGTCATTTAAATAATCTTTATCAACATCTATGTCAAAGTTTAACTTGTTAGTAATTACATCCTAAGTTCAATAAAATTTCAAATCAGTTTGACGGTAGTTTCCAGAATTTTAGAATTTAGAGCTAAATATTCCTAAAAGTATGCGTTCTTATGATTTTTTTTTCTGTTTAAAAATATTGTGTTGTCTATGTTCTATAAAACGACACTAAGTTTATCTCTTTATGTTCAACCATAGCGAAGATATTGCTATTTTTATCTGAGTATTGTTCATTTGACACTTCCGGCGGCCATTTTCCAATATGGTGACGAAGGTCACCTGGGATTTCAGGGGACTTTTAGTATGTTGTTTAGAACATCATTCCCAACCCCTGTACCAATTTTCAGCTTGTTACTAATTTGTTCCTTACTTTTTGCTAATTTGACTACACTATTAAAGGGTATAGCCGTATAAGGCGGTGAACAATGTCTTTACATGGATTGTTGTGATATTTATACCAAAGGTACTTCATATCCAAATATAGCATTGGCCGGAAAATCAACTTCAAACTACTTCGAATTTCGAAGTTACTGTTGACAATTCGAAAATCAAAAATTGTTCATATCTCGGAAACGACTTAAGTTACGAGGATGAAACAAAATATGAATATATTTTGCTTCAAAGGCCTTACCGAAAAGTAGAAAAAACGTATTTCGCCCTTCAAATTTCTAGCAAAAAGCACGTTGAAAATATTCTAATTCAAATATTTTTGCTTTATGTTCGAATGACCACCTTTTAATTTCCACCAACCCACCTACGATATATCTTCACCATGGTTTGATACTCGCGGTGCAACTTGGTGTAAAATGAGGAAAACCAAAGCCGGGCACGCCTAGGAGATATGCAACCCATATTACGCCATAAATGTTTTGGCCGGCGCGAGTATTGTTAGAAGTCAAAGATGTTCTAGTTTGAATTTCTGACTTATCATAAATGACTCTACTTGACAGTATAACTCTCATAATCGTACCTTTCCGAGAAACCGCGTGAGAGCGCTAGTGCCGCGATAATTGAACTGTCATTTAACTACTGTTCCGTTTTTGTTTAAACTGCACACTGACAATTCGAATAGTTTTAGTGCTGCAATTGTAGGGCTGGAAAAGGAACAACAAGTTTCAGATATGTGTGCATTTGTCACGACGTCCTTCGGGGAAAAAAAAATCATTTTACTCTATAAGTTCGGAGTCGCGACCTGTTCGCGAGAAGAGTTCATAGCAATTGGAAAACCTATTGTGGCAGCGAAACTTCACAATACTGTTGACCATTTGGTACTAATCTTTGATGGAAGATATATCCGACACGACAAGTGGTCTAATAATGAGTATGAACGAAAATCGTAACCTGGACAAAAAAAAAAAGCCTCTATGAAGGCTTTTTACTGTTTATCCTACGACTGGTTATATTGTAGATATACTGGGGCCATATGCTACCATCATAAATGATGCTGCAGCAATAATAAAATGTGTTTCAAGATCCAAACCGGCTACCGATTCTAATGGCGTCAATTTGTCATAGATTTCAGCGCTTAATACAGTTAAGTTTGTGTATGTAATTTTAATTTGCTAAGGAATAAAGTAATTTGTTCATCTTCTGTATAATGTATGTGATATTGTCACTTTTTTGATAAAATCCACATATTTTTCTTGTGTGAATCATGGCTTTCGGGATACAACTAAACATTTGGAAGAAAGAGGATTTACAGTTTTATTGCCCACACTGAAAAGTAAACGCAGGCAATTGACTACAGCTGAGGCGAACTTTTTCCGTTGTGTTATAAAAATTCACTGGGTTGTTGAAGTCGTTCTGGTATTCTTGGACAAGTATTGTCTTCTGCGTCAGCAGCTGGACAAAAAGTTGCTTCAAGTTGGATTGTTATGCCGGATAGCTTCTGTTTTACATAATACTTTTAGTATTCGTCTCAATTCTGATGAGGCCTTGACGAAGATGTTCGAAAAATAAAACGACAGACATCGCGGAGAACGCATTAAGATTAGAAGTAGAAGAGCACGGTTGGGACAGGTATACACGCTGTTTCGCAGAAGTCACATCTGCGGACATCCTGGACTTCCCGGAGTTGGCAGGAAGAAACCTAAAAATTAATCAGTTGTCTCAGGCAGTTTCCAACTTGGCTGAAATGATGAGAGATCCCTTCGTGGCTGAGCGGTTAGCGTACGCGTTTAGCATGGGAGACCCGAGTTCGATTCCCGGCAGGAGTTCATGCTGTTCAGATTCATGTTAATCTGTAGGTTCACGTCTCATATACCCTCGCTGCTGAAAGGGATGTTCAAAATCAACTCAGCTCATGCAATAATGAATGAAGATGACACTGTCAATCTCCATTTCCTGAAAGAAAATAGCCACACTTTGAAATTCGAGGTACGATCTCGATATATTAGTGGGAAAATATACAGGTATATTTTGTTCCAAATACAGTAGGATATTCGGGTCTAAAGCCGTGTTATTGTGAATGTGCACATGGGAATCGAACAGTTCGATGTTGTTCATATGTTACTGCAAACATTTATTACCTTTCACGTGCTCGATACTTTGCTAAGATTATTCGGCCTCTTCAATGATGAAAAAATGTCGAAATAGAAGGAAACTTACAGAGTATCGTCTGTCCACAATGCATGTTTGGATTGAGGTAACGAAAGAGGTGTCAAATATTTGTCATTGCAGTTATCAATGTTTAATGTAATAACCACGAGCTTTAGCAGTATAAACAATTAGCTGATAAAGTACTCAGTTACTCGGGTAAAATACATAATGTTTTAGGTTTTTGCACAGCAGTTCATACGTGAATTTTAAAAAGAAAAATCGGAACCATTTTTGAGAAAATAACGAAAATTGAGAACAGGAAATAGTAAATAGCTAGTTGAAAATTCTAGATAGTCTATGGCAGGTATGTCAAACTCAAGTTATGCATGGGGCCAATTCAGCCCGAGCCAAATCAACGACGGGCCGCATCTCAGAGGAAAGTGATATATTTCGATGTTACGAAATTTAATATCGATAAAAAAAAATTGTAAGTAATAAAACATCTTACCGGTATTTTTTTGTCGAACTGATATCATTTTGACAAATGTAGTAATTATGTTGTCTGCCAACAGTTAAATCGGACGTGTCATATATTTTTTTATTAATCAGATCATTTTAAAAAAATATTCGAATAGATATGAAAAAATTACACACAGTCATGAAACAAGAACATATTGCTAAATAGTCAAATGAACAATTACAGAATTAAACTTACATTACTGATTTTTCCTTGAGAATTGGCATCTTTTCCAGGAAACAAGTTTCAGTGTCAGCTACATGATTCTGTGAAGATGCTATTTTCAGGATGGAAGACAAATGCCCTGCTGTAAATCTTGATCTATGAGAAGTTTTGTTTGTGTTCATAAGGGAAAATAATTGTTCACAGAGATAGGTGGAACCAAACATGGCTAGTATTCTCGCAACAAACTGACTGCAGCTTATTGATTTGGCAAGTAAGAAAAGAACGTAGGGATTCCTATTTCATTATATTTTTGTCTTTCAACTGGAATTGCACTGAATTTCAATCAGTTCCATTTGGATGATACTATCTGCCTTCTGAATGCCGAAGGAGAATGGAGCACTAAAAGAGAAATCACTCTCACACGATTCGAAATCTTCAAACCTATTCTCAAAGTCATTGATTAATGCCTTTATGTGGGGAACATAACGGGTGAAATCATAATCACTGTGAGACTTCTTGAAATCCTGGCAGGTAGGAAAATGAATTAATTTGCCACTGCTCGTCTGTCCTTCCCAAAGCCTGAGTTTTAATTTAAAGGCCTTAATATTGTCATACAAGAAAAGGACAACCTGATTTTTCTCTTGTAACTTCAAATTTAAATCATTTAAGTGCCCTGTTGTGTCCACCATAAAGGCCAAATCCTGTAACTAAGTATCATCACAAAGTTTGTCAGGTGATTCGCCTTTCATTTCCAAGAACATTTTAATTTCTTCCCGAACAAGCCAAAACCGCTTTAAAACACTGTAACATGAAAGCCATCATAGTATGGTAGACTCTCAAATTCACTTCCGATGTCACGAAGTAAAGATGAAAACTGACGTTGATTCAACCCCCGAGGACGAATAAAGTTTAAAACTTTTTTCACAAATTTCAAAACGTGATCCATTTTTATAACTTTTGAACATAAAACTTCTTGAATAATGCAGTGGACATGGTGAAACTTACTTACTACTTTCTGTTTGGCCAGTAGCATAGCGACAAAACCGTTCTGTTTTCTTGTCATGGAAGGAACCCCGTCTGTTGCTACACACACAAGTTTTGATAGCGGAAGATTGTATATTTCCAAGAGACTAATTACTTCATGAAAGATGTCCTCGCCAGTTGTTGTATTTTAAAGAAAAACTACGTCCAGTAACTCCTCAGTTATATTTAACTCATTATCACATGCCCGAATGAACACAGCTAATTGTGCAACACCACAAACATGTGTACTTTCATCGACTGCAAGAGAATATGACGTGAAACTTTCAACTTTTGCCAACAACTGCTCACTTAAATTAGTAGCAATATCATCAACCCTCTCTGCAACAGTATTTCGCGACAAGGAAATGTTTTTGAAAGTTTGAACTTTATCAGGACATACAATTTCAGCGGTTTTTACAAGACACTCTTTTACAAATTCACTTTCACTAAAACACTTAGAATTCTTTGCTATAAGTTCTGCAATGACGTTGCTTGCTTTGATAACGGCTTCAATCTGTGTTCACAAATGTGAAACTGAAGAATGTTGCTTACCGAGAGCAGCCTTAAAATCGCGCAATTTATCTTCCCTTGACTTCTCTTTATACTGGTCATATTTTGCACGGTGTGTTTCGTAATGACGCCTATATTGTATTATTTTGGCACGCTTATAGTTTGTCCACAAACCAAACAAGTCATTTTGCCTTTAATTTCGCAACAGCAATAGGCGATTTCCCACTTTTCTTGAAAAACACGGCGCTCAATTTCAATTGTTCTTTTTTTGGTGCTTGAAGGTTTTGATAACGATATTTTCCTTAGAAATTTACTGTAAAGCACAAGATAACTGTTTGCTTAGGTAAGCTAATGGCCAGTTCAGCGAGGTAGACTTGCACACGATCGCTACAATTCATATACACTTCGCACTGTGTAAAAAGACACTCAGCTCGGCTACGGCTATGCTGAGACTAAGTAGAAACTCGGATGCACATGTGACATTTCACAACCCCCACTGCAAGGGTGGAAATTGGACGAGGTTGTGACGACCAGTCCACTCCTTGTCCTTGAAATTATTTTCTTTCTGTAAGGGGGGGACTGAGTGGAGAAATACATCACAGAAGTGCAGCAACAACAATCGGTTTTCTCATTCATGCTAGGAAAAAGTTTTTAAAAAACATTATTTCTTCTTTAAAAGTGCAAAACAGTCTTTCTCTTCCAGAAAGTAAAACTAAATATGGATTACTGGGAAACTTCGATATGCGAAAAACCTCAAGCAGTGAAATAGGCCGGCGGGCCGCAAAGCACGGGCTTCAGGGCCGCATGCGACCCGCGGGCCGCATGTTTGACATGCCTGGTCTATGGTATCTATTCTACAGTTACCAAAAAGTGTGTAAAGCCAACGGCACTAATTTGTATAGCAGACGAATAGAAGTAGCTGTTTAAGTCTCTCCTAGACCTTCATACATCTACGACACTGGTGCTCAATTAATTTTCACTTAGGTTTGAAATCTCGGTGATAAATTAATGTGTTATCATTGAATACTTTTCATTGTCTTCAAAAATACCTTTTTACTTCCTTCATAGCAACTCTACTGTACGCAGTTAAATACAACATCAATAAGAAACTTTTCTTTGTAATTGCTTCTTGTCATGGTTAGTTTTATTGCTTTTGACCCATTTTCTAGTTATATCTCTTATATAGCGTGTCCGAAAAGTCGTGAATTTCATGGCCAGGAGGTAGATATTATTTTTCTTCAATGATTTGCAAGTTTCTTGTTGGTTTATAACAGTCTGTCTATAGGATAGTTGATAGCTAACCATATGTGTTGACACCGTCTGGTACCATTAGCATCGCCTTATTACGCCATAAAGGTGGAAAACATGGTTTTTACGACACGTCATTAGCACGGTCGTGGGATGTCGCACATGTTAGTGTATCAGAACGATACATTCCTACACAGTCTACCAATTAATATTCACATTCCTCCACAAACCAGGCCCCAATTGCCACCAATTTGAAATTTTTCGCATTTTGTTAGAAAAAGGTCCTCTTCGTATGCTTCTGACCTTCTTGAGGACGAATGCCGAATTCTCTCCTCACGGTTTATATCTCAAAAATATCTACAAAGAGAGGCATTCGTTCTCTGTATAGTAGTTTCATTTTATTCGCAATTATGATTCAAAAGTTCTGATGATCCAAAGTTCGGGCTGTGCGACTTTTTGGACACCCTGTACTATGCTGTTTATTCTTCTAGCAATTTCACGTTTAGTTTTAATTTTATTAAAAACGTTTCGTTTAACTTTAACTTTTTTATGTATTTGTACTTGAAATTTTCATTTTAGAAGTTTTATTTTGAATTTTTAATCCACAGAAATGTGTCGTTTGCCGGTCTTATCATGGACAAATAGCCTTGGTCTGACGTCCCCATTATATATCCAATAATTAATCAGTGAATGAGGAACTTTGCACCTTCAGTTCCAGTTACTTCTCTTCTCTGAAATATACCACTATTATACTTAAATTGTCCTCAATGTATTCAACTTTAACTTAAGGACTATGATTAGAGGCACGAGTTTTTCGCAATGCACGAAGAAACGAAATGCGTCAAAATTAAGAAATTTTCAGTTTCTTGACGCTTTATGATATTTTATGTGTATTTTCACTGGTTTCCGTTGCGCGATAAAACGCGAAATTAGCAGTTTTGCGCGAAATTTCTAACAATACACGAAATAACGTAAAATTTTAAAAATACATTTTCATTAATTTAAAAACGCCAGTTTTCCGCTGACGGAACAGTAGAACGTGGCATGAACGGTGCCTTTTGGGTGATTTGGACACGGCTATAAAGAATATGTTTCAGGGTCTCTTTGGTGAAAAAACTAAAGCACACTTACGTTTGTTACAAAGTGAAAAGAGGGCCAGTGTTGAATGTGACTTTAAAATATGTGCAGAAAGATCATTCTTAAAGCTTTTTTTCCCAACGAAAAGACTCCCAAACTACAGAAATACAGAATAAAAGTATGTGATGTTTTGGAAAAGCTATTTGATCCTTCTGTAATTGCATGTAGTAATGAACCAAACATTGTTACGTAAAGGAAGTTTTTTTTGAAGCTTTGCCTTCATTTTTTTTAAAAAAATGCAAGCATCTGATTATGAAGTACCGTATTTGGAGTTTTTACAAAGTGGCCTATGAACTCTTGACAAGTGATGCGTCTGGAAAGTGCAGTGTAGTGGATGTTTTGAGTGGACAAAAGTTCCGAAGTGATGATTGATTGAAGTTTGTTGTAAATGCATGATCGAAGTTTGTTGTAAATGCACTTACATATATGTGGCTTCTAACAAGCAATGCCAGTTGTAAGAGTTTTTTTCAAGTTTGGACTGGTGATAAGTGACAAACGTACAACAATGAAGGAGCAAATTGTGGAAACACGTAAGATGTTTGTTTAATGCGTAAATGTAAATTGTGCCTATGTGTTTCAGAAGGCAGCAAAACTTTCCTACTCTTAGTAAGTTTAGTTACTGATTTTCTTTCAGTTTGATTAAAAAGTTTAATTTTCTATAAGTAAAATTTACAATGTTAAGTAAAATATTCAGTGTTATTTGTTTTTAGGTAATTCATGGTTTATTTCTGTAGTGATCTGTAAATAGAACAACAATTATAAAAATGTCAGGAAATATCTTTTCCACAAAAGCTACAAAATGCGAAACTTTTTTTTTTTTGAAAATGCGACAAAACGCGAAATATGAACAACGAAACGCGAAATTTTCAAATCCTTAGTGCGAAAAACTCGTATCTCTAATGTTTATTGGCTTAGCAATCTCAGATTAATATAGCTAAGCCATATTTTCTTTACATTGCAAATAATAATATAGTGCACCGTTTATTATTACTAACAAATGCACTGGGTATGATAATTTTAAATGAAATTCGGTCATTTTTATGCTGATCGATGAATCTTCGGTACCAATGATTTCCAATCCTAGTCTGAACTCAGGCACAAGCAGTGCACAATGTTTTGACATTTTATCGTCTCTTTTTGTGATAGACTTTGGCTACATTATTTCAATAGTTGTTGGGTGAGTGTTAATTCACGTAAATATCAAGTACACAATCGAAAATAAGATCAAAATACGAAGGTTGCAAATCTCTTTTACTGTCTTGTCTGAATACTGCAACAAGACACTACAAGATAATGGAAAGATAGCGAAGAAGGTAACAGCTTCACAAACGAGATTAAAACCAAAGATGACGGTTCGTACCCTGCTCAGGAACTAATATTTTTCCGTAATTGTCATTATCGAATAAGAAAGGAAACAAAATGAAATGTTAATACCGATACTTAGATAAATCAGCAAATAAAACAATATTGATGCTGTGAAGTCAGCTATACCAACAACGAGAACTACGAGAAACACAGACTTCGTACTGTCGCGTGAGCAATTTACTTTAGTATTACGCATTTCAAACCAGAGAACTCGAAATTTCATACTGATACTTAGTGGTATCAGATATTCCCAGAAACTATTGAACCGATTTTAGAAAGCCTTTCAGCACTGAGAAGTTAATATAATGTATAAGGTGATAAGCTATGTTGTATCCGGAATGTGAGGCGGTAGGGATTGGGGCGCCGTTTTTGTTTTCTTATAAGCAAGAAATAATCGTGGACTGATATTAAAAATTCTTTCATCATTGGAGAGAGAATTTAATGTATATGATAATAGGCTGTATTCCATCCATGAATATTGGTCCGAAAGCGCTTGGGTCGTCATTCTTTCTATATATGCAAGAAACAGTTTGAAGAAGTTCCTGATCGGTTAAAAAAATCTTACATAATTAGAATGCTGATTTGATGCAGAGAGTGATTGGTTTTATTTTCAGTGGAATACGGGACTGGAAGCTAGTAGAGGGTCCATTTTTTATTTGCATGATTGATCTATTACACATGTCTCATGCTGACGATATCAGTTAAGTCACAATAGCCGAATTTTTTAAATATATATTTTCCAAAAGAGACACTGACCAAAGCTTAAAACTTTACTTTATTTTAAATTATAATTTGTAACTGTTTCGGATATCTGTTATAACAACATTTATATATATGTCTGTATTTTCATTAATTTCGATCGTGTCTGAAGAAGGATATGCTAGATATCCGAAACAGTTACAAATTATAATTTAAAATAAAGTAAAGTTTTAAGCTTTGGTCAGTGTCTCTTTTGTTAAAACAATTAATCCAAAGCCATGAATAGTCTTAATATATTTTCCAACAAATAATTTGATTATAAGTTATAAAATAATTTATTTCAGTTATTAATAGTACCGGTATTGAAAAATATTCTTCTGATTTCATGTTGTATAAAGTAATTACGTATCACCATTGTAACAGTGAAGTTATTATTATTTACTATTCAGCCTGTTGTCAGGTCCTAGCACTAATGAGAGGTTTTAATTTTAGGTTTCAGCCTACAAATGTTTCTTCCACATTTCTCGATCTTCATCTTTTAACTCCCATTATTTTCTTCTCTTTTTAAAATCATCGATCAGTTATGTTCTTCTTCTCCCTATTCCTCGATTTCCTTCCATATTTCCTTCTATAGCAGTATGAAGAAGATAATTTCTTCGCCAGATGTGTCCAATCCAATTGGCTTTCTTACGAAGTATGCTGTCTGAAAGCGTCCTCTTATCCGTTTTAAAACAGCTTGGTTTGTTACTCTTTCTGTCCACTTTTTCTTCTCCATCTTCCTCCAACACCACATTTCAAAGCTCTCTAAATATTTCTTCTCTAACTTCCATAGTGTCGAAGTCTCTGAACCAAACAGTTCAATACTGTGTGTATATATATTTGGTCTAGGAATTAATTCGTGCGGGTGGACAAGAGATGGCGCAACGAACGGAGCGTCCCACAGTTCCGTGTATCCACACATGTGTTGCAAACCCCTGTCATCGCGTATCGTTCGTAGTATAGGGCAGTGGATTAAAGCGTCAACAACACCAGTTTGTAGTTAAGTGAACATGGCGCAATTTGTGCCTGATAAAGTGTTTTTGCGGGGTGTCCTGCTGCATTACTTTAACATGCAGAAAAGTGAGACTGAAAGTCATCGTATTTTGGTGGAAGTGTATGGTGACCATGCTCTAGCTGAGCGAACGTGTCAGAAGTGGTTTGCACGGTTTAGAAGTGGTGATTTCGGCTTGGCAGACCAAGAGCGAGCTGGACAGCCAAAAAAATTTCAAGACGAAGAATTGACAGCATTGCTCGAGCAGGATTCGTGTCAAACGCAGGAACAACTTGCAGCAGCATTAGGCGTTGATCAAACAACAGTCTCCAAACGCTTGAAAGCCATGGGAATGATTCAAAAGATGTCACATTGGGTTCCACATGCATTGAAAGACAGAGACGTTGAAAGACGAAAAACCATTTGCGAATTGCTGCTTCAACGACAGAGCAGAAAGGGGTTTCTGCATCGAATTATTACGGGTGATGAGAAGTGGATCCATTACGAGAACCCTAAACGAAAAAAGGCGTGGGTGAAACCAGGTGAACCAGGTCCATCACAACCAAAACGAGATATTCACTGTGCAAAGGTTATGCTGTGCATATGGTGGGATATGAAAGGTGTGGTGTACTATGAGCTGCTGCAACCGGGTGAAACTATGAATGGAGAACGTTATCGACGACAATTAATGCGTTTGAAGCAAGCTCTGGCCAGAACACGACCAGAATGGGAGAACAGACATGATAAACTTATTGTTCAACATGATAACGCTCGCCCACATGTCGCAAAACCGGTCAAAACCTATTTAGAAAATGTCGGATGGGAAGTTTTACCCCACCCGCCGTATTCACCAGACGTTGCTCCTTCGGACTACTACTTGTTCGATTGCATGAACAACGATTTGATTGGACAGCGGTTTACTTCTTCAGAAGATATCGAAACATGGGTCTCTGACTGGATCGCTTCCAAGGATGAGGACTTCTTTCGCCACGGAATCCGTACATTGCCTGACAGATGGTCGAAAGTGGTGGCTAGCGATGGACAATATTTTTCTTAAGGCATTTATGTATTTTGTGTTTGTACTACAGCTTCAATGTGTGCGTACCAACCGCACGAATTAATTCCTAGACCAAATATCACTTGACCAACTTTTTCCTTAGTCCAATATTAAGCTTCCTAGTTAAGAGTAATCTTTTCTTGTTGATGCTTCTTTGGCTATGGCACTTCTTGACCTGATCTCTTTGGTGCAGTAAGCGTCTCTCGTTAAAATACTTCCCAGATACTGAAATGATCTATCCCTTCAAGTTCTCTTTGCTCTGATCCACTTCTCTGTAAGTTCTCTGACCCGTAAGGGCGTGTTTCCACGGGATATTATTATGACTTTCGATTTTTCGATGTTTATTTCCATTCCATATAGTTTTCTAGTGTTAACTATTTTGTCAATCATCTCCTGTAGTCCTTCTTCGGTTCTAGTTATAATAACCGTATCATCTGCATATTTGTTCTTGGTAATGAGTTGCCTTCCAACCTTGAAATCTTCGATTCCCATTAATGCTTTCTTCATTAAACATTCATTGTAAATGTTGAATAATTAGGGCGGCATACTACATCCTTGTCTGACTCTTCTTCCAATATCCACACTATTGGTTTCACTTTCATTCAAGCGCAGCTTCACTCATTGTCCTATGTACAGGTTGCGAATGAGTCTTCGATCTGCCCAATTCAACTCGATTTCTTCAAGTATTTTCAAAAGTTTGGTCCAATTGACCCGGTCGAAAGCTTTTTGTTAGTCGATGGAACACAAAGACAACTCTTCCTTTACGTTAAGAACTCCTGTTATAATTCTCACTAGCGCAATAGCATCCCTGATACCTTTTCCTTTCGGAATCTCAAATTGTTTTCCTGCAACATCTCTTCTATCTTCCAACGGCCTGTCCAGTATGCGCGCAATAATTTTCCAATGTGCGAAATAAGGCTAATGGTTCAGTGATCACTGCACTTCTTTGCTTGCTTTTTCTTGGGTAATGCAATCATTGTAACATCAAGAAAATCCTTTGACCATTCTTCACTCAGGTAATCTTGTTAAAAGTGACGTCAGTACTTTCATTCCATTGCTTGCTAATTCGTTGTCTGTTGGTATATTGTCGTATCCCAATGGCCTGCCTTATCCGCATGTCTTTGACGCTTGTACTACTTCATTTTACAATATACTGTGTCCTTTTTCTTCATCATCCAGCTCTTCCTCTGCTTCGATCGCAATATCTTTGGGGCGGTTCTTCTGATCACACAGTTCTTTTATGTATTCCTACCTAATTCTAAGGATTCTTTGGTGGTTAGTTACTACAAACAGTCAAATTCAAAGGTAATTTAGGCACTCGTGACATACATGTATTCTATTCTTCAAAAGCTTGGTTCATGCTGAAGTACACGACGTTTGAACCATGGACTATCGTTATTATGGACCTCAACAGTAAAGCGCGAAATTTGTTCAACAAATTCCGGAAAATATTTTTCGGATTTATGCATCCGTGACACACATGCATTTGAAAATTTTTCGCTTACATGGAAGAAAGTAAATATTGTAAGGATCCCCACGTTGCCGTACCAGGCAATAACCACGTGTGAACAACATGTGTTACTAATAAATAAAAACAAACAGACTACGTTCCCGAAGAGGAGTCGATCACCATCGCCAACAGTCGGAAGGACGAGAATCAACGAAGGAAGCCGACAAGACAGGATAAAAAGGACCTGCACACCTCGACCAACATCAATCTTCCCGGATTGATCACAACACCTAAAACCCCTCTCACGACGCTTGGTCACCGAGAGTACCTCACCTCAAAGCCCACGACGCTTGGTCACCGGGCTCCTATCTAATCTTACCTAAATATTAGAGGAATACTTGTTATAATTTGTATACATAAATACTTTTTGTAATAAAAGGGTGAAGGGAAAGTCCATATCCCGAGTACATTTTTATTGCTGTACCCAAGAAATTTTACATGGTAGATGCGTCGGCGTCTATTTACAGACAATAAAAGGACTTTCCTATGGGGCGCTCTTTTATTAACGAAAACACGGACTTAAAAACTTTTTAACAATACAGTGTAAGTGTTGCTAAAAGCAGGATCATATAAAAGTTGGTATCCGTATTGTCATAAATACTCTCATTACTCTTAACGGTAGATTGATTCGTTACAGGCTGGCAAGTATTTATGCCGACAACTAGATCTGGGAAAAATACATATAAAGAAGGTGATAACAATATGGCAGAATCAGGCTCCCGTATACCTGTTAATATTCCTCATTTAACTAGATATTCTGGTCACAGTACTAACGACCCCGATCGAGTGTTCATGCTGTTTGATCATTTGGCTTTACTTCAGGCTTGGACCCCCGAAAAGAAGAAAGAAATTCTTCCTATGTATCTACAGGACGTAGCTCTCGACTTTGTCTTACAATTGCAAAATCTGAATCAATTCGACACACTAAATTACGAACAACTGAAAAACAAATTTATTTCTCTGTCCCGCCCAAATTTACCAGCGTATAAGGCGGAATTAGAAATTTTCCAAATTCAACAAAACGAAAATGAATCGGTCGATTCATATTTTTTAAGGAAATTGAGGGCTATCAGACAGCTAATGCCAGAGGCTTCAGAAGAACAGAAAAATCATTTTCTTTCGTTAGGACTACACAGAAATTTGCTGCAAAAGATAGCGTTAGAATCTCTTCCAACAATCCAATGGCTGCAGGATCGACTCCACGAACTGGAAAAAGCTCAGGATCTCATGCAGAAGAGGAATTATGTAGAATTGTCACAGGCAATTCATTCTTTAATCGGCCAACCTAACCGCCCCACACCACTCCCTTTGTACGACCATTATAGCCAAACGAATTCTAATTCATACCTGCCAACCTATGCACAACAGCCAACTTCTACTGTGCATCACACCCAATCTGCTCCTAGTTATTCACAATCGTTACCTTCTGCACCTCCACCGCAGAATATCTTCCCTCCTCAGTCAACTTCCTCTACACCTGAAGTTTCGAATCCGCACCCCCACCAAAGTCAAAACCTGCCCTCACAACCTCCTCACACGGACCTTACCAAATTAGCTAATCAAATGGCCGAGTTATCGTTAATGGTGGCACAGAATTCCATGAAGTCTAATTATAGGCGTAGCAACGGACGAAAAGCGGAAGCGAAAAATACCAATAAACGAAATAACGGTGGTAGAAAAAAAGAACAATTTTGTAAAGGGCGACAAAATACCAGTCTGCTCAATTTGTTATAAAAAGAACCACGGAGCATCCACGTGTTGGAATAATCCTAAAAATTCCAACCAGGGAAACGCGTAGATGGGCTCGCAGGCCAAAGTCAAGCCTCGCGGACCATTTCAGAAAAGTCGGCGCGGGCCCCACAGACACCACCACAATTAAAATGTGATGGCAATCAAGAAGAGCAGGCAACAGCAGAAACTTTTAAGGGCACGGACGCCAAATTTTTCACCCAGACGACCATTAATGAACATGGTGAACATGTTAAATTGGAATAGAAAATAATAAACTGTTACTCAATATTAATGTAAATACAGTCTACCAGCTATAATAGATACGGGTTCTAGTCTTAGTCTATGGTCAAGACGGGACGTACCTCCAAAATGTACGCTGATACCATTTCAAACTCGTATCAAGTGCATTACCAACAAAGTTCTAACTTTAAAAGAAATAGCTTTAATTAAATTTAAAATTGGCAACACCACCTTCTCACATTACTTCCGCATCATAGATGCTGACTTTAATCTAATTTTTGGGAATGATATTCTCACAAGGCTTTTCTCTCAAATAGACTTGGAGAATTAATCTATATCATTATATACAAAACCTAGGAAACCTACGTTTCCAATGGAAAAAAAAAAAGAATCGGAAGAAATGTCACGAGACACTACGCACTCTTTGCACTTGCAAAGGAATGCAAACGTCATCACATCAAGTAAAGTTACGATTCCGGCGAAGTCACATTTCTATTTCCCTGTATCGATTCAAAAAGAAACAATTCATGACGCTGCATTTTACATTACTCCATTACAATCATTATTAGACCGATACGGCTTACAGGCAATGACCATGGGAGTACCGAGTAACGATCTTACGTTACTAATTTCCAATCCAACGACACGAATAGTAACGTTAAATAAAGGTACACCCGTGGCGTATACAGAGGAGGGCGTGGAAGAATTTTCATTTACAATAGAAGACGAAAGCGCATCAATTTCGTACTCAAGAAGAGATAAAGGAAAGATTAAGGCAAACTGCTAAATCTTTTAACATCAACCTTTTTTATATGAATCCGGATTTACCGCAATACCAGCGAATTGCTGTAACCAACTTATTATACAAATACAGGGATGTGTTTTCATACAGCCCAGAGGATATGAACACAAAATTCGTATAGATAAAAGTGCGTCATTTCATCACCGTTCCCCACCAATTCCATTAGGGATAAGAGATCAAATTGATAAGCAGATACAACAGCTGTTAGATGCCAAAATCATAACGGAGATACAGACTAGTAACTTCTCCTCACCTTTAATTGCGATCAAAAAGCCAAACAGTTCAGATTTCAGGCTTGTGTTGAATCTCCAGGCATGCAATAGTTATACAAAATACTTAAGCATACCATTTCAAAATACAGAGGGCGTTTTAAGGTTTTAAAAGGGAAAAACCTAATTTCAAGCTTGGATATTTCGCAGTCGTATTTTCAGATAAAATTGCATCCAAAAAGCACTAAATATATGACTTTCGAAGTAAATCATACACGCAAAAGTTATAAATTCCTTAGATGCTTAATGGGTCATTGTTCCTCTTCCCAATCTTTGACTATAGTAATTAAAATGCTACTAGACGGCTTACCTAAACGCATAACCAATTTTGCAGATGACATCGTCATCGGTTCTTATACGTGGGAATAACAACTTTCAGATTTGGAGCTTTTATTTCAAAAATTAAGGAAACACGACTTCCGAGCCAACTCCAAGAAGACGCGCCTGTTATATACAGAACTCCCAGTACTAGGATTCCTTGTATCCGGAGAGAAGATAAGCATCTCACCAAAAATCGCAAAAAAGATCAAGAATTTTAAAAAGCCAACTACCAAACGCATACTTAAGAGCTTTATTGGCCTATACTCTTATTTACGAAGTCATATCAAGGACTTCACGATCAAGATAGAACCTTTCCAGCAGCTTCTTACCAAAAATGCCAAATTTAAATGGACAGAAGAACATGAAGAATTATTTGAGAAGTTGAAAGAAGACATTTTGAATGCCCCTTCTCTATCAATTCGACGAAAAGCTAGAGACAAGGCTGTACACGGATGCATCCTCTCACCAGATTGGAGGGCTATTAGCTTGTTTTGATCCCAAAACTAACGAAGAAAGAATCGTTTCCTATTGTAGCGGACGTCTCACAAAAACTGAGACCAAGAGCTCAGTATGGCAAAAAGAATTATACGCTATTATATATGCTTTACGCAAATTTAGATATTTCTTACTCAATCGTAAATTTAAATTGTTTACAGACGCAAAATGTCTAACCTCTTTGCGTAGTCACCCGGATAGGGTAGGAAAATACACTCGCTATAGACTTTTCTTAGCTGACTATAATTTCGATATCTGCCACATCGAAGGGAAGAAACATCCGGCTGATATCAGCCGCTTAGAGCAGAATAGCAGTGATATTTCAGAACCCATGGACCCACATCAGGCAATTGAAGATCTACATGCATACAGATCCAATTCTCTAGAGGAACCCATTCTCCAAATAGAATACTCTGGATCTTTGAAGAACTTACGAGAAGAGCAGCGTAAGGATGACGCATACGCTGATGTCATAACAGTTTTAGAAGGGGGAGAACCGGCAAAAAGTTCCACCACGAGGGCAGCCAAATATTTTCGATTAAAAGACAACATATTGTATCGTACACAAAAACATCCAGAACTTGGGCTACTTCATCTTTTGTGCATCCCGAAAAGCTTGGCAGGACATTGGTTCGAGTTATTCATAAAGACCCGTCAGCTCCCCATTTTGGGTTTTCTAAGACATATAAGACTGTCCTTAACAAATACTACATGCCAAACATGAAATCATACTTGGCATTCAGAATCAAGAACTGTAGGGAGTGCCAACTATTGAAAAAACTACCCAAAAACGACAGGAAGAACTCCTGCATCACCTGATAGGCCATATAGGAAAACGATGGATGTTTGACGGCTTAGGTCCCTATCCGCACGAAGAAGGGAAACCAATTCTTATTTGAAGAAATAATTCTGAAATTCGGCGCCTTTCGTTTCCTTCATCTGGACAGACATCCTGTGCACAGAGCGAAGAAACTTCAAAAATTAGCAGAGATATATAACTTTGAATTTAAGTTTTGCCCTGCTTTCAACCATCAAGACATAGGATTAGTCGAAGTTATGAACAAAACACTGCAGAATTTCTTAAAATTTTTCGTCCAACAAAATCACGAAACATGGCCAAAATTATTACCTCATATTACTTTTGGTTTAAATAGTTTCGCTCAATTAGGAACGAAGAAATCCAGCTTCTTCCTCATGTTTGGATACAAACCAAGGACAATCAGCGATTGCAAACTACAGATTACCCCTCAGCTACAGCTTGAACGGGACCAACTCGTAAACCTTCGAGAAAAGACACGGCATAACTTACTGAAGGCTCACGAACAACAAAAGAAGTATTTTGATAAAAGACATAAACAACAAACTTTTCACACTGGAGATAAAGTACTCATTTACTTTCCCTTTCGAAGAATTGGAAAGTCATCACAATGGACCGATAGATACTGCGGACCGGCTACAATAATCTCTACCGAGTTCGCATGCCCCATAATTTCAGGGATAGAGAACAGGATATCCATCGATAGAATCAAATTTTACCATGATGGCGAGGAACACATTCCACACGAGGAAAATGAAGAACGCAACGGATAAGATGACGAACCGAACAGAAAAAAAAACAAATTCTCATCATCTCAGCATATAAACGAGCGACATGCAAAGCGCACTCTTCATGTTTCAGCGGCAAAGAAGAAAGAAAAAAAAAGGAGACGAAATAAAACATGGAATAGAAGAAAACAAGATACACCATATGATACAGCTAACTATTTGAAGTGACCAAATCTAGCACCTACCTTAGTATTCGAATCGCAAGTGATCCCTTGTCTTTTTTTCACTCTTATAATTCCTAACCAACCTGCATTCTGTCATATAAACAAGCATCCATACATACTCCTTCAGTAAACAAAATTGCAAGCCAGCATTTTCTTTCGACTTCGAGCGAATGAACTTCACAAGGCCAGCGACAACATTTTTTCTCTTCGCTTCTCCGTTGCGTATCATATAACTAACACATTGATCTACATGTACAGAGTGTTCGGAAAATCAGGACTTTTGATTGGCAACCTTTTCTCCGCCGTGACTACAATTATCAAAGTACTTACTTTAACCGTTCTCTAAATGTGTTCTATCATCTATTCACTAATACTAGCCAGAACTAGACCAATATTAGAAACTTTTATATAATAGCACCATATGACGTGCGAACTTCATAACATATACTGCGGACATTACTATCAGTGACGTAGTTATAACTATTAACTGTAATCTCCAGAGCTTCGACAGCCTCTCCTTTGAGGGAGATGACGTATTATACGGATCCTGCTTAGATTAAGAGGACACACTGTCAGTGCTCCAACTTCAACTTTCATTTTAAACTTGTGTGATAATCTCTAAAACAGTGATATCAGTGACCAGTGCTTTTAACTTTGATTTTGTGTTTCAGTGTTATAGTGTTTTCCAGTGTATACTGTGTCCAATATGCAGACTCCACATGCTGGCACAAACACGAAAAAATAATCCAGTGGCTTATTTTTTTTCTACGCCCCGGGGGTGTAAGGATCCCCACGTTGCCGTACCAGGCAATAACCACGTGTGAACTACATGTGTTACTAATAAATAAAAACAAACAGACTACGTTCCCGAAGAGGAGTCGATCACCATCGCCAACAGTCGGAAGGACGAGAATCAACGAAGGAACCCGACAAGACAGGATAAAAAGGACCTGCACACCTCGACCATCATCAATCTTCCCGGATTGATCACAACACCTAAAACCCCTCTCACGACGCTTGGTCACCGAGAGGTACCTATCCTTATACCCACGACGCTTGGTCACCGGGTTCCTTTCCTCTTTCTCACGACGCACGGTCACCGAGAAAGAGATACCTAATCTGCACCCCTCTCACGACGCTTGGTCACCGAGAGTACCTCACCTCAAAGCCCACGACGCTTGGTCACCGGGCTCCTATCTAATCTTACCTAAATATTAGAGAAATACTTGTTATAATTTGTGTACATAAATACTTTTTGTAATAAAAGGGTGAAGGGAAAGTCCAAATCCCGAGTACATTTTTATTGCTCTACCCAAGAAATTTTACAATATTATTACTATATCTAAATGTGATAGTACAAAAAAGCAAATATTACTATATCTAAATGTTGAGTTGAGTTGAATTTCAGTTTAGCGTCCCGTTCAGCAGCGAGGCTATGTGAGACGTGGACCTACTGATTAACGTGGAATCCGAACCACATGAGCTCCCGCCGGGAATCGAACCCGGGTCTCCCGCGCCAAAGGCGCGTATGCTAACCGCTTAGCCAGGGAGGAGCTCTATATCTAAATGTGATGGTACAAAAAAGTTATGTCTCCTCATACAGACCAATATCAATATTGTTACTTCCATCAATTATTTACAAGAACAATTATCAAAAATAAAATTTTCAAATTGAACACATCTTGTTTCAACTTAGTCCAACATAGTTTTTTCTTCCTGATAGTTGTTGCTTAACAAGCTTGTCAGCTATACTTCCTCATGCTATGAATTGTATATCAAATATAAAGGTAACAAAGAATCTGTCTCTTTTACACCCACCACCTTCCAACATTGATATGTCACCTAAGACGTACCTGGAAAATCAAAAATAGTCCCATCAGCATCGATTTCCTTCTGCCAATGTTCTGGAAAGCCGTGGATTCCAACGAGGTAGAACTTGATGGACCGTGAAGCGAAGAAGGCATTAAGTGCATTTGGCACCTCTACTAGTTATTTGAACTGGTGTCCTCTAAGGTGATTGTCCAAGGAATGGAACAGGTGTTAATCGGACGGTGCAATGTCCGGTGAGTATGGCGGATGCAATAGTGTTTCCCATCCAAGGCGTAAAATAGTATCCCGGGTCATCCTAGCCACTTGGGGTTTAGCGTTGTCCTGTAACAATAGGGACCCTTTTCGATTCAGAAGTGCTAGCTTCAGTGTTTTGAGTTGCCGCGAGCAGTCCAGCAAACACACAGGAGGACCTTCTTCTGGTGCAGTGCTGTTTTCGGCTGTTTTGGAAGCGGTTCATGGTATGCTAACCAATGATGACGGCATCGTAGTGTTCCGTAGGACCCACCTCTCATCACATATCAACACCATGTCCAGAAAGGCTTCTTCCTCAGGCGAGGCAGCAAACAAACACAGGTATCTGCTCCCGTTGCCTTCTGACCCGGAGTCAAATCATGTAGGACCCATCGACCCAACATGTAGTACTTCCCAAGTGGATGGAGGTGCTGCCGAATAGTTTCTCCACTCACACTGAATTGTAGTCCCAGTCAGTGTTGGTTAAGTTACTTGTAAAAATGTAACGCGTTACAAGTTATTTTACTTTCTCTTAAAATGTAACGCGTTAGTAACGCG
Source organism: Thermobia domestica (assembly GCF_964235325.1). Classification (NCBI taxonomy): domain Eukaryota; kingdom Metazoa; phylum Arthropoda; class Insecta; order Zygentoma; family Lepismatidae; genus Thermobia; species Thermobia domestica. The sequence goes on along the minus strand of NC_137458.1, from coordinate 183,046,368 downwards.
TTACTTGCCCCAAAAAAGTAACTGTTACTTTACTTCGAAAGTAACGCGTTACTAACGCGTTACTTTTAGGTCCGAAACTTTAAAAATGTGAAAAAAATATGACTTCAATTTTCCGTACTAATATTACTTCAGCTATTATTATTATTATTATTATTATTATTATTATTATTATTATTATTATTATTATTATTATTATTATTATTGCACGTTATGAATCGCTTTATGTAAATGCAAGGACAAATTTTTACTTGATATATGAACATGTTCATATAATGTAACATTGATAAAATGCCATTCTGCGTTACTCGTAGGGATGGACACGGGTGAGTTCGAGCGAGTTTTCTTCGATACTCGATTCGACTAGAAACAGATATCTCTGAGCTCGACCCGAGAACTCGACTCGGAAAATTTCCTCCAACTCAACTCGAATTGGAGTCGAGTTTCGAGTCGACTCGAGCCAAATCCGGTGTGTAGTTTCGAGTATATACATAGACAGTATAATTATTATCAATGACACTACTACTACTACAACTTATATTACTATTATCATTATTATTATTATTATTATTAATTATAACAACTGTATATAAAAATGAAAGATAGGCGGTTTGTATTTGAATACTAAAAAACTAGTTGATTGCCATCCTCGGTAGGTGTGAAGTCTAGGAGTCAAGGACATTGTTCACGAGCTTCTGAATTTGGTTTGAGGGTTTAGGTTGAGTATCCGGGCTTGAGCTAAACAATGTTAAAAGTTATAGGTCACTGCCCAAATATCTTCAAAACTGCTCGGCCCCGGTTTAGAATTGTCAAGGACTCGAGCAGCCCGGCTCACAGCTCATTCACTATCGACCCGAACCGAGAAGTGAGCCGAGCCAACAGCTCACCCAACCGACTCGGCATAGTTGAGCCGAACCGAGCAAATGGCTCATCCCTACCAAGTCAGCTCGAGCCGATGGTTCAGCCCAAGTGAGCCGGCTCGAGCCATCTTCTCAGTTGAGCCGAACCGAGCTGAGCTTGTTATAAAAAATCTCTGCTCGCAACTCGTCACGTCTCGATAGCGAGACCACAAGTGTTCCCTCTCGTGAGCAACACTGAAAGTATTCCATATTACTGTTTAGCTTACATTTCTCATGGCTTTCGTTTTCCAGTGTAATCAGGCCACGATTTCAAGACGACTTAAAACGAACGAGCCATTTATCAAACTCGACTGGACTCGAAACTCGACGCGAAAAACTGTATCGGCTCGGAACTCGACTCGAGAATATTACCCTTGACTTGACTCGAAACTCGACTTGAATTCGAGTCGAGTAGAGTTTTAGCTTGACTCGTGCACATCCCTTAGCGTTAGAAAAAAATGGTTGCTTATTATTATTCTGCTAAACTAATTATATAATAATAACAATGTTGTTATGTAAAATTAAAAATAAAGACTATAGAGAAACATTACACTACTCTATAATCAACGGGACTCTAGGATAAGCAAACTGATCTGAAAGAACTCCAATATTACATACCATTAGCAAACTATTTTCTAGTAATAAAGTAGGCCTACTCATCAGAATACAGTTTATTCATATTAACCCCTTATTTTAAATCGTTAATTATGGCACGCTAGTTGTTGATAAATATTTTCCTCCGGGGCACTTCAGACACTTTACTTTTAAATTCTGTCCATCATCCTCAGCTGTTAAGAAAAAAGTATTCTTAAGAGCTGAGTAAAATGTTCGAACGGTAAAATATTTTTGTTCTCCATCTTTATAAAAACAACACCAATCAAAGTAAAATATACTACCGGTATCATTGCACTCCTAGTTCACTCACTGAATGTATTGATTTGGAGGTGTCAAAATCTACGACAAAATCTTCCGGGTGCTTTCAATCAGTACACGTGATTTCCCTACGGTTGTCCTCATTTTTCAAAAAACAGCAAGTGGCACTACGAACTTATCTGTTTCTCTGTGTGTCTGTGACTGTTGGTCGCTCGATTGTTTTTTGCTGAGAAATTCACTTACAGGAAAGAAACATTTGTTTCGAAAAAAAATATACATATATTGTAGTTACTTATCCGAAATGTAACGCAAAAAAAAGTAACGCAAACTAGGTACGTTACCTAAAAATTTGTAACGCGTTACCGTTACAGTTACTTTGGAAAAAATGTAACGCGTTACTAGGAAACGTTACTTAAAAAGTAACGCGTTACTTGCGTTACGTTACTTCCCAACACTGTATATAACATAGATTTCATAAATTCAGTATTCACTAAAGGAGCCACAAACTTAACCAAAAGAAAATGGCAAATATGTTCCCAATCTGTAGTAACCCGTAAGTAAACGCTGTAATTCCTCATAAGCTTGTTTCCTGGATTTTTGTAGACTTGATACCAAATGGCTTCAACAGGAGCTATTTCCTTAACAAACATGTCAAGCTTTAAAAGGAAATAATAAACCAATAACCTATCTTTTCCGTCTATCTCTGGTAATTCATTAATTTGTTTTTCTAAACAGCTAAATATGATTTGAGAAAATTGCTTTTAGAAATTACAAACTATAGGAGGTCGCAACACTCCTTCATTTCGCAGTGGCTGGACAGGTGGGCGAGTGGAAGAAAACGAATTGTTTGCTCCAACTCGCTGCCTTTCACCCCATCCCAAGCCTCATCGTCTTCAAAAGAAATAAGGGGAGGGTCTGCGATAGGAACATAAGGTGCAGAAGCACGCCGTAATTGGTTAAAGGCGGATTTTCATGTGTCCTTTACCTCCGTGAGTTGCGAGCGATTGTGCTAAACAGCCAATGAAATCACGCATCGGAGATGGCGCGCTACACTCGCGTCAGAGTAGACATTTGTTCAATTCTGACGGAAGTAGCGCGCGTACACTATTGTATTCACTGACTAACATGGCGGAAGTCGCAAACTTTCTATTTTACGCATGCGCATTAGCTAGGGAGTAGTAATTTGGCGCAATACACGCACGGATGTACGAAAACGAAAATAATTTACGGTGAATACGCTACATGTGATGCTTCCGTTCTAACGCGGGCATGAAAATCCGCCTTAACTCGTAAACCTCTCACGTTGTAAATGCTCATTTTCTTTTCTCCTATTAACTGCCTAAACCAAATATAAAGAATTTTATCCCAGCTTACAATTTCAAACGTAATCAGTTCACTTGCCTCTAAATTCAATGGATTCGATTCCTTCACACATCAAAGTTTAATACTGAGAATTGGAAGAAAGGTCATTTTAATTTTTATGAAGCAGCAATGCACCAAAACGGGTATACTGCCATCTATTGAAATGGTTCGTAATATATTCCTTTGATGCAGAGTTTTAGGCAAGAATCCAGTTTTCAAGAAATATTCCTTATTTTTCAGTAACACTAACATTTATTCGTGAATAAATGTAATAAATAATAATTATAATAATCACATAAATGTAATAAACAATATAGCATAACAACATGAAGACGTAATTTTCCCCATTCTACCTATTCTGATAGTAGTGTGAACAATTTCACATTTTCACGCCCTAATTTTTTTTTAAACAAATCTATCAAATTAGTAGTTAGTGTTAATTTCAAAATTTAATGCCAAAGCTTTATATTTAATGATATCAAAATATAATTTATGATTAAAAGAAACAGTTACGTGCGACTTGATTGAACACATTCATCGGAAACGCAAAGTATCGTTAATCGAAAAGGGCAAAAGAAAAGGTTAATAATTTTTAATATACTTACAGTTTCTGTTGAATATGTTACATCAAATCACTCACAAACACTTCAATATCACATTTCGGGCTAAATTTTCACACTACTTTAATGAGCTGATCTTGGGTTAATCCGGAACAGACAATCTAATTTCACTAGTGCATATTTAACTTACAAAGCATTAGAGATGCAAAAAAAAAGCCGGCTTTATTGACTCGGTGATTTTTTTTTACATAAAAAGCAGGCTTTTTTTTGGGAAAAAACGAGAATTTTGGAAATTTTGGCTTTTCATGATTTTTCTATCTAAATAGCTTCCTTATAGTATATTCTTTAGTTAGATAAGAATTCCGTGACCTAAATGCCATATTTCGCTCTAAAATTCACCATCAAGATGGATGGAGCACATGTTTTACGAATTAAAGCTAACATGAAGAATGTAGTATTTGAGGGCAATTTTAGAGGCTATTTAACTTTATTTTAACTTTTGAGTTATCGACATTTTTTTTCTTCTCGGGATCATTTCAGTTTGCCATCTGTGTTTCATTTTTAAGAGCTTAGTACTCTAGTTTCTAGCGCAAAAGGTAAACTTACGTTTTTCTATATATCCGTCAAAGCGTACGTTTTTCAATATATCCGTCTAACCGTACTTCCACATTTCTGTTATACTGTAGTTGTGCAACGATTTAGCAATACTTTTCCGAATACAACCTTGAATACTAATTTATACAAATAATCAGTAGCGGATTTAGAAACGTACTTTGGGACGGGTTTCTCTGATTCTTTCGTTTTCTAAAATGTCCTAATTTTATTTGGGAGGAGCTTGAAGTTTGAGTACAGGCATTTCATTTCGTTTATATATTTAGCGATAATCTTCCGGATACAACCTTGAAGATCATTTTATACTGAGAATCAGTGGAGGATTTAGAAAAGTATTTTGGGAGGTTTTTTTCTTACTAATGTTTAGTTTTTTTAAACATTCGTAATTTTTATTTGACGGGAGCTTAAATTTATAAGTAAAGGCATAACGAATAGATATTTCGTTTGTTTTAGACATTCCGTAATTTTAGGGAACAGGCTTCAGTCCGAAAGACCACCCCGTAACCTTCGCAAAACAGTCACTGCTGGTAATTAGTAATAATAACGATTTAAAAACAATAAGAAAGGAAGTCGGCCAACTCACAGTACACGCACTATTTCTACTTCACAGATGGAATGAAGAAAAGCTTTGTCAGAATGGTCGAATGCTGAGTTGAATCCCGGACTTCCCGATAGAAGCGCAAAAGCTCCACTCAGTCATGTTTGTTGTGCAGTTATATTTATCTTAACTAAAATATATTCCGTAGTCCTTTTTTTTTTTTTTTTGGTGGCGGTGGGGTGGGGAGAGTTCCATAATGATATGAAGGGTGTGAGCCAAGAACATGGTAACTAACAAATTTTCAATTGCTGAGTTATGCAGCACCAGATAGACAGCAACGCATACCGCTTCGTTTAATCCTTCATGTATAGTCTTATGTGAAAAATCAGCTTTCCGACTTTCAAAATGGATTGTGCAGCAGAAAATCTCTAATTTCTTAAAATAGTAAAATTGTGGGTTACCATGTTCTTGCCTCACACCCTTCATTTGTTGAATCCCTCTTGTTAAAAATACAAAAAACTTGAGGACTGAGTAAACCGTGATGGTGCTTATATAAAACTGTAGAATTTCAAGAATATACAAAACCAAAAGCTCTAGATGTGTAGCCTTTAAGTGTATCATAAAAATCTAAGTATTTTTTTATGTTTTATTTTAATTTTATTTTGTTCCAAAAAGAAGGTATAGAATATTTTGAAGTAAAAATACTACATAGAATTTTGCTACTTATTTGTGTATTTATTTAAAAGAAGTATTTACTTTTAGGGTTGCTGGTTTACACCAGCTTTTTTTTTAAATAAGCAACTGGTTTAAACAAAAAAAAATATATTAAAAGAACGAAAAATACGAATCGTGTGAACTTCATGGTGACGTTTCCCCACATCAAACCATCTGCATTAGTTTTATTTCCTTTTCACCTTTTAATCAAGGTGTCCCATGTTCAATTCTCGGTCGAACCATAACCCTTCTTTCATGTGTAAACAAAGTAGCGGTTCGGATGTAACTTTAAGCGAAAGTCTTCTCCTTGATAACCTCGGTATTACGTAAGAATGTTAAGCCTGAACATACGAAACGAAACTAAATTGTATATTTCTGCATGCCTGTATGTCTGTTGTTTTATAAAGAAGCCAAGGTTGCTTAAATATATTGATATAAATTGGCAAAATTTATCAATTGCGTACGTAGCTTCCAACATTAACTTGGATTGTACTTTCAATGATGTGTACTACTATGAGCAAAATAAATTACGTGTCTCTTTATTTTGAAGTTTTTAAAAAAATATCTCAGTTTTCTTTATATGTTCGAAATTTCGGAAGGTTTCCCCAGCAGGACAGATTAATAACAAACCCGTTTTTAATATTTGTGTTAGATATTAGCTTAAAGTAAATAAATTAGAAGCAAAAAAACATTAAATCGACAGAAATCTCGAGAATTACCAACTTTCCTAAAGTGGGAAATTTTCAAGAACGCGATGGAATTCTGCAGTTCAACACGAAGCAGCGACATCTATGTCATTGAGAGAAATGTGGATTAAATCTACAAACGAAACTTTTAACGAAGTATTCCTAATATGTCTTATTACATGCATTATCTGCAAACTCCAAATATATGAATATATGCCAAGTATTAACGTAAAGATAGAGCAAGAGGTGGAAATTATCTATGGAAAAGGACGAATTGGTAGCGCGACCGTAATGAAAAATCGTCTTTACCGGAACAGACTCAGTTCACGTAAGGAAACAAATAACTTAGTTAGTTAATGCAACGAATCTGTATCCTGAAGGTAGTGGGTTCGAACCCCATGGAAGTTCCGTTGTCATTTTTGTTACTATGATTATTTTATTTATTTTTTTATGTGGGAAATAATCAAATTGTAACATGTGTAAAACTCATGGCGATACCAAAAAAAAGAAGAAATATCGTTGTCGCACTTGCATTAGGGTCCCTAAGTTTGTTTGGAAACAGTTTCGTAATTATTTCCCTGTGCTCACTGCTCACTATATGCTCGCTGGCACATAACGAATATTTCCCAGTAAATGTTAATTCTAATTTGGAGAATTTTATAAAGTTTCTTAATATTTCTCACTAGATAGTCTTCTGTCTACTTGTTTGGATATTTTGATAACATATTTCCCTATTAAATGTTTAATTTTTCCTAGATGTTTAATTACGGAAACGTTTTAAATGTATTTATATTGAATTGAAATTGTTTTGAATTTACCACATGAGATAAGTAGCCCGAAGGAGGAAAACTCAAGTAATTCTACGTAAAAGCAACCTATTGTAGAATGATGATACTTCTTACCTTCTGCACATAATCTTTACGTTAGAGAGTCAGACAGAAAAAAATGCTGTTTTTCCTCTCCTATGTCCACCCTTCTTAAACCTCTACATACCATTGTTCGTCTCACAAAATTTCGGTGCTCCAAAAACATTCATATAATAATAATAATAATAATAATAATATTTCTGAATATGCCATCCTTACATAATGTAAGGATACCTTAGTTTCTTAGTTTAAATCTTAGATATCTTAGTTTAAAGTGCTTTCTTTAGTAATTATTTGAGCAACCATGTAGGACGGGGTACGACGTTTTATTTTGCCCCTCTCATTTTAGTACCCTTCCAATAGAAAGTAATTTCTGATAAGCATTGTAGACAAAATGAATAAGAAATATATTTACAGCATCCTCTCCCCTTTCATGATTTGAATATCACGTAGCATTTTTTATTCTACCAAAGATGGCCCTGTGCGGTTAGGGGTAGGTAACTAAAGAAATACCTAATATATAGCGCCCCTTGATTGTATTTGGTCTAGGAATTAATTCGTGCGGGTGAACAAGAGATGGCGCAACGAACGGAGCGTCCCACAGTTCCGTGTATCCACACATGTGTTGCAAACCCCTGTCATCGCGTATCGTTCGTAGTATAGGGCAGTGGATTAAAGCGTCAACAACACCAGTTTGTAGTTAAGTGAACATGGCGCAATTTGTGCCTGATAAAGTGTTTTTGCGGGGTGTCCTGCTGCATTACTTTAACATGCAGAAAAGTGCGACTGAAAGTCATCGTATTTTGGTGGAAGTGTATGGTGACCATGCTCTAGCTGAGCGAACGTGTCAGAAGTGGTTTGCACGGTTTAGAAGTGGTGATTTCGGCTTGGCAGACCAAGAGCGAGCTGGACAGCCAAAAAAATTTCAAGACGAAGAATTGACAGCATTGCTCGAGCAGGATTCGTGTCAAACGCAGGAACAACTTGCAGCAGCATTAGGCGTTGATCAAACAACAGTCTCCAAACGCTTGAAAGCCATGGGAATGATTCAAAAGATGTCACATTGGGTTCCATATGAATTGAAAGACAGAGACGTTGAAAGACGAAAAACCATTTGCGAATTGCTGCTTCAACGACAGAGCAGAAAGGGGTTTCTGCATCGAATTATTACGGGTGATGAGAAGTGGATCCATTACGAGAACCCTAAACGAAAAAAGGTCTGGGTGAAACCAGGTGAACCAGGTCCATCACAACCAAAACGAGATATTCACTGTGCAAAGGTTATGCTGTGCATATGGTGGGATATGAAAGGTGTGGTGTACTATGAGCTGCTGCAACCGGGTGAAACTATGAATGGAGAACGTTATCGACGACAATTAATGCGTTTGAAGCAAGCTCTGGCCAGAACACGACCAGAATGGGAGAACAGACATGATAAACTTATTGTTCAACATGATAACGCTCGCCCACATGTCGCATAACCGGTCAAAACCTATTTAGAAAATGTCGGATGGGAAGTTTTACCCCACCCGCCGTATTCACCAGACGTTGCTCCTTCGGACTACTACTTGTTCGATTGCATGAACAACGATTTGATTGGACAGCGGTTTACTTCTTCAGAAGATATCGAAACATGGGTCTCTGACTGGATCGCTTCCAAGGATGAGGACTTCTTTCGCCACGGAATCCGTACATTGCCTGACAGATGGTCGAAAGTGGTGGCTAGCGATGGACAATATTTTTCTTAAGGTATTTATGTATTTTGTGTTTGTACTACAGCTTCAATGTGTGCGTACCAACCGCACGAATTAATTCCTAGACCAAATAATATTACCGCTTCTTTATTTGTACGAGGGAGCCCCTACAAGGGTGGCAAAAAGAAAAGTGTCTATTGATTCCAGTGGCGGATCCAGCACGAACTCCTGGGGGGGAGGGAATGAAAGATTATTTTGATGATGTGAAGCTGTCACAAATTACCACTTAACTAAACATAATAGTGGGGTGAACCGGAACCCAGTCAGTTTAAATTGATGTAAAAGTTTAATTTTTGGCTTCATATTAAAGTTTCGGTTTCAAATGAGAATTTCAGTCCAAGTGGTCAATGATCAAATCTCGTGGGGCTCTTCAGTGTAGGCTAATACGGCCCCCTCATGAGAAAAGGCAAAAATATTAAAATGTTTATAACTTTCGAATTTTTCGTCTATTTTAAAGGAATGTTTGGATTCGTATTAAACTGTTGGTTCCAAATGACAATTTCAGTCCGAGTGGACAATGATTAAATCTCGGGGGGATCTCCAGTATAGGGGGCTACGGCTCCCTTATGCAGGGCCGGGGCAAGGGGGGTCGAGCCGTGCCACCGCCCAGGGCGGCAAGTCTAATGGGCTGCAAAATTTGAAAATGAAAAGAATACTATCAAAATATAATGCTTCGTAACAGGCCCACATGGAAAAATAAATTTGTGTTCATCTGAGAATGTAATTGAACTTACTTCACCCACATTCAGGAAAATACTCACTCAGGAAATTCAGAACATTCCCCATCTTTTTCAATTATCAAACTACTAGCCACAGATATCTCGTTCAATATTTCCTCGCAGCGGCAAAGATAAGATTTTCAGTTACAGTGGATAAGTTTATAAAGATGCCTATAGATTTCATGAATGACGATCTCACCACAAAAGCGAGCACAAATATCACATATAGTGATGTTGTTCTAGACCAAGATCCAGAGAATTGGCCTCGTAGTATAAATGATTCTATTAGAATCACTCTAGCAAAAACAGCCTCTCCAGAGCATTTAACCAAGTTTAACAACTCTTCCAGGGATAATTTCAACAATCGGTTCACAAGTAACTGTTACAAGTACACATTTGTAATGGCGAAACTGTGTTCAGAAAATGGTTAGTTTATTTAGAAAGTAAGAATGCTGTTTTCTGTTTTTGTTGCAAATTAGCATTTACTACAAGTAAAGTATCTTTAACAGTTGATGGCTATAACAATTGGCGCCACATTTCTGAAACTTTACCTAGTCATGATAGGTCTCCTATTCACCTTGAGTCGCAAAGAAGTTGAATGGAGTTTCGATAAGACTGAAGAGTGATCTTACAATTGACGCAGAACATCAGAAAATGTTAAATGGCGAAGCACAACATTGGAAGAACGTAATAGAACGACTAGTTGCAATAATACAGTTTTTAGGTGGACAATGTGTACCGTTACGCGGAACATCAGATAAACTTTACACAAGTAATAATGGTAATTTTCTGGAACTGGTGGGACTATTTGCAAAGTTTGACAGCGTTATGGCCGAATACATTAAAAGAATTATAAAAGGACAAAATAAATAACACCATTACTTAGGAAAAGATGTCTAAAATGAAATTATTCTATTTCTGGTACAGAGAAAATGACAATGATTGTTCTCGTTTTGTATGATACAAATTATATATAGTATTGGAGAATGTTTTGTAAAAATTTGCGAAAACTTTCTTGATTTCGTGCCAATAACAGATACCACTGGTGTAGGACTGACAAAAGTAATAATTAAACAGCTGAAGGAAATAAACTTTCCTATCGAAGACATGAGGGGCCAAGGATATAAGAATGGATCCAATATGAAAGGCAAACTTTCAAAGAGAGTTTTAGAAATAAATTCCCGATCCTTCTATGTTCTTTGCAGTAGTTGTTCACTAAACCTTGTCGTTAAGGATGCAGCCACAGCATTTCAGTACGCCGTTTCATTTTTTTTTTTTTTTTTTTTTTTTTGTACAGTTTAAAAAGTTTGACTTTTTTCTGCGTCAGTTCAACGTTGGGCCATACTAAAGGAACATATTAGGAGTCTCACTTTAAAACCATTAAGCACCCCAAGATGGGAGAGCCAAGTTGATGCTCTGATTCTGCTTAGATATCAAATAGGGGAGGTTTATGATGACACTTCAAATAAGTAACGACAGTAGAATAGAAGGAATGGTCGCCCAGGATGCTCTGTGTATAGCAAACCAGCTGCGTGACTTTACTTTTCTTCGCTCACTCGTTATCTGGTATTTAAACGACTTATTACTCCACATAAACATAGTAAGCAAGTCTCCAAAGTATTGATTCTCAAGTGTTGGAGGTAGTCGGGTTTCTTGACAATATATCTGAGTACTTTGAGAGAAGCAGAAATGGTGCAAAGTTTCAATCTTACTTACCGTAGTTGATGTTATGGAGTTGGCATCACGGATAGGTAATACAGTGCATGCTCGAAGTCGAAAGAAGCTGATACAGTTTCCCCTTTCAGTACGAGACAGAGGATGAAGCTATTGAAGATCCACAAAGAAGATACAAGATCGATTTTTATTACAAAGTTCTAGGCGTAATTGCGTTAACTTTAAGAGAAAAGTTTAAAAAACTTAAACATCACAGCGAGTATTTCGTTTTTCTTAACGATATAAGTAATCAAGATATGCCACCTGAACTTTTGTCTAAAAAGTGCACTAAACTTACCATCATTTTAACACACGAAGAAGCGAAAAATATTAACCCCACTGATTTGAAACACGAACTGGCAGTATTATCCGCTATAATTAAGCCTAAAAGCTCACCAAAACGAGTTTAAAATTAATTAGGGAACATGACTTTCCTCCCAATATCAGTGTTGCACTTACCATACCGGTAACAATAGCAAGTGGAGAAAGAAGTTTCTCGAAACTTAAGCTTATTAAAAATTACTATCTACGTTCTTCAATGTCCGGAACACGCTTGAGTGGTCTAGTGGTGATATCAATAAAACACGAATTGGGTGAAATATTGGGCTACGCGAATCTGATAAAGGAATTTGCTCACCTCAAAGCAAAAAAAAGTTTCTTTCAATTAAGGGATGTTAAATTTTTGTATATTGTGTTTTAGTACATTATAAGGCTTAGGCTAAACACTTAGTTTTGCCGTAATATCTGATTCACTATATTATCTTCATGCTTCATACTCTATTGGAAACACCTTTTGATATAAAATAAACTTAAAATTCTTAATCGTGACTAAAGCATATTTTATATTTTATTTTCTGTATGAACTGCTGTATATCACAAATATACAGCGAAATCGAGCATACTGGATATTGTGTCATGTATGGTGTCGTTTAAATATTACGTAAGCATTCGAGAGAGGTAGTTCAGTTTTTTGTTTACTTTTCCATTTCATAAATGTTTTTAAATGGAACATCTTTTTCGTGACACTTGAACGTCTTCTGTGTAAATAAGGTTTGGAGATTAAAGGAGCGGCATGTGAAAGAACCGCCCAGGGCGGCAAAACTGCTAGCGACGGCCCTGCCCTTATGGGAAAAGGCAAAAATATGAAAATACTTATAACTTTCGAATTTTTCGTCTATTTTAAAGAAATTATTGGCTTCATATTAAAGTCTTGCTTCAAATGACAATTTCAGTCCGTGTAAACAATGATCAAATCTCGTAGGGCTCTTCGGTGTAAGGGTTCCGGCTTCTTTATGGGACAAGGGTCGCGGTGGCTCAGTGGTAGAGCGTTCACCTCTGGTTCTTGGAGTCCCGGGTTCAACCGCTGCTCCCGCGAAGTGAACTTTGTGGTGGACAAACATCGTGTGCGTGGGTTTTCTCGGGGTTCTCCCATTTCCTCCCACTTTCTTCACTCCACCATTTTACTCATCTCTCATTATCACCGTCTCCTTTAGCCTAACCGGCATAACCTTGGGACGTAAAACTCAAAAAAATTCATTTCATTTCTTTATGGGACAAGATTCACGTAGTTGATATTGCAAAATTGTTTTGTATACATGAGTGGAAACTTGCACCATTTGGTTAATTTTACCTCTTATATTTTGCAGATTCAAATTCCAAGCAATAGTTACTTCGTAAAGCTAAAAGAAGGCACTTACTAGTTTCATTAAAATGAAATGTCTTTTATGAGAAGTTGTCATGGAGCAGACGAACGAACAGGCACCCAAACGTTGGTTGAGTCGGACGGTTGAAACTCGTTAAGCTCGCTTCAATTATTATTATTATTATTATTATTATTATTATTATTATTAATATTATTAATATTAATAATAATAATAATAATAATATAAATAAGGCATTCACCTTTGGTGCATGGGGTCCGTGGCTCGATTCCACTTCGCGCCAAGTGAAATTTGAGGTGGACAAATACCGGGTCCATGGTGGGCATGGGTTTTCTTGGGATTTTGCATTTTCCTCCCACTTTCTTCATTTCACCATTTCATTCATCATAATTCTCCCTTAGCGTAGGTGCATAATCGTGTAACGTTAAACTAGATATTCCATTTAATTTCAATAATAATAATAAACAATTAATTCAACTGAAAGGACTGTAATTTATGTTGACGGCAATTATCATAAATATGCAACCATTATAAAAATAATGCTTTGAGTAGAAAGATAATCCTTTCCAAGTGTTAACGAATGCGCATGAGATAAGACATGTCTCGAGAAAGAGACGAGACGCGCGTTGTGACATCCAAAATAAGACTTGACAAATGTTTTGGACACGAGATAGCCTTTAAAATGTCTCGTCTTGTCTGGAATGTCTCGAAAACATATGTCTAAGTTTTAAAATTATTTTTCAAGATCTATTCTCTCAAAAGTAGCTCTCTACCTTAAAATTAATGACGGATTTTTTGTGATTTAAAAAAGATAAACTGCCTAAAGTTACTAGTTAACTTTTCGAAAAGAAGCTTCATTAAGGGTGAACTTGAAAGATGTCCACAAACTTCGGGAGATGATTCGTGACATCAAAAGGAGACAAATGGTCCTCTTGCAGTTTTCGAATTCAGCTTCGTTGTCGAGATACAGGGTTGCCAACTGGTCGTGTTTGAGAAACTCACTGGGAATAAATTCAACTCCAAGAATAAACTACTACTCATATATTTTTCAGGTCAATTGATTTATACCATGTTGCAAGGTTAAATATTTATTTATGAAGTGTGTACAAAATTTGCCAGTGTCTTTCTGAGAAGATCGTCGAGAAAAAGTCACCTCCAAGAATAAACTACCCCTCGTAAATTTTTCTAAGAGAAATATCTGATACTGCAAATATAGGGTGGTTAATTAAATATTGATTAATGTAAAATAAACAAAATTGTTAAAACCATTTTGGAGAAAATAGGTTTTTTTCATTTTCGGCTGTTAGTAAACCACACTTATTTTAGGCGGTAGAAAAATGGAAAATCTCCTGTAGGAATACTATGTAAACCCTAATTTTAAAATTTGTTGTAAATACGTTGAACAGTATGGCCTCTAGGCGAGTGCACAGAAAAGTGTACCGAACGGATGGACCGGCAGAACGGGTATGGACAAATCACAGTTTCGGTATGTAGACGCCATGAAGTATGTAAATCCGTTGAAATCTAAATTTGATATACTGTTTTCACAATCACCATATTTTCTTCTCTCTTTTGTCGCTCGAAAAAGAAAAGCCTGAGTTTACCACAAAAAGCTGGGGAGTTTAAAAAAAATATTCAATTACAGGGCCACCGCACTAAACTTTTTCAATTCAATTTCTTAACTGTGTTAGGCCGCAGTTGTTACTGAAGTGTGTATTTGGATAATGCGAATAAAATTATCGTATTATTCAAATACATCGAATGTTAGCTTATCGAATAAAAAACATCGATTGAAGAAAATCCACACTACAAAACTAACTCACACTTTGAGCACATTTTAATTAGACATATAATAGAGCAATTAATGCAATAATTGTTTATGAAATATGACAAAATCAAATGAGTCGTTTTTGAGAAAGTCGTTCAAAAAGAACACGTCAGGAGTAACCTACCTCTTGTGAATTGTTTCGAACAATGAGTTAAGATATACTTTTGGTTATTAATGAAATATTTATTTGCGAAATTTGAACAAAATGGCCTGTCGTTCGAGAAAATTGTCGGGAAAAACCTTGACCCCACAAATAAACTATCTGTCATAGTTGTTTTTCATAGAAATGACTTATACTAAAATGTAGGGTTATTAATGAAATTCTTATTTATGAATTATCAATAAAATTGTCCAAGTAATTTTTGAGAAAACCGTGGAGGAAAAACATCTCCAAGAGTAAACTACCCCACGCATATTTTTTCAGGACAAACGAGTTTTGCCATATTGTTCGGTTATTAACAAAATATTTATTTATGAAATATGAACGAAAACACTTGAGTCAATTTTGAGAAAATCACTGAGAAAAACTCACCCCTAAGTATAAACTACCCCTTGTAATTTTTTCTCAGATACCACAAAATAGGATTCCTAATTAAATATTGATTTATAAAAAAAGAAAGAGAACAAGATCGTTAGAGGCAGTTATGAGAAAATATCTTTTTTCTATTTTCATCGTACAGGAAACTACCTTTGTTTTGGGAGTAGGAGGGAAATAAAAAAAACTATAGGAAATACTATGAAGATCTTGTACTAAAATTTGGTGCAGACAAGCTGAACGGTATGGCCTCTAGGCGAGTGCACAGAAAAGTGTAGCGAACGGAGGGACGAACAGATGGACATGTATCGAAAAATAACTTTTTCGGTATTAGAGTCTATAATAAGTGTAAATTCGTTGAAATCTCAAATTTATTTTTTTTTTCGATCACCATACTTTCTTCTTTCATTTGTCACTTCAAAGTAAAAGGAACTCAGAACTACAGATAAGACACACCTACTTTTACACATAGACATTTATTGATTTAAAACTGTTTTAGTTTGTGTCATTTTACCGTCAATTCACTTCCAATTGAAAGGTTTTACCATGACTAACAGCATACCAATGACGAGACGGAAGTTTTCAGGAAGTAAATGCATTCAGAAGTCTAGACTGCATTACGCCTATCAGCCTGTTTTTACTTCTGCAATTGTTGACAGCTGTAATTTCGTCCAAACGCTACATGAAATAATTCTTGGTTGACGTCATTGTGTTACTATTTTAGTATTGTGCTCTTCAGACTTGGTTGAAGTTTTGTCTTAACGCTTATACATTTTTTATTTCTTATTTCATCGTTACACATAAGAATAAAATGTTGTGGTGAGTGGATAGATTCGAACCTACGAACATTGAGTTTTTATTCTTCCAACACTTTACCAATGGACCAAGCTTTGTCTTCACGTTAACGCGCGGTTACAGTGTTGATTACGATTTAAATAAAATGGCTGGCTGTTAGAGTTTCCTGCTCACATATTTCGATAAAAAATTTCATTGCTTCGTAGATACGTAGAGGAATGTTTAGATACACATTTTAGGAGAGTGCATTTTGGTGTATATAATAATTTCATGCCAGATAAAAGCTAAATAAATTTTGAAAAAAATGTTTCATATGTAGTTCTCAATAATAGACTTGCTGTTCGCGGTGAAGTTCCAAGGTTCAGCATTGACTAGCAGTTTTTGCTATTAATATTGGCAGTGGACAAAAGTTAGTCCGTGTTGAAGCTTTTTGCTCCTAATTTAATTATTTTACTTTATTATTTAACGAATATATTGAAATTTGTCAGCAGGCACGTATGCAGTAATTTGTTTCGGGAGGGGTCCGACTTCAATATTAGGATAAATTATAATAAAATTTTAAAAAATAATCCCCAAAATTAGGCTAAATTTACAGAAAAGTTGGGATTTCAGAGTGGGTCCCGACCCCTTGGACCCACCCCTAAATGCGTCCTTGTTTGACAGTAACGTTTCCTTATTTTGAAACCCTCAAAAACTTCGGATATATAAAGGAAAACAGTTTTTTTTCGATAAAATATCACTTCAAGGAGACGCGACAGTTTTATTGCACATGGTGGTATTCCACGTTCACAAGGGCAAGAATTCCTTCAATTTGATTCTCTGTTATTGTGCTCTATCGAAAGGTTAGGTTTGTAAACTATTCCCTCTAAGAAGAAGCGTGATTGGCAGATAGGAATACTGAACAGAAATGCATGCTGAACTTAAGTTTATAGCTACCCTTTGGTGATTTGCCCTCAAGGTCAATCGAGTGGTAATTCAGTTTCGTCTCTGTTCTTAAGCCATGTTCGTATTACTTGGAACAGTTTTGATAATGAAAAGCATGCCTCGTAATATAACAGACTTCTTTCGCGTAAGAAATTGAAACTCAGTTGGTCAGAGGAACTAGTCTGTAGGAATTAGGTTGTTAGTTCGAGCCGAGTACGAGTAAGGGTTTTTATTATTATTGTTTTTATCTTTTTTATGTGAGGTAAAATCAAATTGTGACATCGTGATATCATATGTATTTGGTTAGGTAACTTTGTCTTAGCTAAACTTAAAACATCAGTATCCGTCGAAATTATTTCACTAACCGATCAGTCACTGAATTTTTCAAACACGTCAAACCAGTGGCGTAACATGAAGGTTAACCTCTCCTCCGCAGTCCTTAGTTATGCGTCCGTAGTTTCAAGGGCGCACCAAGGGCCGGGCGACTGCCTGCGGCGCCAGAGAGAGGGGCGCCAAAACGAGCCTCAAAAAGTAAATTTATAATGTGTTTTCTACTGACTTTTTTGGTTTATATTCTTGTAAAGTAGTGGCAATTACATAATAGTTTTCCATTTCACCATGGAAGAAGAGAGTTTCATAGTACTAAGGGGGCTGTATCGAAAAATGGAGAGATGGCATGTAGAATAAAGAGTGGCGGGGGAGTAAGTATTGTTTGTTTGTTTGCTTGAGTTTAGCGTTTGACGGTTATGCCTTAATGGCCAAAGGAGGTGTGGATACTAATTATAGTGGAACCCGAACCACTTGTATCGTTCAACAGTAATTACCGGGAATTGGACCCGGTGCCACAGAAGGCAGGCGTGCTAGCCACTAGACCAAGGGTGGGGGGAGCGGAGTTCGTATTGTTTATAGCGGGCCATATTCTTTGTGAAGTTTTCCTATTTAATGAATGTCTTTTTGAAAATTGGGTTTAAAATATTAAAAACACTATGATAAAATGTAGAATATAGGCTAGTACTAGGGGGAGGGCTCCAAAAAGTCACTTTGCCCGGGTGAAAATTTGGCCTGGTCCGCTCCTGCGTACTTTCTGTATATTTTTTGGCCTTGCAGGTTGTGCGGTCCCCACGCCACGAGGTTGCGGGGGGCTATTTACGCCTAAGCTTCGAACGTAATTCAATAACTTCTTAAGAAATTCTACCATTAGCGTGGAAACGGGAATATATATTTTTCTAATAGTCCATAGAACTTTCACTCAGAACGCCAGATGCAGTTTTGCAGAATGGGTTCTGGCTAAGTAGAATTAGAATCTGATGTTTCGTAAGTAAGTTCCTTTCAGAAAGTTCGCTATTTCTTTAACGGTGGTGTAAATAAACATACTCATCGTTATTAGCCCGACACCAAACCATCCTGGACAAATCCCTCTAGAACAATGATCGGCAAGAGTTTATTCTGCCTAATTTTATAAGCGACTCAAGGGTGAAACACTTGTTAACGAAAGCAATGCTGTGTATACACTGCCTTGCTTCTGACAAAATATAAAGTGCTTTGTAATCTTTAGACACTTTTCCTATTCTTTTTATCATCCTTGGTTGTGTAGGGCGGCCTCGAACAAATAAAGAAGAGGTAATATTACAGTCAAGGGGTGCTATAAATATATTAGGTATTTCTTTTGCTACTTAACCATAACGGCCTAGGGTCGTCTTCGGTAGAATAAAAAATGTTACGTGATATTCTATTCACGAAGGAGGAAAGGATACTCTAAATATATTTCTTGTTCATTTTGTCTGCCCTGCTTATCAGAAATTATATACTTTCTGTTGGGAGGGTGCTGAAGAGAAAGGTGGGGAAATAAAACGTCGTGTCCCCTCATACATATTAATTTTTGTTACGAGGTTGCTCAAATTATTACTAAAGAAAGTACTTTAAACTAAGATGTCTAAAGTTATGTAAGGGTGGCATATTCAGGAATAATAATAATAAGAAGAAGAAGAAGAAGAAAAATGAATGTCTTTGGAGAGCTGAAATTATGTGACACGAATCATTACATGTAGAGCTTTAAGATGAGTGGTCATAGTGGAGGAAAAAACAGGATTTTTCTGTCTTACTCTAGCGTAAAGATTATGTGCTGAAGGTAGGAAGCATCATCATTCTACATAGGTTGCTTTGACGTAGAATAACAGTTACTTCAGTTCTCCTCCTTTGGGCTACTTACCTCATGTGGTAAATTCAAAACAATTTCATTCAATTTAAGGCAAATACATTGTAAACCTTTTTCGTAATTAAATATATATATAGGGAAAATTAAACATTTAAAAGGGAAATCTGTTATCAAAATATCCAAACACGTAGATAGAAGACTATCTAGTGAGAAATATTGTGAAACTTTATAAAATTCTCCAAATTAGAATGAACATTTACTGGGAAACATTCGTTATGCGCCAGCGACCATGTAGTGAGGAGTGAACAAAGGGGAAATAATTACGAAACTGTTTGCAAACAAAAATTCGAGACACTAATGCAAGTGTGACAACGACATTTTCTCTTTTTTGGTATCGTCATGAGTTTTACACATATGTTACAATTTGATTCTTTCCCACATAAAAAATAAATAAAATAACCATAGTAATAAAAATGATAACGGAACTTCCATGGGGTTCGAACCCACTACCTTCGGCATACAGACTCGTTGCTTTGACTAACTGAGCTACTTGTTTTCTTACATGAACTGAACCTGTTCTACAATAAAGCTATTTTTCATTACGATTGTGCAAACAATTCGTCTTTTTGCATAGGTAATTTCCATTATTTGCTCTATCTATACGTTAATACTTAGGATATATTCATATATTTGGAGTTAGCTGATAATGCATATAATAAGACATATTAGAAATATTTCGTTTGTAGATCTAATCCACGTTTCTCTCAATGACATAGATGTCGCTGCTTCGTGTTGAAATGCAGAATTCCCTCGCCTTCTTGAAAATTTCCCGCTTTAGCAGAGTTGGTAATACTCGAGATTTCTGTCGATTTACTTTTTTTTGCTTCTAATTTATTTATTTTAAGCTAATATCTAACACAAATATTAAAAACGGGTTTGTTATTAACCTGTCCTGCTGGGGAAACCTTCCGAAATTTCGAACATATAAAGAAAACGGAGATATTTTCAAAAAACTTCAAAATAAAGAGACGCGTCATTTATTTTGTTCACAGTTGTACGTACTAAATTTGTAATCTAATACCTCAGTTTTAGCGTACTGATTATGATACGTTGACCTTAAAATTTTACATGCAAAGCAATAACAGGATGTTTCCCTTATTGTTTTACATTTAGAGTAATGACGAGATTTTCCCGATGGCTAGGGCGGGAGTTTCTCAATTTAACAAATTTATTGACCGGACTTCTTTAAGCTTATGTGACTTCTTCCAGCATAACCCTGTTGTTGCATAATAACACCAAAGCGAAACAAACTTATTTCTGTCAATATGTAATATAAATACATAAAGCAAAATATCTAAACTCAAAAAAAACCTGGTTTAAACCAAAAAAACATAGTTTAAGCTCCCTCCAAAAAACGGGTTTTTGGCATTTTCAAAAACAACCATGGTTCTTGCCAACCCTACTTACTTTTGTATGTAGGAGGTTAAAAAAATCTTATTATATACATTGGTTAATCCTTTGGAATTCATAATGTAAATATGTTGAGAAGTAAAACTGTTTGAAATATCTTTTCGAAATTCATGGTTTATTTTCGAGGTTTTATATTATTATCGGCATCAGCCACTAATTAAATGACTTTTTGTGTTATAGAGGAGCGAAACAAAATTTGGTTTATCAATTTAAAGCAGAATTTTGAAAAAAAGCCCAAAATTTCCCAAGCAAAAAAGCGAAGCAGAAAAGGCAGAGTTTTTTTTTTGTTTTTTTTTTTCAAAAAAGCTGTTTTTCCTCCGAGCCCTTGCATCTCTACAAAGCATCATTAAATTTTTCATGATCCGTCGCTCTTTACCATTTTTCCAATTCTGACGCAAATCAGTAGTTGTCATTTCCACTACAATTCCCAGGTGGCGTTACTAATTATTTAATGAAAAAGTGAAGAACTAAGTTACATTGACATAATAACATGATTAATAGTTGCCAACTACTAGTATAAACGACTGATCAGCTGTTCCACAACGTCCAAAAACTTTTTTTTTTTGGGGGGGGGGGAGAAATGTTACAATAGACAAACATACTGCGAAATTATTTTAAATACAGATAAAACTGTTCTTTTTTTGCCTGTTAGTTTTATATGATATTTACACCCGTAATTCAAACAAATTAATACTGGTACAAACCACAATCACAATTAAACTATTTTCACCAATTCCCCAATGCATTGATGCGAAGCTAATTAATGAATTCAACGTGGCATAGTAAAAACTAAGAAGTGCTTCTCTGGGCAGTGTCCTTGGAAGTTTATATAAGAAAACAGACACCCTGCTTAGCTTTTTGTTTAATGTGGAGATGTGAGCAAACCATGAGAGATCGTCACCTATGGTTGCACCTAAAAGCTTTGTCTTGCAAGAATATTGGAGGGAATGAGGAGTTATTTTTATTCTAGGTGATATACACAGTTTCCCTAGAAAATGAAAATGAGAGAGTCGATTTATCATGATTTATAATTAATATGTTCGCCGTTAACCACTTTACCAATTTGTCTGTAAACATGGCAAATTTTCTCTTAATTTCTTCTCTTGGTTCTTCTGATATAAACATACTGATGTCATCAGCGTACATTTTGCTGCATATATATATATATAATATATATATATAATATTATGAGAAATCATTTATATATGGCAGGAAAAAATAGGACCCAAATTGGAACCTTGAGGAACACCGCTGATTACACTTGAAAAAGAATAAGTTGTTTGAACTTCATCTGCAACCAATTCTGATATCTATGCTACTTGCTATCTACTGTATAAATATTAAAGAAACCAGTTTTTAGCTACATCTCTAATGCCATAAGCATGCACTTACTCAAAAGAACAACATAATCCATTATATCAAAAGCTTTGCATAGGTCGGTGAATAGACCAACAACATTTTTACTGTTTTATAATTCAAAAGTTTACATATTTATTGATATTAGACATAAAATCAAACACGACTGTTTCAGAACTTTTGTTGTTTAGGAAGCCATTTTGTGATGCTGATAGTAAATTACATGACTAAAAAATTGCAGAGTCGTAACTTCATAACATATTCAAGATTTTTTGAAAACATAGAGAGAATGAAGACTGGGCGATAATTACTTTATATCATGCATACTGCATTTTTGTGAAGAGGAATTACTTTTGCCGTTCATAACATTGATGGAAAATATCCTATCTCAAGAAATAGGTTTAAAAATAGCAGAGATTATCTACAATAAAAGGAAAGCAAAATTTAAGAGTCGCCGGAACTTCATTAGAATCTGAATATCCTGAATTGACAACCTACTTAGTATTTTCCATAGCGCCTCTACTATCGCTGAAATTAAAAAGAAAGTATGTGAGCGTATTATTAGTTACATCGAGTCAACGTGACTTGCTTGTGTGGTGTTACATAATTGTACGCTATTCAGAAAATAATTGTTGAAGACATTGCAACCAATTTGTTTTTAATAATTTTGTTCCCAACTTTCACATAATCAAAATTGCTCTTTTTGTTGGTTGCTCCATCATTTGAAATTGTTCCATTACTTAAGATTTTCCACATAGGTTAGCTTTATTAGTAGATTTATGTATAGTGGAACTATTAAATAGCAATTTAGAATTTTTAATTACTCTTCTATATGTTTTCTTTTACTTAAAATATAATTGCTAAACTCGTTAGGAACTGATTTATTTACTTTGAGTAATCTCTTATATCTAAATAGATTCCTTTTAGATATTTTAATACCTCCAGTTAACCACATTTTAGTTTACGACATTCGGATCTTACGACTAACTTTTGGAAATATTGAAATAGTGTAAGAAAGTTTCAAAGAAATATTTAAACATATCCTCTGCTAGACGTGTTATATATACCGTTCCGATACTCGTGACACAGCAAGAAATTAAAATCTCATATTATGACTGGAGAGAATTCTCCTTGTAACTATAATACTTCAGACAAAGAAGCAATGGTACAATCTGTCCACGATGCGACTACCTGAACTTAGTGTTAATTAGTTATATTTCATTTGAACACGCAGCCAGATTCTCAATTAGAGAACCTAAAATCTGTTAGAAATACATAACTTACTTCATATTTCGAAGATAAGTAGATTTAACGAAGCGAGAAAAATTCTTCCTTCTTTGATTAAACAAAGCTATTTCCAGAATACAACGCAACAAAAGACTAATCAACATATACAATTTTCAATAATGTGTAAGTCTCCTGTTTCTCATCTGAAGATTTATGATGAACAGTTTTCAGAAGGAAAAAATAATTGATTTCAGTACATTATAATACGCCTTCCCATTATTTCAACCGTCTCTGCACATTGTGTACACTTTACACCCTAACTGATTCACTGAATGACTGTCAACAATAAAGACAGCACTTTGAACTAAGCAGTTAAAAGTCTACATCTGTGTTGAGTTTGGTCAGAACCAATTCCTCAATATCTTTATAGTGAAATTTCTAGATAAAGTCGGAAAAGAGACCATAGTGGTTCAGTGGTAGAATGCTCACTTCTGGTGCGTGGAGTCCTTGTTCATTCGCAGCCTCCGTCAAGTAGGCTTTGTAGCGGTCAAACACCACGTATGAGAGTTTTCTCGGGGTTCTTCCGTTTCGTTCCACTTTCATTACTCAGCGATTATTATCGAGTTCATCATCGCCCTAGCCTTGGTGCATAATCGTAGGACGTTAAACTAACAATATAATATACTAATAAAAGTAAGTTAAATCCTCGACCAAACCAAATCGCGTTATAGTATCTCAAATACGCACTAATCTGTACAATTTACTGTAATCTACAATGCCAAGCTTGAAGATTGGATGAGTTCCATCGAAACCAAACTTCAATGGCAATAACGCGGGAATCAAAGATATGTTCCAAAATATTTTATGTGCATAGCATACTGACCTCGTGAAAGTCTATCAGCATACGAAGTTTGGTCAGAATCAAATAAATTCAATCTTCTTTTTCGTGAAATGTGTTGATTTCACTGAGCCTAAGCCCAAATCTGTTTGTCAATAATTCTGGAACCAAGAGTTTGCACACCATATTCTTTTGTACTACGCTCGCACGAATATGATTGTATTAAAAAAAAATACTTCGTTTCATTTCAAATAACGCTTCGCCTAAACATATTTAAAGGTTGTTTGGACGAGTAGAAAAGTCCAAACATCTAATTATATCATACACAGTACACTGAAGCATGTCTATGTTGGTCACCATCCGTTCCATTGAAGGGGCGCGGTGGTTCAGTGGAAGAGCTTTCAACTCGGTGTGTGGGGCCCTTGATTTGATTCAGCTCGCGCTAAGTGAGCTTGGTGGTGGACAAAAATCGTGTACGTGGGTTTTCTCGGGGTTCTTCCGTTTCCTTCCACTTCCTTCATTCAGTCATTTTATACATTCTCATCATCACAATCTCTCTTAGCTACACGGAATAACAGTAGGACGTAAAACTCAAAGATGTCATTTCATTTCAGCGATGTGTCTTCCCAATTTTTTCTTCTATTTGAAATTTTCAACACGCAAAAAGAACAAGAAAATACGCATCGATTTTTTTTAAACGCACACTTTTACACCTACTTAGTATCTACAGTCTATGAACCTCACCAAAAATATGGAATTTTGAGTATATATGATGCGATCAGTCAGTAAGGGCTGGGGGTAGGGGGTCAAAACTTTTTTTGAGGTGGTTTTGGGTCAAATCTAACGTTTTAAGTGAATAACGACCCAATTTGGACCAAGTGCCGATTTCACTATCTTACTAGGAAAGACCCTTTTTGTGTATATTCAGTTCTTACTGAAATAGCAATTGTAGTATATGAATACAGAACGACAACTGTGAAGCCGGATTCAAAAGTAGCCACAGTTTTATTCAAAAGAAACACCTACGTACAAAGAATTTAATGATTTTTTACTTACCAATGTTGTAGATTCAAGAAGTCCGAATTTATAATCCACTCATTACAATAGCACTAATCTCCGTTCCCACGGTAATTTTCGAAACGACACGATAAGGATATACACTCACAGTAACACATACTCCGAATAACTGACCGCGGCTCAACTTCTTGAGAGATAAAATTGACAACAACTGAAAAATAATAGCAAACACTCATGAGTGACTCAGTGTCAAAACCACGGGATCTTGTTACAAAGGTGAGGTGCGACGCCATGATATAAATCACGAATTTGATCTCAGATCTCTTTCTGTTGGGTTTTAAATTGTTATTTTTCTGGGCCAAGAAACTAAACTCTCAATAAGTGTATTGTCAGGCCACTATACTTTCGGCTCTCTTTTGTATTCCGCGTTAGGAAGTGTATTGGATTTCACTATTGTATTTGTTTGCACCGACATGACCCTGAACTGGCAGTGCCCATTTTTATTTTATAAGGAACGTGAGTCACAACAAAATTTTAATAATAGGCCCGAAGAACATGCTGTTCAGATTTCCGCCGTGACTTTTGACAAGAATATTAATTGTCGCACACGTTTTCCACATTCTTTTTCTCTTCCTCCTGACCTCCTCACTTTCTTAAAAACTTTCATTTGGGCCCCTGTCTGGGCGGCGATAGTCGCCTAGCCATCTGGGCCAGTCAACAATACATACATATATACGTACATATTCATTACTTTCCTCTGTTTTCCTCGTCACTATTATATATACAAAAATAGTTTATACAAAAAACTATTTTCCATCAATTTATCGATACGTACATCAGTGCTACTCGCAACCGAGCAACTTATACTTAGGAGATGAAATAATCCTCTCTCAGCGTGGCGTACAACAAGGCGACCCTCTTGGCCCTGGTTTGTTCGCACTAACTTTACAATCCATCGTTAATAGTATCAATACAGAACTGAACATATGGTATTTGGATGACGGGACTATAGCTGGAGACAAGGATACAGTACTAGAGACATTAGAAATGATCCGTAGACGGGCTAAGGAGATCGGATTGCAAATGAATTTCTCCAAATGTGAGGTCAGCTTTCTCGGAGTTTCCAATGAGGAGTCTAATAACCTCTTCAAGCTGTTTGACGAAGCCGCGCCTGGGATTCAAAGAATTTCGACAGATGACGCCAGCTTATTAGGAGCAGCATTATCTAATGAGGCAAGACGAACAATATTAAAAGACAAAATTTCTAAATTAGAATTCTTCTTTACACGTCTTTCCTTGATTTCAGCTCACTCTGCCTTTTACCTACTACGTGCCTCATTGTCCATGCCAAGGCTGCTATACTTTCTTCGTTGTGCTCCTTCTTGGCGGGATGCTGATCTACTGGAATGCTATGACAACACCTTGAAAACCGGTCTAGAATCTATCCTGAATTGTTCACTCAACAATAACTCTTGGTTGCAGGCGTCCCTTCCTGTTAACCACGGAGGTCTCGGCATTCGTCGCGCCATGGATCTGGCTATTTCATCCTTCCTGTCTTCATTCTATGGCGCTAAGCCATTAATTGAGACCATTCTCCAACAAGATCTTAGCCTAGTATCGGATTCGGATGTCAACGATAGCATTGCTAAGTGGTCATCTATAGTGGGATCAGATCCACCTGACCTTGATAAGAGAGGACTACAATCCTCTTGGGACGATCCTCTTATAAGTCATCACTTTTCAGCTCTACTTCAGTCATCCGATAACCCAGAAGATAAGGCCAGACTTCTAGCTACATCATCTCCAGAAGCAGGCGCTTGGCTTCATGCTATCCCGTCACCTTCTTTAGGATTACATCTTCCCAATGACAGTTTTCGAATTGCCAGTGCACTGCGTTTGGGAGCAGATGTTTGCGAGCAACACAGATGTCCTGCCTGTAGAAGTGTCGTAGACAAGAAGGGCCTTCATGGACTCTCCTGTGCCAATAGTGCGGGCAGATATTCACGCCACTCCAGCGTCAACGACATTATCATGAGGGCACTAATTTCAGCAGGCGTTCCTTCTATATGTGAACCGTTGGGATGCAGTCGTGCAGACGGCAAGAGGCCAGATGGTATGACCCTAATACCGTGGAAGAAAGGAAAAGCACTTCTATGGGATTTTACTTGTTCCGACACCTTCGCCCCTTCAAATTTACATTCTTCCTCAGCACAAGCTGGCAACGTGGCTGCTCGCCGAGAAACAGAAAAACGCAGGAAGTATAGCAATTTACTCGACAAATATAATTTTGTCGCTATAGCTATTGAATCGGGTGGTTCATGGGGTCTCGAAGGCCTTAACTTTATAAAAGAAGTTGGTCACCGCATTTTTTTATCGTCAGGAGATGCTAGAGCAACCTCTTTTCTACTGCAACGCATCAGCATGGCAGTACAAAGAGGGAACGTTGCATCAGTTTTGGGAACGCTACCCTCTGGTAAGGAACTGGAGGAGATCTTTTGTCTGTAACCTCGGCGAAGTTTGAGGATGCTGTTGCGAGGCTTATGTTATCAAAATTATATTTGAATTTTAAGTACCTTTCCAATATGTATGTTTGTTTCTTTGTTAAAAAAAGTTTATTTTTATTACTGCATGTTCACATAAAACAGTAAAATAACGTACCCCCAGAATAAAAACTGTCGTAACTCTGAAGTGTCAATTTTAAAAGTAAGCCAAAGAAATTTGTTATATCTAAAGGAACTTAATTATCTCGTCTCTTTTTGAAGATTGTAACGTTATTTCAATATGTATAGTAATAATTATTGCAGACAAAGTCTTTCTTAAATACATACACATTGCAATTATTACACGTTAAAAATTGATAATTAAAAATCTATTTTGAGTTACGACAGTCTTATTCTGGGGGTGCGATAAATGATTTCCGTTTCCATTGCCATCGAGAATGCTATAAGAAATTGTGTAACCTACGATGCAAATTTGAATTTCTTTCGCAAATTGCCAAACTCAAAATTACAAAAATGATATAAGTTCTCTGGACTCAAGTTTGAAGTGCATATTTTGTTGCTCAGTTAGCCGTTACATCACCTAGGCGTGAAGTACAGCGTTGATTGTCTTGACATGCTGTCAATGTAGAAGAGGATGACTTACAACTCCAATTTGGCTCATTCCTTTAACAACTGGTGCAGCACAGCGGCCAGCCGAGGTGCAGTTTATGTCTTCTCTTCACGCTCTTTCAAATTTTCTTGATAATGTTGAGATCAGGCGAAGTTGCTGGCCAGGTTAGATATGTCCACCTCATATGCAACAAACCATTCCCGCACAATTGTGGCAGTACAGTTGTAGTCTTGATACTAGGACTCTGGGATGTGTCCATCTCGAAGAAACTGGACAAACAGCAATATCTCACTATCCAGAATGGACACATAATCCGCAGCCTTCGTGCGGTTAAGCACCTCTATCAAGGGACTCACATCAACATTCGAAATACACCTCCACAGCATGGCACTCCCATCATCCTTCTGTACAGCCGTTTGCACAGCTTCGTAGGCTTCTCCAGTCCACCTCACTACCCTGGAGCAGCCGTTATTGGAATAGAAGCAGAATTCAGAGGATTCGTCTCACCAGTGGTTGCGTAGCCATTGATCTTTAGTCCAGTAGCGGTGATCCATCGCCCATGACAGGCTTTTTTTCCTATATGGTATTCAACCTGTAGCTTATAAGGAACGCGGCTGAATATGACTACACCATACAGTTCTTATCGCAGTGTTTGCTCAGAGACTTAAAAACTGGGTCCTGTATTATACTCCTGCAGTAGGTCCTGTAAGGTTTGGAACCGTTTAGAGGTCGCTAATCGAGACGGAAAATCTGAACCCTAGATTGCGAATACAATAAAATATTTCCATCAGAATGTATAAAGGACCTAGAATAAACTCGAATATTTTGATGTACTTTTACCTGATGATTTGAAAGAATGCAAAGTTATTTGTCTTGGGGAACATTGGTTGAATGATACGCTTATCAAAGAGGTAAATTTTGAGAACTTTAATCTCATCACTAATGTTTCTCGTATCTCACGTGAGCGTGGGGGTGTTTGTATCTTTCTTCACAATAGTTTGAAAGCATCTGAAATATATATTAGGAAATTCACTTGTGAATTTGACTTTGAAACTGTAGCCATCAAGATGCCAAGTGTTAACCTTTGTATTTTATGCATTTATAGGTCGCAATCTGGCATATTTACTGTTTCCCTAAAGAAATTCGAAAGTCTATTAGATTTCATAAGAAAAGAGAGAAAAAATTGTCATTTGTGGTGATAAATGTAAATTGGTTATTGATATTCAGTTAATCATTACTATAAATCAATTTGTCTATAACCTCGAAGTATTTGATCCCGGATTCTCTGATCATGATGCGATTGTATTAAAAATTACTTTAAAGAGTACCACTGCTCCTATGTCTAAAGTACATACAAGGAGAATTCTCTCCAGTCATATGAGATATTTTAATTTCTTGCTGTCTTAAAACGGTATATACAGGGTGAGGCAAAAAGATGTAAACATTAAATGCGAGTTTAGTCACGTGAAATTACAAGGCAAAGATTTTTTTTTTTTTTTTTTTTTACAGAATTTCAATTTGGCACCCATACTGCTCAGTGCACTTATAGAGTCTGTTCGTTGTTGAATGTATGGCTCTCTAGGTCATTTGAGCAGGGATAACGGCGAAGACCTGATTTGTTGTGGTGCTTCATATCGTCCAAGTTGCTAGGTTTGCTGGCATACACACGATCCTTGACCATGCCCTACAACCAAAAATCACATGACGTCAGGTCGGGGGAACGTGCTGGACATGCGAGAGGACCACCTCTACCAATCCAACGTTTACCGAACTTGTCGTTTAGGTAATCCTGAACCATCTGGCTGTAATGAGGGGACACACCGTCTTGCTGAAAGTACCCTCGCTGGAGAATGACAAGTGGCGCGTTCTCCTTCATGAACGTGCTGAGATGGCAAGATAATTCTCTCCCTGACGGTCTCTTTCTACCACTGTTTTCCTTACAATCGTCTTGAACGGACTCTGTCTTTACAAACTTCTAGTTCCTATCAATTGTCAGGCGGGAAGGTGCATCCCGTCCAGTTCAGGCCATTAATTTTTTTGTACGATGCTTGGGGACTGAAAAACCTCAATCCAGGCAGTTATTTTCAGTCGTTCCTCAATGGAATATCGGCACACCATGGTGTAATCTGCAAAACAAAAACAAAAAGAACACCCATTTATTGTTAACATCTTGCCTCACCCAGTATAGCACGTCTAACACATGATGTAAGTTGAAATATTTCTTTGTAACTTTCTTACACTATTTCAATATGGCTTTTCCAAAAGTTACTCGCAAGATTCGAATGTTATCCATTAAACCGAATGTGGTTAACTAGAGGTAATAAAAATTCTAAAAGTAACCTATTTAGATATGAGATTATTCATAGTAAATAAGTCAGTTCCTAACAAGTTTCGCAATTATATTTTTAAGTTAAGGGAATCATATAGAAGAGTAATTAAAACACCTAAATTACTATTTAATAGTTCCATTATACTTAAATCTATTAATATAGCTAACCTATGTGGAAAATCTTAAGTGATAGAACAACCAAGAAAGAGAGCAATTTTGATTATGTGAAGGTTGGGGACGAAATTATTAAAAACAATAAACTGATTCAGATGTTCTCAACAATTACTCTCTGAATAGCGTACAATTACGTAACACCACACAAGCAAATCATGATGGTTCGATGAAACTATTAATACGCTCACATACTTTATTTTTAATTCCAACGACTGTAGAGGAGTTGTGAATAATACTAAATAAGTTGTCAAATTCAAGTCTCAGAATCAATGTTAAAAACGGCAAAAGTACTTCCTCGCCACAAAAATGGCAATATGCATGATATAAAGTAAATATTGCCCAGTCTGCATTCTCTCTACGTTTTCAAAAATTTTTGAATGTGTGATGAAGTCACTACTCAAATTTTTTGAAGTCGTGTAATTTACTGTCAGCATCTCAACATGACTTCCAAAATAACAAAAGTTTTCAAACAGACCTGTTTCATTTGTGTTTAATATGGATTTTGAATTAAAAAACAGTATGTTGTTGGCCTATTCATCGACCTATGCAAAGTTTTTGATACCATAGATCGTGATATTCTCTCGAGTAAGTTGTATGCTTGTGGTATTAGAGATGTAGCTCAAAATTGGTTTCTTTAATATTCGTCCAGTAGAAAACAAGCAGTACAGATATCAGAATTGGTTGCAGATGGGGTTCAAACAACTTATTCTTCTTTTTCAAGTGTAATCAGAGGTGTTACTTAAGGTTCCATTTTGGGTCCTATTCTTTTCCTGCTATCTACAAATGATTTGTTCGACTAATATATATATATATATATATATATATATATATATATATATATATATATATATATATATATAATATACAGCAAAATGTATTCTATATACTTACGAAATCAATATGATTATATCAGGAAAATCATTAGAAGAAACTGAGAAAAAATCTGCCACGTTTACAGACAAATTGGTAAATTGGTTAACAGCGAACAGATTAATTATAAATCATGATAAATCGACTCTCTCACATTTTCATTTTCTATGGAAACCGCGTATATCACCTGGAATAAAAATATCTTGTCATTCCCTCCAATAGTCTTGCAAGACAAAGCTTTTAGGTGTAATCATAAGTGACAATGTCTCATGGTTTGCTCACATCTCCACTTTAAACAATAAGCTAAGTAACAACGTGTCTTGTATCTTATATAAACTTCAAGGTACAGTGTCCATAGAAGCACTTCCTAGCTTTTACTACTACAAGTTGAATTCATTAGTTAGCTTCGGAATAATCCACTGGGCAATTGCTGAAAATAGTTCAAGCACTTTCCGATTGCAAAATAAAGCAATTAGAATAATTTTCGGATTACCCACAAAGTCATCGTGTAAAATAGTTTTCATACAAGCAAAAATGTTAACACTTTCCAGCTTATACATTTGTAAATCTATTCTTTTTACTATGAAAAACAGGTATCTTTCCACCTTTAACATAATTGTTCATAGCCATAATACAAGACAAGGTAGTGACATATTTGTGATGCATCAAAAATACTCTAATGTAAGCAATACTGTGTATATGAATTGTGTTGTACAATAAACTTCCTATGAACATAAAGAGCATGACTAATGTTGCCGTTTTTCGTAAGAAGTTATTTAACTTACTTGCTGTAAAGTGGTATTATAGTATTAAGGAACATTTAAGTGATTCATTAAATGAAAAATAGGTAACAGATATTACTCCTTAGTATATGCCAGGTGTGGTAGAAATGGTTTCCTAATTACAATGTAAATACTTGATATCACATATTTTATGGTATTATACTCCTAGTTTATTAAAATACGTAAGTGCAAAATTATGTGCATTCATGTCCAAAATGATTGTCGCATATCTATAACTGTCTTCTTGTAAGAATATAATTTGATAATGATTTTGCAGGGTACTTTTAATACTGACAGTATGTGTATAATCGGGAAATGTATATTTGTGGAAAATTTCATAGGAAAAGAATTATAAATACGAAAATTAGAATGAGTAAAACAAAATGTTGCTAAATGGACAAGAAAATTTTATTTTTGTTTTATTGTTCTTATTTACTGCTCTTTTGACATGAAACTTGCCACATATATGTCTTTACTGATTATATACGTATTAACATTGTAAGAAATACCTTGCGAATCCGTTATCAAATTTTACTCCTACAACAATATATTTATAGATATGCGACAATAATTTTGGACATGAGTGTACCTAATATATATTTTGCTAGCTCATAATATTTTGCATTTATATTAATGACAACTGTAATGCTTACATGAGAATTTTCTCTCTTTTGTAAGCTAATGAAACAGGTAAATATTATTCCTAAATTGTAATTTTTGACAATATCGTGAGGGAAAAATAACTCCCCGAATAAACTATCTCTTGAGGATTCTTTCATGGTTAGCGAGTTATTCCATATTATTAGGTTTTTACTGAAATATTTATTCCTGAGTACCAAAAAATTGCTTGACTCATTTTTGAGCAAACCGTGGAGGAAAAACACCCCCAAGAGTAAACTACCCCTCGCATATTTTTTCAGGACAAACGAGTTTTGCCATAGTGTTAGGTTATTAACGAAATATGTATTTTTGAAATATGAATAAACTCTTTAGTGTCGTTTTTGAGAAAATCGCCCAGACAACACACTCCACCAAGAATAAACTACCCCTTCCATTTTTTAGGACAAACGAGTTATGCCATATTATTAAGTTATTAATGAAATATTTATTTATGAAATATGATCGAAAACACTTGAGTCCATTTTGAGAAAATCACTGAGAAAAAACTCATCCCTAAGTATAAACTACCCCTTGTAGATTTTTCACAGATAAATGCGTTATACCACAAAATGGGATTGCTAATTAAATGTTGATTTATAAAAAAGAAAGAAAACAAGATCGTTAGAGCCAGTCATGAGAAAATATCTTTTTTCTATTTTCATCGTACAGGAAACTACCCTTGTTTTGGGAGTAGGAGGGAATTAAAAGAAACTATAGAAAACACTATGAAAACCTGAAACTAAAATTTCGTGCAGATAAGTTTCACGGTATGGCCTCTAGGCGAGTGCACAGTAAAGTGTATCGAACGGACGGACGAACCCCAGATGGACATGTATCGAAAAATAACTTTTTCGGTGTTAGGGTCTCTGATACGTGTAAATTCGTTGAAATCTCAAATTTGATTTTTTTTCGAACACCATACTTTTTTCTCTCATTTGTCACTTCAAAGTAAAAGGAACTCAGAACTACGGATAAGAGACACCTACTTTTACACATAGACATTTATTGATTTAAAACTGCTTTAGTTTGTGTCATTTCACTTCCAATTGAAAGGTTTTACAATGACTAACGGCATACCAATGACGAGACGGAAGTTTTCAGGAAGTAAATGCATTCAGAAGTCTAGACTGCATTACACCTATCAGCCTGTTTTTATTTCTGCAATTGTTGACAGCTGTAATTTCGTCCAAACGCTACATGAAATAATTCTTGGTTGACGTCATTGTGTTACTATTTTAGTATTGTTTTCTTCAGACTTGGTTGAAGTTTTGTCTTAACGGTTATACATTTTTTTATTTCTTATTTCATCGTTACACATAAGAATAAAATGTTGTGGTGAGTGGATAGATTCGAACCTACGAACATTGAGTTTTTATTCTTCCAACACTTTACCAATGGACCAAGCTTTGTCTTCACGTTAACGCGCGGTTACAGTGTTGATTACGATTTAAATAAAATGGCTGGCTGTTAGAGTTTCCTGCTCACATATTTCGATAAAAAATTTCATTGCTTCGTAGATACGTAGAGGAATGTTTAGATACACATTTTAGGAGAGTGCATTTTGGTGTATATAATAATTTCATGCCAGATAAAAGCTAAATAAATTTTGAAAAAATGTTTCATATGTAGTTCTCAATAATAGACTTGCTGTTCGCGATGAAGTTCCAAGGTTCAGCATTGACTAGCAGTTTTTGCTATTAATATTGGCAGTGGACAAAAGTTAGTCCGTGTTGAAGCTTTTTGCTCCTAATTTAATTATTTTACTTTATTATTTAACGAATATATTGAAATTTGTCAGCAGGCACGTATGCAGTAATTTGTTTCGGGAGGGGTCCGACTTCAATATTAGGATAAATTATAATAAAATTTTAAAAAATAATCCCCAAAATTAGGCTAAATTTACAGAAAAGTTGGGATTTCAGAGTGGGTCCCGACCCCTTGGACCCACCCCTAAATGCGTCCTTGTTTGACAGTAACGTTTCCTTATTTTGAAACCCTCAAAAACTTCGGATATATAAAGGAAAACAGTTTTTTTTCGATAAAATATCACTTCAAGGAGACGCGACAGTTTTATTGCACATGGTGGTATCCCACGTTCACAAGGGCAAGAATTCCTTCAATTTGATTCTCTGTTATTGTGCTCTATCGAAAGGTTAGGTTTGTAAACTATTCCCTTTACGAAGAAGCGTGATTGGCAGATAGGAATACTGAACAGAAATGCATGCTGAACTTAAGTTTATAGCTACCCTTTGGTGATTTGCCCTCAAGGTCAATCGAGTGGTAATTCAGTTTCGTCTCTGTTCTTAAGCCATGTTCGTATTACTTGGAACAGTTTTGATAATGAAAAGCATGCCTCGTAATATAACAGACTTCTTTCGCGTAAGAAATTGAAACTCAGTTGGTCAGAGCAACTAGTCTGTAGGAATTAGGTTGTTAGTTCGATCCCAATATGAGTAAAGGTTTTTATTACTATTGTTTTTCTCTTTTTTATGTGTGGGGGAAAATCAAATTGTGACATCGCGATATCAAATGTAATTGGTTAGGTAATTTTTGTCTTAGCTAAACTTTAAATATCAGTAACCGTGGAAATTATTTCACTAACCGATCAGTTACTGAACATTTCAAACACGTCAAAACCAGTGGCATAACATGAAGGTTAACCTCTCCTCCGCAGTCCTTAGTTATGCATCCGTACATTCATGGGCGTACCAAGGGCCGAGCGACTTACCGGGGCGCCAGAGAAAGAGGGGCGCCAAAACGAGCCTCAAAAAGTAAATTTTATAGCGTGTTTTCTACTGACTTTTTTGGTTTATATTCTTGTTAAGTAGTGGCAATTACATAACCATGGAAGAGGAGAGTTTCATAGTACTAAGGGGGCTGTATCGAAAAATGGGGAGATGACATGTAGAATAAAGAGTGGCGGGGGAGTAAGCATTGTTTGTTTGTTTGCTTGAAAATGAAAAATGAAATGAAATCTTTAAGTTTTACGTCCCACGGTTATGCCGGTTAGGCTAAAGGAGACAATGATAATGAGTAATGAATGAAATGGTGGAATGAAGAAAGTGGGAGGAAACGGGAGAACCCCGAGAAAACCCACGCACACGGTGTTAGGCCAAAGGAGATGTGGATACTAATTATAGTGGAATCCGAATCACTTTTATTGTTCAACAGTAATCCACCGGGAATTGGACCCGGTACCACAGAAGGCAGGCGTGCTAGCCACAAGACCAGACGGGAGGGCGGAGTTTATATTGTTTATAGCGGGCCATATTCTTTGTGAAGTTTTCCTAGGTAATGAATGTCTTTTTGAAAAATGGGTTTAAAATATTAAAAACACTATGGTAAAATGTAAAATATAGGCTAGTACCAGGGGGAGGACGCCAAAAAGTCACTTTGCCCTGGTGAAAATTTGGCCTGGTCCGCCCTTGCGTATTTTCTGTATATTTTTTGGCCTTGCAGGTTGTGCGGTCCCCACGCCACGAGGTTGCGGGGGCGGTATTTACGCCTATGCTTCGAACGTAATTCAATAACTGCTTAAGAAATTCTACCATCAGCGTGGAAACGGGAATATATATTTTTCTAATAGTCCCATAGAACTTTCACTCAGAACGCTAGATGAAATTAAGAAGAAGGGGGATCTGATGTTTCCTAAGTAAGTTCCTTTCAGAAAGTTTGCTATTTCTTTAACGGCGATGTAAATAAACATACCGGATACTCATCGTTATTAGCCCGACACCAAACCATCCTGGACAAATCCTTCTAGAACAATGATCGGCAAAAGTTTATTCTGCCTAATTTTATAAGCAACTCAAGGATGAAACACTTGTTAACGAAAGCAATGCTGTGTATACACTTCCTTGTTTCTGACAAAATATAAAGTGCTTTGTAATCTTTAGACACTTCTCCTATTCTTTTTGTCACCCTTGGTTGTGTAGGGCGGCCTCGAACAAATAAAGAAGAGGTAATATTACAGTAAAGGTGCTCAATAAATATATTAGGTGTTTCTTTTGTTACCTAACCATAACGGCCTAGAGTCGTCTTCGGTAGAATAATAAATGCTACGTGATATTCCATTCACGAAGGAGGAAAGGATACTCTAAATATATTTCTTATTCATTTTGTCTGCCCTGCTTATCAGAAATTATATACTTTCTGTTGGGACGGTGCTGAAAAGAGAGGGGGGAAATAAAACGTCGTGCCTCCTCATACATCTTAAATTTTGTTACGTGGTTGCTCAAATTATTACTAAAGAAAGCACTTTAAACTAAGATGTCTATAGTTACTACAATATGTTAGGGTGGCATATTCAGGAATAATAATAATAATAATATGAATGTCTTTGGAGAGCCGAAATTATGTGACACGAATCATTACATGTAGAACTTTAAGATGAGTGGTCATAGGAGAGGAAAAAACAGGTTTTCTCTGTATGACTCTCTAACGTAAAGATTATGTGCAGAAGGTAAGAAGTATCATCATTCTACAACAGGTTGCTTTTACGTAGAATATCAGTTACTTCAGTTCTTCTCCTTCGGGCTACTTACCTCATGTGGTAAATTTAAAACAATTTCAATTTAAGGCAAATACATTGTAAAACTTTTCCGTAATTAAATATATATAAGGAAATATGTTAACAAAGTGACCAACAAAGTAGATAGAAGACTATCAAGTGAGTAACATTGTGAAACTTTATAAAATTCCCCAAAGTAGAGTTCACATTTACTGGAAAACTTTCGTTATGCACCAGTGAGCATGTAATGAGCAGTGAGCACAGGGGAAATAATTACGAAACTGTTTGCAAACAAAATTAGGGACGCTAATGCAAGTGCGACAACGACATTTTTTTGGTATCGTCATGAGTTTTACACATATGTTACAATTTGATTCTTTCCCACATAAAAAATAAAAATAAATAACCATACTAATAAAAGTGACAACGGCACTTTGATGGAGATTCGAACCCACTACCTTCGGCATACAGACTAGTTGCTTTAACTAACTGAGCTATTTGTTTTCTTACGTGAACTGAGCCTGTACCGGTAAAGACGATTTTTCGTTACGGTCGCGCTACCAATTCGTCCTTTTCCATAGATAATTTCCACTTTTTGCTCTATCTTTACGTTAATACTTAGCATAGATTCATATATTTGGAGTTCACTGATAATGCATGTAGTAAGACATATTAGAAATGTGCCGTTAAAAGTTACGTTTGTAGATCTAATCCACGTCTCTCTCAATGACATAGATGTCGCTGCTTCGTGTTGAACTGCAAAATTCCCTCGCGTTCTTGAAAATTTCCCACTTTAGCAGAGTTGGTAATTCTCGAGATTTCTGTCGATTTAATGTTTTTTGCTTGTAATTTATTTATTTTAAGCTAATATCTAATACAAATATTAAAATCGGGTTTGTTATTAACCTGTCCTGTTGGATAAACCTTCCGAAATTTCGAACATATAAAGAAAACGGAGATATTTTCAAAAAACTTCAAAATAAAGAGACGCGTCATTTATTTTGCTCATAGAAGTACAATGATGTAAAGAAGAATGGAATTAAAAATTTCCAGCCAGAGAGGTAGAATGTGTGTATGTGTGAAAGTGTAATATATATATATATATATATATATATATATATATATATATATAATAAAATATGCTTTTTCACTTTAACCGTTCATAATGTTTCCAGTCACGTTTATTGTAACAATATTTTAACAAATAAAAACAGATTTTAAAAAATTATTGAAACATTTTCTTAGAGTGAACATGGTGTAAACTATGGGGCAAGCTAAGGTTAAAGGTTTAGAAGATGATTTGGAAACAGTGATATCATTCAAATTAGTTAACAAGGACGTTGGTGAAATAATAATAATAATAATAATAATAATAATAATAATAAGCCAATAATGCTTATTGGTATGAGTACTATCAACAGGCCTTAGTTGTGTTTGAACTGATACTAAACCTCAATATTTGTCATGACAAGTAATATAGTGTTTTGGTACTCATTCTGTCCAGAAGAAATACATTAATTCTGTTAAACCTGTACTAGTAACTGTTTACAACCTGTATAAGACTTTACTTCCATAATAACTTTTATTACGGAACTATTTATACATATTAATTTCACATAACATAATATTTCATCAATACTTTACTCAGTACTCTTTTTTATATAATTAACCTCCTTACAACTCAATCATCTACAAACCTCTATGACAAGCTCCTTTAAAATCACGAACCAAACAACGACTTTTTCTTCTTTTTTACAACTAGTATCTTATTATGCTTTAAACACTTTTATCTCAAGCTATTAAACTCCCAACAATCCTCCCGGGTATCCTTAAAAACAAACAGAACTTATACATTTTTTTTTTTTACTTTATTCGACTTTTGTCCCTTTCTTCGACCTTGGCCTTGCATTTACTCTTGTTAGTCTCCGTTCTATCTGGGTAACTTTATCCCACCATGCTTGAACCATTTTCTGCCAACATCCTAATTCATTAAGAACAAATTCAAAAACCTCTTCTCTCAAGTTTAGAATCTGTCTTTCCACAATCATAATCTCTTGATTCTTTAAAGACTTTACTTTTTTATATTTTTTCTGATACGCTTCTCCCTGTCTTCTGTCCTTGCACTGTTCTTCTTCTAAGCTATCGGAACCAAGAAGGACCTCTTCTTCTGAATCTATTAGTGAGCTGTATCTACTAGCACTCGTTTGTAACCTATCTGCTTTATATTTCACCTTATTTTTGTATTTAAGCAATCTCCTTTGCCTTTCAGGCGTATCTTTATATTTAACTGTCTTATCCTAACTGTGATTACTCAATAGATCTGTTGCTCGGCTAGGTTTCCTTTTGTATGCGTCATTGTGATTATCCAATCTCTCCGTTGATGGCCTTTCCTGTGGAACATCATTTGAAGATTGATAATGTAATGTTTCTAATGTTAAAACTTGATATAAATCTTGTACATTATCTTGATCTAATATTCTATGTGTTTTCTCATCATACAGATTCTGTTTCTCAACCTCCGGTACTTTATCGGTATCATATTCCTTTAAATGAAGTTCATTAATTTCACCCTCCAAAGTCTGTACCACGCACGCAGTAGCAACGTGATGAAGACCGGTGCACTTAAAACATCTCTTTCCGAAAGCTCGACACTCTCCTTTAGAATGAGAACGTAAACAACTCTTGCAATAATTCCTTCTACCATCATTTTTGCTAGCTGAGTCCGAAGACGAAGAGTAAGTAGAAGTACGTCTTGGACTTTCAGGTAAACTACTACTATTTGTTGTACATCTCAATCTTCCTTGGAATTTCTTTGAACCCTTAG
This sequence comes from Thermobia domestica, assembly GCF_964235325.1. Lineage (NCBI taxonomy): Eukaryota > Metazoa > Arthropoda > Insecta > Zygentoma > Lepismatidae > Thermobia > Thermobia domestica. Next base: position 183,006,009 of record NC_137458.1, on the reverse strand, counting down.
ACCAGCGTGATTGCACTAGATTAACTTGATGTTGTGCTTGATCAGATACACTATTAAACAAGACCATTTGTTTTTCTGTTCTTTCCACAGCCGTAGCAATATCAATAGCCTGTTGAAATGTTTGTGTGCTTGATGTTAATATCTGCCGTCTGGCAATGTTGCTTTTCATACCAAAAACAAATTGATCCCTTAAATAATGATCTAAACAGGAGTTAAAATCACAGTAACTTGCTTGCTTCTTTAAAACCATCCCCAATTGTGCTACAGTTTGATATTCTTGCTGTCTGATGTTATGAAATTTAAAACGTTCTGCTATCTGATTGGTTTTCACTCCGTAATGCTGAAGCATCAGTTCTTTTAAATCAGCATACGTTTTTTGTGCCGGTTTTAAAGGAGCACATAAATTTCGTAATTCTTCATAAGCTTGTAAACCTATAACAGCAAGAAAAGTGGAAAGTTTTCTGTCTTCTGGTAGAGCTGAAGAAAGTGCTACCTGCTCAAATCTTTCGATTAAACTTGAATTCTGCCAATCTCAATATCAAACGGTTCAACATTGTTAAAAGAAGCCATTTTATCAATCAAACGCGAAGTGTGACCCTACCGACTGTGCTAATTGTTAAACCTGTACTATTACCTGACCAGGAAAGCAGTGCGGTTTTGGGAGGATGGCGCTGCTGTTGTGTTTACATTAGTTTCTTGGCAAGCGCGGTGGGACAGGGGAGCGGAGAGTTTCACTCTGCAGTGTATCCAACGGTTTTTAAAAGTTGCAGTTGGATGTTATGCATAGCCTGATCTCTTTCCGCTTAATAAAGAACGCCTAAATTATGTGGTTGAAGTGAACCATTCCTGCAGTAATGCAGATGTATTGTGAATAGTGATATATGAATGGAAATTACCAATTTAAGAACAACATAGCACAATTGACAATTCAGTGAGCTTCTACCATGTATTAAGCAGATTTTATAAAAATTGATTACGTTTTATTCGATGTCATTATGAAACGAGCAGCCTGTAAAACGCTGCTCGCTAGTTTGTTCGCAAGTTAATATGGAGGGTGTATTTTGGTTGTATTTTTTTGCTTGTTACTTAAGATGTTCTGCAAATAACTTCAATAACTTTCGAAACTGTTTGTCTTGAGCCAGGGGCGGATCCAGGCTGAATGTTTGGGGGGCGGTCCTTCGAAGTCAAATCAAGGTAAGAGTGTATTGTATTGCAAAGAAAAAAAGTAAAAACAACTTTAAAAACGGGGAAGTAGCTATTGTCTGCAATTTCTAGAACAGAAATCGCCACCTACGATTTCGAGGGTGGACTTTTTTTTTTTTTTTTTTTTTTTAGCAAGAATGCCAATGTAAGTAATTTCTTGCAATTTATTGCTTTATTTGACGTAAAACAAAAAAAGTAAGGCCTACCTATTTTAGGTTTTATTTTACATTTATAATACAAAGGTGAAAATTCTTTGGTTTTATTTTTAAAATAAAAAAATCCTATTCTGAGGGGTAATCGCCCCTCCCCCTGGATCTGCCCCTGACTTGAGCATATGCGTGAAGTGGTTTATTACGAACCGGACAAAAAGAACTGTGATAGATTGATTACAAGTAATCCGGTTAGAAACACTGCTGCTTGCATTTTAGTTCCAAAACCTGCCGTCCGCACTCGTTCGCTGGTCAGGTAATAGTAACTGTTTACAACCTGTATAAGACTTTACTTCCATAATAACTTTTATTACGGCACTATTTATACATATTAATTCCACATAACATAATATTTCATCAATACTTTACTCAGTACTCTTTTTTTATATAATTAACCTCCTTACAACTCAATCATCTACAAACCTCTACGACAAGCTCCTTTAAAATCACGAACCAAACAACGACTTTTTCTTCTTTTTTACAGCTAGTATCTTATTATTCTTTAAACACTTTTATCTCGAGCTATTCAACTCCCAACAAATTGAACGTTGCCTTGACCAGACACAACTTAGAGAATAAACGTCCTGGCTTATTGTTTTCTGTCATGATTCATGATAATCCTCCTTCTCCACTCTCTTTAGTGAAACCTGTAAGTTAGTTTCAACGTGAAAAAAAAAGGTTTCCATTCTGCATCACTGGCAGCCACGGGTAAGACATTACATGGCTAGTCCGGCTGGTTCTACACAACTTCACATCACACTCGCTGTCGAGCTCACTCATTGCTATGTGAGTAGCGTATGCGCATTTGGCGTTGTAGATCTGGCTTCGAATCCCGGCGAGAGATTGTGTGCTTCGAATTCGACCTTAAGCTGCAGATCCATGTCTCATATAGCCTCGCTCCTGAACGGAACGCTAAACTCAAAATCCAATCCAATTAAATCATTCTCGGCGTGCGGGTCTCCTTCCGGCTAGGCAACGACACGGTTTGCAGACTATCTATCTATCTGAAAAATATATAACCCAACTGGAAACCAAGACCTGGACCATTCGTATTGAACACTATACAACTAAGGTGGAAAACCTGGAAAACCAGCTAGTGTCGGGGAATTTGAGGAAACAAGGAGAAGATAGAGGATTTTCGAAGAACAAGGTTTTAAAAATTTGTAAGGCTATTTCAGTTGTGGTTTAGTGTAGTGTTCTAAAGGGTCAAAGAAAAAACAGAAATTTGTGGGAAACCCAGTTTTTTACAGTTTTTTCCAAGAGCAGGGAAAATGGAAAAGTAAAAATAAAAAAATTACAGTCTTTAATTTTTCAGTCTTCTTAGCAGTTCTTTGTTTCACAGTCATTGCAAAACTAAATTTGAGTAGTACATTTTATAAACTATGATGTTCTGTTGCGTATAGTTGCGTTATCTACAGTTATTGCTGCCTGGGACGTTATTTATTCTCAGCCTCCAACCGCCTTGGAACATACAAACAAGCATTCATACCCAAAGGAAGAAGAGCTATTCGTTAACTGAGGGCTTAATCTAAGTTTAGAGTCTAATTATTTCCTTTCACATGAAAACTGATTAAGTTCATTGTTATTCATTGCTTTGGCTAATGTACTGTTAAAAGCATTATATTTGCAATTCAAAAAACTTTTTAGTTTAACATCCCATGCTTTTGCCGTTTATCTTAAGGGAAAGGGTGATTAATGAAAGTGAATGATTGTGAAATGAAATTTTGTGTTCTATTACCTCTGGAATCGAACCCGGGGCAACATATACAAGATATATTTACAGTTTAGAAGGGTTGAACTGAAATGAATTATTTTTATATATATTATAGATGAAAGATAATGTACCGTGTTCCCCGTTTCTTGTATGTACAGTTAACATTGTGGAATAGAACAGGACAAGTTGAATTACACTCCAACGTATCGACGACCGACCTTGGGTTCCGCCCACTCTTCGGTCGGCTTTTATTGGCTTTTATTATCGTTGTGTTCTTTATTATCGTCGTTATAAGTAAAAGTTATTTTTCTATATTTCATAAAAATACTTTGTGACAGTGAACCATAAATCTTTGATCCTGAAAACCCCGTGAAAACGCCAAGAATTCGAATATTTAGTTTGAGTGAGAACTCTGTCTTAGAAAATAGCCTTTAAATAAGTGTATACAAAGTTTTTTTTTTTTTTTAAATCTACATTTAATCTTTGTATTCATTCGAATAAATATGCAAACTACAAAATATCCCCCACACTCTTCTACTTGGTGGAGCTAGGTGCAAACCGACTATTATATTTCAGCTTGGCACACCTTAGGTTGCATTAAAAGTAATGAGTTGAAATTTGTGCCAAACATATTTTAAGTACAGGAAGTAACTTACCTGACAAAATTTCAACTTTGAATCATAAATTTATTATTATCTGAATGATATAGACCCAAGCATTAAGTAATTGTATCTCTTTAGCTGGAAGCTGTATACAGTTTATTTCGTATCGCTACTGTTTCAAGAAGTGCGTGGTCTAAACCAGTAGTTCCCAGCCTTTTGTTTAACTGACAACGTACTTTACTGAACCCCCACACTCTCGCAACACACTTGTTACATTTCGTTTTAATACCAGTATAGATTATAATAGTGTAAGACTGTAAGTTTGTATAAAGTAGTTACTCTATGTAGTACTGAGCTTTGTTACTGCCGCTAGAGGATAGGACTGGCACAGTATGTCTCAAAATTGATTTTAGTTAATTTATTAAATGTCTCATGATTTTTAAATTCCAAAATTTCGCGACACATCGTTTGAGAACACTGGCCTACGCAGTAGTTCGTGTGTAGTGTACAGACTGTTTCTTTTAGCCTTCAATTTGTCATTTGATATTCGAATAACTAGTAATTAGTTTACTGTTTGCAGGAAAAAATCGCCCTTTATTGATATTAGCAAATCTTTATTATAAGTATACCTTGCATTCACTTATCAGTTTAACTAAAAATATTTTCATAATTTACCACACTCTATATGACTAATCTTTTGTGTTATGATATCTCTCCTTTTAGTTCTTAATTTGATTTCTCTTTTTACAAAATCAATTTCAAGGATAGTATATATCGCACGCGATCTCAGAATTTATTTGATCTTGGCCAAACTTGGAATAAAATTAGAGCTTGCTGCGTAATAAATATGTGGAACATTTCCCTGTGGAAACCTTTGAGGTATTGATCGTCAAAATTGGGATTTTGACTTAGTGAAATTTCGAGAAAAAACTGATTGCTATTGAGAACAATAATTATTTGTAAATACAAGGAACAGGAGGAACAATCGTTCTGTTCCATAATGTTTACATCTAGTTCTAATTATAAAATAACTAGTATAATGCCTGTTCTTTGCATGGAAAAAATGAGGTTATGGAAATTATTTGAAAGATATATACTACTTGTTTTTTGGAAAGGGTTGGGGGCAAAGTAGTTATTGATCCATGCTCGATTTCATTGGAGTTAAGTAAACGCTCACTCCTGTTATCTACTTATACTTTAGGTGTCGCATCGCAATACTTCGCAAAATTACATCTTATCACTACACTAAGTTGCATGGGGAGTATTTATACAAAATTTCACAGTTCTAGTCCTATAGTTTCGGAGATCTTAGGAAAGCAACTTTTAAGACTCGTTTTACCCTTAGGGGTTGGATCTCACAACGTTTAGTAGTATGAGTTTGGGTCCTTGAATCCTCCTTTGATGATGTTCTCTGTGCACTACTGGCGTGCGTAATTTTTGCCTGTAAAACTTGTAATGTTTATTTATTATGGTACAGAATAATTTTCAAATAGCCCCACAAGAAGTAATCAAATGGAAGAAGTCACAGGAGTGAGGGATCCATAAACCTTCCCAATAATCCAGTATAAAATACCCCATCAAGATACACATTGTTTCATCTGCTGCCTGATTCGTGACACCATCATGTTGGCACAATAACCCTTTTACCCTTTTGTGCTCTTTCGCGGGTCTCTGGTTCGATGCCTGGTGGGAAACGTTGAAGCTACTATGATAGTTCGAATTCCACCTTAAATTGTAGGTCCACATTTCATATGAGCGTCGATGTTGAAACGGGGAGCTAACTTCATCAAACAAACAAACAAACATACCCCATTTGGTATCCTCCAACATCGACACGAAGGCCTGCACAAATCAAAGGCGCACGGACGTTAGTGGTTCCATTGGTCTGTACCTCCAAGAAATTTCATAACTCTATTTTTTACATATCATAGTTTTTCTGTTTTGTCTGCACCAGAGGCGCAGTTCATCCACGAACAGAAATTTCTGGATTCGCGCTTGTGCACAATGTTTATGTAAACAGCACAAGTTATACTTTTATGGAAGAAAAAACGGCATAATAATGCGCCCGTGCACATATTTTCACTGAATCTTGTGCAAAATATGAGGGTTTTCAGATATCCGTACTCTGTAATTCTGGATGTTCGCACAACCAGAGAAATCAAACCACGCTTAGTCAGAAATGTGTCAAGCCTATTTTGTGTTGTGTTTGCCTCACGAAAGCGCCACAGAAACGTTGTTCTTTCAGCTTTTGTGCGAAATTGAAACGTACGAAGTGATTTACGTAATGTAAATTTTGGTTGATGTTATCCATAAATCATGGAAATATTTCCTGTGTGAACGTATTGGCGTAACTAGAATAGTTTGCTAGGGGGCGCATTATCCCTTCTGATACTTGAAAGAACCTTACCTTGTGTAGCAGTATTCTAGGGAGCAACAATGTTGTAGACTATTCTTTGTCTCCGGGGACCGCGGTGACTCAGGGTAGATCGTTCACCTCTAGTGCATGGGGTCCATGGTTCGATCCAAACTCGCGCCAAGTGAACTTATGGTGGACAAACACCGTGTGCGTGGGTTTCCTCCAGGTTCTCCCATTTTCACCCACTTCCTTCATTCCACCATTTCATTCATTTCTCATCAACAGTCTCCTTTAGCCTAACCGGCATAACCGGAGGACGTAAAACTCAAAGATTTCCTCCTTGTCTTCCTCTAGTAACACTAATCGGTGAACGTGCGTAAAGATTTTGCAATCTTCTAAAATGTCAGGCGTCAGGACAGTTGTTCCTTCGCTTTGGGTCAACTGGATGGGGAGGGGGGTACTCCCGTAACTATGCCTGGTAGAAACAGTGGGAACAATCATGCATATATCATTTCGCTTTAATACCAATTTGTACAGCCCTTACCCGAATTGGCTCAGTTTCAACTGTGGCTAGATAGATGTAGTGTTGCTAACCAACACGAAATCTAAATAACTATGTGAACTTGACTTGCTTCACATGTTAAAAGTTAAATTAGAATGATTTTCATTTCTCCTTTATAATGTACAGACATCTGTTACGCGTCATCTGGTGAAGTTTAGTGCTCATAATATTGCTACTAGTCAAGAATTTTGATAACTAGTTTTTTAAGCTGACGTCATAAATTGCTATTTTATGTGAATTCATACACTGTAAACACAAGATATTTACTTGTTTCAATATTTTAGCATATACCATGTCTAAAACTACAGAATAAGTTTCCGTAACATTGGAGTTTGGAAACGTTTTCGGGCAAACAGAAAATTTTCATAATTTTAGTTTTTACACCTAACGTCAATCTTCCCTTCTCACATATATCTTTGCTTATGTGATATATTTCCCTTCCTCAGAAGAAAGATGCCAATAACTCATACTTTCTTTATTTGCAACCCACAATCATGTCAGACGTTTTATTCCCGAGGTATAACACTTCAAAGGTCACGAGACAATACTTTGTGGACACTCGGTGTATATACCTGGGTATATTCGCCAAATTTACAGCGACGTTGTCTGTACTTTGTGATCACATCACGGAAAAATGACAGAACAGTTTGAAATGATTTTTGAAACATAGTACCAACCTCCAGCTAGCTTTTTATCATATTTGATTCAAGGTCGTTTCCTAAGGAGAATAGGGAGTTGAACATTTACTCCAAAATAGAATATCTTGTAGTTTATTTATTTATTTATTTATTTATTTATTTATTCATCATTACACTTCCATTGAAGTACTTGTTCTAAGAAAAGAAAGGTCAAGACCCATAGCCAGAACACTTTTGACAGGGGAGGAAGCAACAGGATCATTTCAGGAAGGCTAACTAGTCCATTGTACATTCATTCTTACAACAAAAACTGAAAGTTTCAGGGGAACTGAAGGGAATCGCAGGTGGTCTCAGCCACACTGGCCACCTCCCTAGTCATGGACCTGAAGAAAGTACGAACATTTTCCATTAACCTATCCTCCCCGTGCGAAGAACTCGCATTTCATCAAATCTAATATATAAAAATGCAGCTGATCTTGTGGATGATCGAACCACGGGAAAATGGCTAAACCGTTTGAAATGATCCTGATCCTGTTGAAGTGATCCCCTCGCTATTCTGTAACGTACGAGGGCTAGTCAAAAACGACTGAGAATGTGTTTTTTAAACTCATGAAATACAGTTAGTGTGATCTTTTTCAAAGTAATATCCGTTCAGTTGAATCCGCTTGGCTTAATGCGTCTGCCAGTCGTGTAACGCGTCTGAAAACCGTCCTTTGACATCTTCAAAACAACCTCAGTGTTCTTCACGATGGGCTGTACAGAATCAAAACATTCCGTTCCTTAGCTCATTTTTCAGACATGGGAAGAGAAAAAAGTCACAGGAAGTTAAATCTAGGGGTTTAGAGGCTGGGAGACGCATTCTATGTATCTGTAGGCTAAATGTTGAGTAGGCCCCCTAACAACGTTGCAGCTGAAGATGTTCATTGTCGTGATGAAGGCTCCAGCCACAAGAATGCAGTTCCTTGTTGTCTGCGTTGGATGTGTTTAGCAAGAATGTCCAAAACAGACTTGTAATACTTGCCAATAACCATTGTATATGGAAAGGCTACAAGCTGGTACATTATTCCACGGCAGTCGAAGAACAAAATGATCATCTCTTTTCCTGCCGACCGAATAACCTTCGTATACTATGTCGTCGGAGCATATGTAAAAACTATAGAATAATGACTATATTTTTAGATACGTAAGAAGGATATGAAAATTGACTATAAAATGGCTAGAGGTGGAAATAATGTGGTTAGGATTGCTACTGGTGCTGAATTAACAACCCTGGACTTTTAGGCCTACCTTTGTTCTTATCAGCGTCCTGATATCAGAGCTTCTCTTTTTCTTCTTCTTCTTCTTCTCTCTCTCTCTCCCTCTCCCTCTCACACAGGGCGGGTAAAGTAATTCGATACTTATGAAAAAGGTGCCTTCCGAGCAGTACTGCAAACTATAGATCATGTTCAATGTAGGGAATTTCAGTTCAGTTCTTACTTCTTTATTATTTATTATATGTCCCTGTGAAAACGGGAAGTATGGTCGCCCTATCCGTGTCTCATCACATGTAATGATGGAATTCAGATTACATCTCTCCGATTTCCACGACCAGATGTTGAAGTTCCCTACACATTTCCTATTCACATCATCTTTTGTTCAGGAGTCAATAATCTTGGGAGTCATCTCGCACAAACGTGTCTTGTGTTCAAATGATCATGCGGAATGAAAACGCACTGTCATGGAAAATATGTTAAGGGTGTTCGTGTTTCTTATTTTTTTCTGATATATGTTTTAAATCGGAAAATCTCGTTTTTGTGTACACCACCAAACAACAAGTGGCCGTGTAACCACCAAACAACACATCTTTCATGCCTTCAGTGAGAGCAAAATATAGTTACTAGTGAGTTGTTTCTCGTCCAGAGTTGTTAGGGTGCAAATGTATGACATTATCTACTAAAATCGAGTGAAGAGGGTCTTTCTTCCCGATCCTGTTCATACTGGCTTCTGTCAGGTTGCTTATGACACGAATCTATAGGGCTACTAGGTAATACTACACCCTAGGCTCTACTACAGGCCCTTTTTGTATTTATTTTATATGAACCGTCAGTGGCGGGTTCATAGGATTAGGTAGAACATGGAAAAACTGATTTGCAGCAGGAATTATTACTATATTTTTAAATTTATTTATTTAGAGGGAATTTATAGCTACACCACAAGCCAAACACTTTTAGATTTTTATATTTTTTATGCTCATGCAAAAACAAGAATACATTATTAGGAGGGAGGGTGGCGTATGGGAACCTTACGGATGAGCCTTTGATATTGTATAATAGGATTTGCTGAATGAAATCGCCAACAAGGGTAGAAAGATCGTTGAAGAGAGTTTTTTTTTTTAAAGGAACATTTAATTGGGTAGATTATGTAAATCTTATCAGTCTTATCAAAGTAATGCACAATACATAGATACAAGCGACGTAAAAGCAGATACAATGAGCTTTAGCCAATACATCATGTAAAATTAAAGAAACCTTAGCTTATGCTTGAATCTTGAAACAACAAAAATTTATAGCAGTGGTAGTTTTCACTTGTTATCAACCGATTTGGGAGTGATTATGTCAAGCGTCGGAACATGCGCATTGAAATCTGTTCGTAGTTTGCCGACTACGGGATGATTTTAAAAGAAACATGTACACATAAACCTTAGAATATCATTGTTACATTATCGAATATAGTTTGCCATAATGCAACTGATATTAGGAAAAGATTTTACAAAGACTATGTATATTGGAATGTCAAAATTTGTTCATACGAAGGTTGTTTTTTTTTCTCAGGGAAATGAAAGATAATGCTTCCGTTATATAGTGTTAAAAATAATAACGGAATAATACAAAATTAGCTCATGTAATTATAAATACGAACTGTTTAGAGTTACCTTATTTTTTTTAAAAAAAAAGTTACAACTATATTTAGATTTCATAACATAACATAACTTGAGTTGAGAGAGTTATTTTTCAAAATGAGTTGAAATAAATACTGGTCAAACGTCTTAAATAAATTTTTGTGCTTTCAGGGTGTTCAAACTGCCTGCATTGAGTTGTGCTCTAGCTGCGAAAAGAGAGTCTATGCAATGGAGAAGACTGAAACTAGTGGAAAAGTATTTCATAAACGATGTTTTAGATGCTCTCAGTGTGACTGCGTTTTAAGGTATTATTTACTTTCCAGATTTAATTTCCTTAATGAATTTATTGTAATAGATGAAAATCAACTTTTATTTGTTTGCAAATTTGTAATTATTTCGTCAAAACGTTAACGATTAAATTAATTAAGATTTATAATTTTTAATTTAATTTAATTTCATTTCATTTTAATTTAATTTAATGTAATTTTTAATTGGCAATCGTTAAAAAAAATTAACGATCAACAAATTAATAGTTAACTTTCCTCTCAGTGTATATCGAATTTATATTCTATAAGTATTTTTGCGGCGTATTTCAAACACTTCATTAGGATTTCCATAGCGTGCATTTGTAGGTTTTCCAAAGTGAACATTTTGACCTCAATTTGCTTCGAAGTTTGTATCAATCAGTGGCGTATTTAGGGGGGCTTCCGGGCTTAAGCCCCCCCAAAATTTTACTTATTATAGTAAAGTATATGAAATATCTTGCAGAATTTTCACATTTTCATGCAAAGCCCTCCCGAAAGTTAGCAAAGCCCCCCTAAACAAAATCGGAAATACGCCACTGGTGTCAATGTACATTTTCTTTAAAAACAAACAAACAGAAAGTAAACCAATTGCTTTAATAGTTCATCATTTGACGCACAAAGAGTCCCGAACAAGAAAGGATTTTGGTGGTCATAACCTGTTATCAGGGTTGAATTCACGGGGTAGCCCGGGGGAATCTCCCCCGAAGGAAATTCATTCCCCGCGGAGAAACTCAAAAAATTTCAGTCACAAAATGTAGAAATTACTTCACCCAATTATTTGCTTTCTTTCCGTGCACGTGCACACGAAATCCGATCTGTTAATATACATATAAATGACGCAGACCCATTCTATATAAATATTAAACATGTAACATCTAAGATAGAATACCCAATAGTCGATAAAACTTTTATTTCTTAACGCTATGACCGAGTTTGGCAGAGCATGAAATTGTTAACTGTTGAAGAAAGGTTTGTATTTTAGTAGGTACAATACTCTCGCCCTATATTATACACCGTATATTAGTAAGTAGCGCTAGCACAGGTTGAGATAGGAAAGGAAAGATAGGGAAGATCTTTCGATCATTCTATATGATCTCTGATGTCAACAGACTTCAGTTCTTGAAAATGTAGTTCTCGTATTATTTGAAATAGGGCGCCTAAACCTCATTTCTCGCATCGGAAGTAACGGACGTAAATGTGTTTTACGATTGTTAAAGTAAACACACATTTTTTTTAAATTAAAAATAATTCAGTTAAAGGGTGAGATTCAGAGGGCGTCATTTAGAGGGATCAGGGAGGAACAGTTATCCCTCCTGGATTAGAGACTTATATAGAATTTATCAATATGATAGTAGTATGTAAGTGAAATATTGCTATTGAAGGTGATGAAGATCCTGCTCAGTGCCGTGCCATGGGGAGGGGCAAGCGGAGCGACGGCCCCGGGCGCCGAAGTAAGGGATGCTAAATTCGGAAGGGAAAAAGAAAAGAAAAGAAAAACAGAGGAATGAAACACATGTGCACATATATAAAATGAAAGGAAAAAAGTAATGAAAAGTGCTCAAAATCTATGAAAAGCAGGGTTTACTTTTTAAAATTTTCTCACTTTTCGCGGCTGGTCTGTCGACCTACTCATATATATGGGGGTGCCGTCGTATACTCTCGCGCCAAGCGCTGATTTTCCACGACACGGCACTAATCCTACTGAAGATTTCGGAAACTAAACTATTGATGTGTATGCAGCGAAGAAACCAGGGCTAATATGTTTGATTTAGAATCAGAAGTGTGAGAAAGAATGATAATTTTTGTTAAGATATTCCTATGTATGTTTGTTTTAGGACAAAAAATATTTGAGTTAATTTAAATCTTTTTAAAAACTTCTACATTAGTAACAAACAGTAACTTCTGAATATAGGAAATAATAACAAAAATAGCTACTGTAAATAGCAGTTAAAGTTTAGTGTAAAATATTTTTGCCAGTCTCTATTTAATGTTTTAGATGAACTCAAACGATTGTTTTTTTAATTATAATCTCACATTGAATATTTATCAGCAATTAGTCTCAGTATTAGGTAAGATGTGTATGTGAATGGAATTGTTAAATATGCTGCTTTCTTGCAAAAATACAGAAAAACAACTCCCCCCCCGAGGAGTTGACATTCTCCCCCGGGTGAAAATGTCTGAATTCAACACTGCCTCTTATTGGTGACAGAGTTGTTGGAGATCTACTCCTCCCTAATTTTCGTGTTTCCCTGCAGTGCAGCTGTCAATTTTTGGAACCTTCTTTACAGTCTCAAATAGCTACATCAGGTTAAAGAACAGAACAGCGGGCGGTAATGTAAAATATGCTTTGAGTCGAGTACAATACAAATATCACTGCCGGTTGTTAAAAGGATGAAACGAACAAGATACGCTGAACTTACTGATGTGAAGGTACCTTCGATATCTTATTGCATGTTTTTTATTGCTGTTGCTGTGTCTCTCTCCTCAGAGATTTTAGTAATTCTCACACCGGCGGTAGACGTGCTTTATTAGATAGCCAATCAAAGAGAACCAATTCAAGCTTTGAAAGAATGAGAACTTCGTACCTGGGAAACGAGCACCATTGGTGGTGGCAAGGGGCAATTGTATATACAACTGAAAATACGGGTAATACATTAGCGAAAAATCCAGAACTCGATGCTGCTACTGGGAAAGGTCTTTGAAACAATTGTTATTTATAAGTATTAAAATTACTAGTTTCCAAAATGATCATATTAATGTTGTTACGTTCTTGAAAGATGATTTTTTTAAATATGTTTAACATCCCTCGGTTTTGCCCTTTACGCTAAAGGAGACGGATAAGTAAGCACTGTCCGATGTTTTCAGCAGGAATAATTTCTACGTATACAATAACGTGATGTATACCATCGCGAAATACCACGAAAACTATTTGTCGTATGCAATTAGAAATGTAATTAGATGTTAACCTACCTCAATACTACATGTTCACTTTTTTATTTCTAAACTAGTTTTCATAGTCCATTGTTATTACTTTTGATAAAGAAAATAGCAGAAGTGGAGACGACATAAATATACTTACAGATGCAGGTATTGGCAAATGTGTGACTTCACGTCCATTTAGACAGCCTACCTTTTCAGAGTCAATCGCAAGTGGTCTCAATCATTTGTACATCGCTTGTACAGAAATGTGCAGACGAAATTTTCGTTTGTACACAATTAGGTGCGCCGCCAGAACGAAAACAAAGTGCGGGCGGGGCTGTCTAAATGGTAGCCCTCCCACCATGTCCAATTCAATCACAAATTGTCGCAGTCGTTTGTACAGAAATGTGCAGGCGAAAATTTCGTTTGTACACAATTAGGGGCGCCGCCAGAACGAAAACAAAGTGAGGGGCTGTCTAAATAGTAGCCCCCCATGTCCAATTCAATCACAAATTGTCGCAATCGTTTGTACATCGTTTGTACAGAAATGCGCAGGCAAAATTTTCGTTTGTACACAATTAGGGGCGCCGCCAGAACGAAAACAAAGTGGGGGCTGTCTAAATGGTAGAAACATTTAAAAAATGTGTTACATACTATGGAGTATTTACTAACAAGACTTTGTACACACTATTGTGTCGATTGGTATGTTCACACTATCGTATGATTCACTATATTGATCTTATTCTAACGATGATGGAATCTAAAGTTTTTTTTTTTTTTTTGTTTTTATATTTATATTTATACTTACAATCATTATTGCTGAGTTAGTTTATCACTCCTCGGCTCTTATTATTAAACTGATTCATTATTTCTTACGTGAGCTGAATCCTTATGAGAAAAATGCATTTTTTTCTTTCTAACTTGCGCAGAAACCGTTATCCTCATCTCGTATAGGAAATTGATAAGTGGAAGTTATAACAAATTCACGAAGTAGACTGTTAAAGGGAAAATTATAACACAGTGTCTTGTTTTATTTGAACATCTTCATTAAACTCATTTTTCAAAAACTATAGAATACATGGTGAAGTATTTTGGTGCATTCAGCATTCCGATTTACGAGTAGGGTTGCTAACTGGCCGGTATTTCACCGGCCTGGCCGGGAATATTGCTGTGATTTTGATTAAGGTCGGTGACCGGTATAAACTTCTTATTAGCCCCCTTCTGACCGGTATTTTCGAATCTTCAATCCAGAATATAACATTGAACATCAAAATTTTTCAATAGTGTCTTTACAAACAGAAATTTCCGTTGCATTATGCATTACCGATATTTTTTTAATCTATGGCAGTTTTTTAATTTATTTAACTTAAGAAATTTGATAACGGATTGTATTGTAAAGGAATTTTATACAATAAAAGCTCTTTATTCGCGGGGTATATGTTCCATAAATATGCCGCGAATACAGAAACCGTGAATACGGAATGGTAATTTATATGGGATTATAGGGGATACGTTCCTAGGTGACAAAATAAAAAAAACAAATACGTATATAAAAAATCAATTTACTGCAATTGTAGTTTTTGACTATATTGATTAATTATAATCTTCAATGGTTTGAAGAATTTTGTAATTTTTTCTTGCTTGCCAGTTTTTAAAAGCTCCTTCAATTCAGACTGATATTCAGCAGTGGCATTAGCAATTTGCCTCGTTCCATAGACGGATCAATTTTCATAAAGAAATCACAAAGCTCATTTGCCATTCTTAAACCTTCACTAAGATTTTTCAAATTAAATGTCACGTTTCCAGTGCTTGTTGAAGCCTCTTCTTCACTGGGCTGTGAATTTAACATTTCCTCCAAGTCGGTTTCAGTCAAATCTTCATCTTGCGATTCAAGCAATTCCTGAATGTCACTTGATCTATCTGTTCGAACCCATCTCGTCCTATTCCATTCGCAATTTCGGTTATGTTTGCAGTCAAAGTTTGAATTTGCACACATTCTTCGTCATTCTCCGCAGTCAGAGCAGGCCACATTTTTTTCCAGCATGACTTCAATGTGTGTGCCTTCAGTTCTTCCAATGATTCTTTTATGTTTACGATGCATTTTGCTATGTCAAATTTCTTCCAGCATTCCATAACATTCATATCAGGATTATATTCCATATTATCCAATACGATTTTGAAGGTTCGTCTAATGTAATAGAGCTTAACGGCCTGGATTATTCATTGGTCCATAGGTTGAAGCAAAGCCGTCGTGTTGGGAGGTAAATAGGGATGCGCACGAGACAAGATTTGTGGCTGTCTCGACTCGAAAATGTGCTGTAAAAGTGATGTCTCGACTCAAAAAATATATATTTTTCTATTAGAAGAGCCGTGTCTCGACTCGAATTTTGTCTGGAAAATCCTGTCTCGACTCGTCTCGTGCGCATCCCTAGAGGTAAAAATGTCACCTTTTATATTTGGATGCATAGTTTCAAGTTCGTGAGGATGACCTGGTGCACTGTCCAAAGCTAGAACTGCTTTAAAGTCTAAATTGTTTTTTTTTTTTTGGTTTTTTTGTTTTTTTTTTTAAATAAGTTTCAACTTCAGAAACAAAACAATTCCGGAACCAGTCACAAAAAATAGCGCTCGTAACCCACGCTTTCTTATTAGCACGCCAAAACACTGGCAGGTCGTCCTTGTTTTGATTTTTTAAAGTCCGAGGATTTAACGATCTCTAAAGCATCACTGGTTTAATGACACAATCTCCAGATGCATTAGAACATAGCAGCAGTGTAACTCTATCCTTTGCTGCCTTAAATCCAGGAGCAGACTTTTTGCTTTTAGAAATGAATATTTTGTTTGGCATTCTCTTCCAAAACAGTGCAGTTTCGTCTGCATTAAATACTTGCTCAGGTTTGAATCCTCCATCAGCTACTAAGTTTGCAAATTCTTCTGGATATCGTTCTGCTGCAGCAGTGTCTGCAGATGCAGCTTCTCCATCGATTTTAATGTTATGCAATGATTGTCTCACCTTAAATTTATTGAACCAACCTTCCGATGCTTGAAATCCTCCATCTGTACATTCACCACTACAACTACCATCAGGTTCTTTAAAATGAGCGTAAAGACGCTTTGCATTCTCCCGGACCTTTGGACCACTCAGGGGCACCCTTTTTTGGTCGCGGTCTTCGATCCATAATGACAACGCCACTTCCATTTTTTCTTGCTGGATCACGAACAATTTTCGCTGATAGTGAACTTGAAGCTACAGACGACCTTATTTTATCTTCGGATTTTTTTATCGATCGTATAGTTGATTCGTTAACATTGAATGGGCGTGATATGGATGCAAACGACTCTCCAAGGCATAAACGATCAAGCATTTCTATTTTCGCTTTAAGCAGTAATACAGATTTTTTTCGTGTCGAAACTCATTTCTCAATTTTTTAGTTGACATTACTGTATAAATTAGGAAGACAGCGGTAGAGACGTGTTACTCGATCACAATTTTTGTAACGAATGGAAAGACAAAATAATAAAACACGCAAAGCGGCTCTTACCAAAGGACGGAACGTCTAATAATGTGGCGGCATTTAAAAATATACTTTATTCATTGAGTAATAAGGTTGCTTTCATTCTGTTCGTTTACATTCTCAAAAACACCGATTGCGGCGAAGGCGCTTATGTCAAAGTCCGAACCAATACAGCGGCGATATCATTTAACAACATACTTTAGGCAAAGTTGTAATAAGGTCTATTTTACATTTTATTAGTCCATTTGAGGCGTTTACAAAGGATATTGGGTTGGATACCTATTGGAATCCTTTTTGTTATTATGTATGTACGTACTGATAGATCCGCGAATAAAGAAATCTTTAGCCGCGAATATAGGAATTGGGTCTCATTTTTTTAATCCGCGAATAGTGAAAACGTGAATGAAGGAAGCGCGAGTAAGGAGCTTTTACTGTACATTTATTGAGAGTAAAAAATGACTTTTTAAAGCAATTTCCTTTGTTTGAAGTGTAAGTTTATCAACAATTGTTACGTAAAGATTAATATCCAGTATTATTCATCTGTTTCGATAATTTTAAAGAAGTGGCAATTGCTGGTAAATACAATAATGATCAACACAGTCTTCAGTTTCTCATTTGTACAGAGAATTTTGAGGGTGTGCCGGTAATTTTGTTTTCCTGAGTTGGCAACCTATCTACGAGGTTTTGTTTCAACTCTGCTACATGGTGGCTCCGTACTGACACTCCGCATGCAAATAAGTATGTAAGGCTACCATACGCCCCGCTTTCTTAAAATTTGTCCCGGTGTGCAGAAATTGTCTTTCTTGTCCTGTTTTTATTATTATTATTATTATTATTATTATTATTATTATTATTATTATTATTATTATTAATTACATATCAAAAGCTTTGAAAAGATAATGAAATCGACTTAATCCTTTTGTTTTCGATTCCGACAATACTATAGGAACAATTTCATCCTAATCTTTATTATTATTCCAATCGTTGCTTCCCCGGATATAACATGTAATGTTTAAATCCTCCTAACTGGCACTATTATCACAAAAAGTAAGAATGTATACCCCGAGGTGGCGACAAATTCTTGTGACGTTGCACACCAGCCCCAAAAACACAGTTTTTCTGCTTCAGAAAAACAATTATGCAAATTGCTTTCTTTTAGTTCGCATTTTAGGTTAACAAAAATAAATCAGTCCATTGAAATTTGGAAACAACTTCATAAATCTGGATTTTTTTCTTTATAGAGATGTAGAGCATGTGAGGTGGTATGTGTAATAATGTTGAAAATATGATTTTTGCCTAAATAGTGTATGTTCACTGATTGCGTTTATATTGTATAACAACTTCTATAATACTTTTTAGAACTGTTGATTAAGTATGGACTATATTAATACATTATTTTAACTTGTGTAATTAGTGAGATGCTGTAGAAAATTCGAAAGATAAAATTAATACAAAATGCAATATTTACTACTAATTTGTAAGATGTCCCGTTTTTTGTTTTCAAAAAATATGGTAGCCTTAAAGTATGCTAAACCATACAAAATAAATTTACTGTAAATTGTACCCCCTCTGACTAGTGCTCTCAAACGGGTCGGGTTGTCGGGTCAGGCCACTCGGGTCGGGTTGTCGGGTCGAGTCACTGGTTCAGCTCGGGTCAGGTTAGGCCACTCAGGTTGTCGGGTCGAGTCAGTGGGTTCAGCTCGGCTTGGGTTGTCGGATCAGGCCACTCGGGTCGGGTCAGTCGGGTCAGCTCGGGTCGGGTTGTCGGGTCAGGTGACTCGGGTCGGGTCAGTGGGGTCAGCTCGGGCCGAGTCGCACTGTCTTCACATATTTTGAAATACTATAAGGAGTTTTGTTGTAGAATTCAATTCGAAGTTGGTGAATGAATGATAATTGTGACTAATTGTAGCTGAAATAGTAATAAAATTTTAATTTAACATTAACTAATTGGCATGGTAATTAATATTACGACTGACTTTTTTCCTTTCTGCGTTTTTATATCAAATTAAATGTCACATTAAGTGAAATTGAAATGAAATATCTACTTAACGTTCCACGTTATGCACCAACGCTAAGAGAGACAGTGATGATGAGAAATAATTGAAGTGGTTGAATGAAGAAAGTGGGAGGAAATGGGAGAACAACGAGAAAACCCATGCACACGATGTTTGTCCACCAGAAAACTTACTTGGTACGAGCTGGAATGAATACCCATGGACCTTGGGGTCAAACATCTGCCTTTGGGCAGGACACATTATTATTATTATTATTATTATTATTATTATTATTATTATTATTATTATTATTATTATTATTATTATTATTTCATTATTTTAAGAGTGACCAAGGAAGTTCTGCCGCCTTTTCACCCAACACCTTCGAACATTGATATGTAACCTAAGACGTACTTGGAATATCAAAAATAGTCTCCATCAGCATCAACGACCTTTTGCCAACGTTCTGGAAGGCTATCGATTCCATCGCAGTAGAATTTGGTGGGATGTGAAGCGAAGAAGGTATCAAGTGCATATTGCACCTGTACTAGCGATTTGAACTGGCGTTCTCTAAGGTGATTGTCCAAGGAATGGAACAGGTGGTAATCGGACGGTGCAATATGCTTGGAGTATGGCGGATCCAATAGTGTCCCATCCAAGGCGTAGAATGGTGTCCTGGGTCATCTTAGCCACGTGGGGCTTAGCATTGCCCTGTAACAGAAGGACTCCTTTGCTATTCAGAAGTGCTGGATCCAGAGTTTTGAGTTCGTCTTGAACACGGCTCAAGTGCTGACAGTACACAGTTGCATTGATGCTCTGATCAGGTGGTAGCAGTTCCCGATGGACGATGCCGCCAGCAGTCCACAAAATGCACAGGAGAACCTTATTCTGGTGTAGTGCTGGCTTGAGCTGTTTTTGAACCGGCTCATGGGATGCTAACCAACGATGACGGTGCCGTGGAGCTTCGTACAGGACTCATTTCCCATCACATGCCAACACCCTGTCCAGAAATTGCTCCTTCCTCAGACGAAACACCAAAGAAACACAGGTGTCTGCTTGCGTTGCTTTCTGGCCCCAAGTCAAATCATGTAGGACCCATCAACCCAACTTGCAGTGTTTCCCAAGTTGATGGTGGTGGTGCCGAATGGTTTCTGCACTCACACTGAATTGTAGTACCAGTCCCTCACATGTCTGTCTTCGCCTCAATTGCTGCCTGAAGATCTTTATTTTGAACATTTGTTTGTCTCCCGGCACGTGGTGCGTCTTCGAGTGTTTCGTCACCGTCCTTAAACCGTCCTACCGCTGCATTCTCCGCGTAGTCACGACACCCTCACCAAAGGCCTGGCATAGCTTCCGCCCCGCGGAGCAGCATTTTACCCCAATTTGAACTCGTACAGCAAACAAGCCCTTATGACGCTCTGTGGAGGTCCCAGGTTCACTCTGTCCTTACGCACGTTCACGGTGTAACGGAAAAGCCACAACCAGGTAGTATGTTGAATATACCTACTAGTGTTGCTCACAGGACCAGGTTTGGAGCATTCTCGTCTCGAAAATGTGTCGTGAAGGTAGTCTCGTCTCGAAAAGTACATATGTTTCTCTTGAAAGATCTTTGTCTCATCTCGTACCCCTTCATAAAAATTCTGTCTCGTCTCGTCCAACAACTGACCTTCGCCTTATCTCCATTCGCATTCAACTCACGGTGTGAGGGCCAATTGAAGACAGACCTCCACAAAAAGAGACAGAACTCTCTTGGTCATCTTCAGATTATTATTATTATTATTATTATTATTATTATTATTATTATTATTATTATTATTATTATTATTATTACTGCGGTAGTGATTTGATTTTGTCGGCACTAAATTAAAGGCATGCTGTTTTTAAATAGAAAAATCGCAATGTTAACGTGAAGAAATTCTTGTTTATACTTTATTACACAGCAAAAAATATTAAAAGAAGTTCTAAATACATTCCTTACTAGAAATTCATGTTGTCTTCAGCACTTCAAATTTTATTTTGACTTTCGTGATTGCCTAAATTTTAACCTTGGAAATTTGGATATGGAGGAAAATAGAGAAGTTTAGCAGCGTAGAGAGGAAAATGAATTAGGAAATGCTGAAAAATGCAAGAGACGAGAGCAATGTTGGACGATATAAGGAAGCGAAAAAATGGACGGATCACAAGTTTCGATCTTGCTAAGGGATTGCATTCTGAGAGATGTAGTAAAGGGGGTGATATCAGGAGAGCGAGAGTGTGTAAGAAGTTTGCAGTTGATAGATTGTAGTAAGGAGGGTGGTACATTATGTTGGGTTGCGAGGAAGATATTAGCGGGAAGTTGCAAAAATGGAAGCTTCTTACTAGTTCACGGAAACTGGCCTGTCATTAATGGCAGAACACTGAGGAGGAGGATGATTATACTGCAAATAAAAAAGCCGAAACAATGGTTTATGCATACGTATTGGCCAGCATTTTTTTCTGATGGCAGCTTTGTAAGGTTCTAGTTCTCTCAAACGGGTTAGATTGTCAGGTCAGGTCACTTGGGTCGGTTATCAGGTCAGGTCACTTCTGGTCGGGTCAGTTCGGGTCGAGTTGTCGGGTCGGGTCAATCGGGTTAGTTCGGGTCAGCTCTGGTCGGGTTGTCGGTACTGGTAAATCGGGTCGGGTCAGTCAATTCGGGTCACGGGTCGGTTCACTAGGGTCGAGTCGGATCAGTCAATTCGGGTCACGGGTCGAGTTGGTCTTCAACACACACAATTTCCACGAAAAGTACAATATAAACACGGTTTATACCTCATTGGACTTCCAATAAAACATATTTTCAATGATGTGTACACCATGTCGCCATTTTTGTATGAGGGAATTTCTACAGGGATTTTCTGGGAATTTGATGGAGTGTAGATTCGTGTGTGTATGTGTGTGTGATACCTTACAGGATACAAGATGCCGAGGAAGTGTGTAAATCAACCGGACAATTTCTGTTATGTATGTGGAGAGCTGACATTTAAATCGCAACGTCGATGTTTTGCTCCACTTGTGAGGAAGTGTTATCAGTTATATTTTGGTTGCTGTGTAGGAGACCAAGATAAGATTTTCGCTCTTCACTACATTTGTTGTACTTGCGTGAAACGTCTGACTGGGTGGGCAAATGGTGAACGAAACATGAACTTCGCAGTACCGATGATCTGGAGGGAACCAAAAGATCATTCTTCAGACTGCTACTTTTGTATGACACAGATAAAAGAAATGACCAGTAAATCTAAGCACACAGTACAGTACCCTAATTTACCATCAGCAATTAGGCCAGTTCCACACAGTGCAGAATTCCCTGTACCAGTACGTCCTGCTCATCTTACGGTAAATGAGGATTACGTAATTGGGGCAACTACTGAAGTTCCAAATGAAGAAAATGATCCTACTTATGTAGGAAGCACATCTACATTGGATCCCTATCTGATAACTCAGGGGGAACTAAATGACCTCGTACGGGATTTAAAACTCTCCAAGATACAAACAGAACTTCTTGCTTCTAGACTTAAAGGCTGAATCTGCTCCATCGTGACAAAATTTGAGGATCTCTTAACTCCGGTTGAGAAAGCAGCTTGGTGTTCATTTAAATGTTTAACAGAGAATTTTTTAGGAAACCAGAAAGCCCCAAATTACCGTGAAATTGTGAGTGATTTTTTGCAATCATTCCAAGAAATGGGTTGCAACATGTCCCTTAAAGTTCACTTTCTAGACTCGCACCTGGATTTCTTTCCTGAAAACCTTGATGCTGTTAGTGATGAGCATGGGGAACGTTTTCATCAGGACATTTCCTCTATGAAGAAGAGATACCTGGGACAGTAGAGTTCACAAATGCTAGCTGATTACTGTTGGACATTCAAAAGAGATGTTCCAGAAGCCAAACACAGAAAAAAGTCGACAACTAACACATTTTAGTTAAGGTAAGTAAGTGTTCATTTATTAAGAAGATACCACTCACCTTTTTTGTATTATTTATTAAGTAGATATAAAATGGTGACACGGTGTATACATCATTGAAAATGTTTTATTTCAAATCTAACGAGATATAAGCCGTGCTTATATTGTAATTTTCGTGGAAGTTATATGTGATTTTATCTGCACTAGGGATGGTCTTTTTTGAAAAATCTGTTTTTCGATTTTCGGAAATTTCATTTTTCGTATTTTCGATTTTCGCTTTTTCGAAAATTTTTTTGTTTTTTCGAAAAATTTTTCGTTTTTCATTTTTCGAAAAATTTTTCGTTTTCGAAAAAGCCATTTTCCAAAAAGTATTTTTCGAAAAATGTGGCCATCCCTAAATTAAAGAAAATTTGACGAGTCATATATCAGTGGTAAGCTACAGGAAGACTGGGGGCTAGGATCACTGCTCATAAACATGGCCCAACCAGTGGTCCCTACTCAATGTGGCCATGTTGCCACGAACTAAAACATTGAAAACCGTAGTACCAGTCTATAATTACTTCGTGCTATCAAATATTAGAAATTGCTCGCAACTACGGCAATATCTGTACCAACCTTTGAGTTGACTATTAGGAAAAAAAAAACGTGTATTATAATGAATGTTAAGTATAAGATCAGTGACGACGTCAGCTTTAATTTCTTCAAGGGGCAAAGAGAGGGACAGAGAAAATTTTGGTGATGGCGGATCTATGTTTTGTACACCGAAAATGATAGTTCTTTACAACTGAGGGGCACAGGTTTTGAGGGAGAAGCGACGCTTCGGTACAGAATTAGGAAAAAATATTTGCTTACCTTGTTTCCGAGAAAATATAGAAAATAAAAAAAGTGCTTTTAACTTACACCAGAAGTGTTCAAAGTTATGTTTTAAATGTTTATTCATTCACAAATAAACGTTAATAAATATTCATAATTAGCTTTCAATTTCTATTTATCTTGAAACTGTGTTTTGGGGTCTCTTATCTTCCATCAACCACTCAGGCACAGATGAATTTGGGACTATCAAATAATCCTGATATTGTTTAGCCTACATTACAATAGGTCTGTAGGCGGTAGTCGGGGCGTAGCGTTGCATCAAAGAACTACCCTCTTCCCCTCTATGGCGTCGTTGCTAATTGTATAGATTTTTGCTGGATAAACATCGTGCATGTGGGCTTTCCCGTGTTCTTCCCTTTCCTTTAAATTTCTTAATTCCATTATTTTGCTCATTAGCATCTTCCTTAGTTACGCAGCCCCATTCGAGGTCCCTCGTGACTATATATTTAGCGTATGCGTCTTCGGCTCGGGAGACCGGGTTCGATTCCCGGCTGGAGCTCAAGTGGTTTGTATCTCATGTTACGCTGAGTTCACGTCTCTATAGCTGAGTAGGACGCTAAACTAAAACCAATATCCTCATCATCATCGGAACACATTTAAAAGGTGTTAAGCTTAAAATAAAAACTAGATTGCGATTCTTCTATTTATATGTTTTCTTTTCACTTGAGAAATATTTTGAGTCTCTTTAAAGGGTGACATCCAGAAGTCCTAAACGGCAGAAGTCCTAAAAATATAGGCACTAGACCTAAATTTTAAAACTTCTGCAGTTTAGAACTTCTGCGGTTTAGGACTTGTGCCGTTTAGGACTTCTGCCATTAAGGACTTGTGCCGCGATATGATTTTTAGGACTTCTGCCTTTTAGAACTTGTCCCGTTTAGGTCTTGTGCCTTCTTCATTCACTTGCTTTTGTTCTTAAATTCGCCACCACCACACGAAATTGCGACGATGCAGCAACTAGTTGGCAATAATGTTACGAACGTAGCTAATTCCAACAGTAACAGCTATATTTGTACTACTAAGATTATTATTATCACTATCTGTTCTGCACTTATACACGAATTACATAATACAACCTATTTCATTCTAAGAATTAATTACATAATTAGTTAAGAAATTCGTTTCTTTCGAATGGAGATACGAGAATCCCAAGACAAATTCCTAAAACAAAAATAAATAAATAAATAAATAAAAAATTTAAAAAATGTTTAAAAAGCATATTTTATTAGACTTCTGAAACTAAGCAAACATTCAGAATTGCAATATATACTGTGCGGAGCGTATTGTATTAAGAGTAGGACAAAAATCCACCAAAGTTTACTTAATTAGGACAAAAGCTCACTAGACATTTCACGAGTGAACATTAAAAACCAACTGTATACATAAAGAACGCAGTAAATTGAACAAAGAACATTTATTATGCAATACAGTGGGTGACATTCATAAGTCCTAAACGGCACAAGTCCTAAAAATATAGGCACTAGACCTAAATTTTAGGTCCTGTGCCATTTTTGCAGAAATTGCTACATAGTCATTTAGGGGTGTAGCCTGCAAATTTTTCTAGGGAAGCAGGCTTTTTATATATTAAAAGCAAATCAAAAGTTTATTTCCAGGTTACGAAAGCTTCAATAAGACAATAAATTTATACATATTACACATGTACATAAATACATAATATTATTATATTTCCAGTTAGTTTCTTTTTGAAACCTGGACCTTGACAGAGCGTAAATTTAAAACCACAGCTTGTGGGAAATGTACGAATAAGTTAGTTATAAGAAATCGGCCAAGAAAGAAAGCAAAAATTACTCCAATCATTGCAAAGAATCACCTCGAATGGGTACGAGGCAAAGAACATTGAACTGCTGATGATTGGAGAATAGGAGTTTCAGTGATGAATCATGTGTCTTCGTGTCTGATGAATGTTCACAATATGTGCGACTAGTGTTTGCAAAGTTCTAGAAAAAAAAAACGGAAATTTTTGGTAAAAAGCCAGTTTTATACCGTTTTTCCCGAACCTGAAAAAAACGAAAAAAGTTGGATAAAATTGAAATTTTCGAATGTTTCACACATTATTCTTTCAAAATGAAAACTATTTTATATTTACTACTTTACAGTTAAGATCATTGAGTAGTTATGTTTCTTGCATTAGAATAGGGAAATTTTATGGCAATAAATATATTTACACCATTTCTTTAAAGTTAGCACCGTGATAGAATGGAGTTATGGCTACAAAAAATACTGAAATATAATCGAAGTGAGATTAAATAATATAGACGCATTTAAATTATCTTAAGTAATCTTATAAAGTTACCGTTTTATGGCAGGGAAGTGTTAAAATAACAAAGCCAGAATAATTTTAGTTAATACCAGTATGTTAAAATAAAGTATTTATTTTATGGGGTCACGTATCTTCCTTTCCTGTGTAAATTTTTTGTAAATTTTGAACCCATTAGAAAAAAATCTTTTGTTCGGAAATATTGGCAAAACCCGGATAATGTAATTTAAAAACTATTTATTCGCCTGATGCTAATCTTATTTGCTGTAACGTGTCTGCAGCATCTATACATACAACGTATTTCGCTAGCAGGAAAAATAGTTAAAGCAACATCTTTTAATTTTACTTTTTAGTTTTCTGATAAAAATACCTCTTTATTATTTGTATATTTTTCGAGGAACTCAAAAAGAGAGAGGATTTTCTTTACATATACACACATACACCGCATAAGTGCGTAAATTTGAGCAGCGACAAATAAATTAAAGAATTTAACATGTGAAACTTCCGTTCGTTATTCTTAAAGACTAGCAGAATACCCGTTCTTCACACGGGGAGAATAGTTTCATTTTCGGTGTAAGGAGCAGTGAACTTAGGGACCCCAAAACTATGAGTTTGACATTAGTATCAGTCATTTTCACCTACTATTACATGTCATCCTCTCCCTTTAGGAGTAATAATGGGGGCTGAATTTGGATTTAAACGGCATCGGATGTGTCACTGTTCATCTCAGCCACCCAGAAAAGTATGGATTCGACACTGATATCGACCATTTTTATATACCCACATCTCCCCCCACAATTTGCGGTGCTGAATTTGGATTTAAATGTCATCGGAAGTGTCACTGTTCATCTCAGGACCCCATTTTGGATCATTAAAATATATATATATATATATATATATATATATATATATATATATATATATATATGGGAAGGTTACCAAAGAGCACGCACTTAACATTCATCTTGAAAAAGCTCCAAAAATAATGAAGCAAAAATTATATAAATTGAATATAATTTTAATTGAAGATTAAGCTACATTGTAAGAAATGGAAAACTTTACTACTAAATGTAGATATGGAGATATATGTTAAAAAGTGAATAAACCCAAATGCGTACTCTTAAGAACCACTGTCCCAAAGAGTGTGTTTCGTGGTCCTTAATAGGGCGCACTCAACACCTATCATACTTGAAACCCAAATCCCCTTCGTAAGACAAACACTGATCATGTCACCATCGTTCACAATTAATGCACTGAATCCAGTCCTCGTCAATTGGTTCTTCATACAATTCGTGACACATTGGGCTTGAAGTTTGGTTGATCTCAGCTGCAGTTTTCTCTGTTGAAGTGGATGGTTCATTGAGGTGATGAAAAAGTTTTCTCTTTGACTTAACATATCCTTTAATTCGTTTGCTCTGAAGGACCTTGTGAAATGGAGCACTAGTAAAAATTTCAGATCGATGTTTGGTTTGTCGTATTTCTTTTGTTTCTGAGGAGGAATTGTGTATCTCGGATGAACAGACGTGTTTGAAATTTTGGCGTTTGTACGTGCGACGTTTGGTACGTGCAGTTTGTCGTATTTATTTTATTTCGGAAGAGGAATTATGTATCTCGGATAAATAGACGTGTTTGAAGTTGCGACTTCTGTACGTGCATGACGTTTCTCTTTCTCTTTGGTAGTCGGAGGCATGTTTCGCTCACCATCTTCCTTCATTTATTTCCTCACTGCTTAGGACGTCGTCGCCATACCATGAAAGGCAATAGCAAACTACTATGGATTCACCATGACTGGGGATCTTCGGGCAGAGCAGATCATCATCATTATCATTGTAATTTAAGAAATTCTATGATTTGAAAATACTTCTTATAGAAGATTTACAGTTGGTGCTTGAATCGAAGACAAACGATTGCAAATAATTCTACAATCAATTCAAACATTATGTTACACTCCGCTTTCTTAAACTAACTAGATACAGAGAATAACCATATAGTCTGCATGATGAATGCCGCTTGCTCTGCGCTCTCTTAATGAAATTATCCCAAGGAGTACGCGCGCGCTCTTTGGTAACTCACTAACGCGCACTCTTTGGGAAACAGCAGTCAATTCGAATGAAATTCATCTAGGTGGCTGCACATGCAAGACCCCCGAAACTAAGCCATGGTAAACAATTCTATCTACATCAGTGGCGGCCGGTGGATTGTGGTTTCGGGTGTTGCAGTGCGAGCGATAAGAGACAGAAGATATAAAGTTGACTCATTGACTAATCAGCATAATTTTAGATGCAAATGCTATGTGACATGTTAAATTAAATAAAAAATAAATAATGCAGAACATTTTATCCGATTAATCACCTTAATTAATTAGTAAGTTCATTTTCCTCTCTTTGATTGGAGCAAATCTGTCTAATACATGCTGGTTGAACTCTGGTATTCTTATTGTAAGGTCTTTTTCGATGGAAAGCATAACCAATGGTGATAACCTTTCTTGGGACATTCAATTTCTTGAAAGTGTCGATTCTTTCTCATGTGGAAAAAACACTTTTCGTCTTTTGCTGACGCCAGAGGTACTGTTAATATTAATTTCAAAGCTTTGTAGATTTACTAAATATTTTTTCTAGATTATTGCGAACGATTCATTCTAGCAAACTCAGTCCTTGACAGTGATCCGAATTCCTCTTCAGCGTTGACTGAAGAGAGTTCGTAGCAGAGATTAGTGTTATAAAAAAATGTACATTGAACACACTTTATTCACAGTTTATCAGGTTTATTTAAAATAAATTGAGGAAATGTATCTGGTGCAAACAACACTACTGCATAAGATATCCTGTAAATTTAAACTGGATTTTTTTTAACACTCTCCTGAATTGCCCTTTGCTTGTTTTGTCTAAGATTTAATTGCAAATTTTTCCTCAGTTGAAAGCTGGTCAATGTTTTTTGTAAGTTATTTACAGAAGTCATGGTATACAATTCATTCAGAATTTGTAGGTTATTTACAGAATTAAAGCACACACAATAAAATTAAACCTAATAATTAAAAACCAAAACAGCTGATACAAAATAGGTACTGGTATATGAATTCCGAATGTCACATATTCATACATCAACACACACAAACACACTTGTGCGTAAAAGAAAAAAAACTACATTCCAAATCATCCGTCTTGGTTGTTACGCAATGCACGATGAACACAATATACTTCCACATGAGTCGAAACAATGCCTACCAATGTGATATGTTCTGGAAAGGAAACCTCGAAACCCGCCAGATGAAGGATCAGCATGTAACAGAAGCCAAAAAAATCAAAGAACATCAAAACAAACTGTACTGCCAGTTCTACACCCAGAAATGTTAACTGGGAGGGGTCCAAAGTATTTGAGGGAGGTCCAATACGTCTACATAATATGGAATCTGTCTTATACTGCACCCGAAAAGACGATCAGTAATTCTTACTTACTTTCACCTATATTTTTAGAAAAACTGATAGAACGATTATTTTTATAAGAAAAGAAGAGTACATAATGAGGCGTAAAATAAAATATTTAGCCTACATCAATCGTTTCTGTGTTAGGAAAGTATAGTTTATTAAGAAAGTCTACAAATGTTAGTCAAGTTTCGAAATTTTTGGGAGGTCCGGACCCGGTGGACCCCTCGTGGCTACGCCCCTGAGCATTGCTAATTAGTCCCAAATTCAATGTGGCGTTCCCCATCATACAGTTTTATGTGGAAATTACCAAGAGTATAAAATATACTTATTTTATAAAAGAAATATGTTTATACTAAAATACTATCCACAGGGGGGGGGCGATTCTACATACTGACTTATTAATATTTGATTCACAAATTACTGTAGAAGAAGCCTTCATTATCAATATAAGCTAAGAATTAACTTGTAAATGTGGGTCTACTTTCATTTGTTTTCTCCTCTACTAGATATTTTCTTTCTTATTTTGTAATTTTGCAATCACTTTTTTTAATTGCTATTATATTGATTTACTTCAGTATGGTCCCGTAATTTAAAAATATGAATTCATAAAAACAAATTTCATTTGTTAATTGCTAGTGAAAGAAAATTCAGAAATCTTATTTAGCGTGAAAAACCTTCTCGTTCACTGGAAATCGTGCTGTGTTGCAGAAGCACTGCAACGACCAGTCCCTTTAACTTCTGAGATAGGGGAAAAGAGACTTAACATTTGCTCCAATCCCCGCGCTGAAGGAATCTGGTCGTTGCATGCTCGCTGCAACACATGTAAATTAGAGACTCTGTGACGGATTATTTTTCGCTTTTTAAAATGGATTAACGGAACGGAGAGTTACAGAAGTAAAAAATATGTTATTTAAAGTATATATATGCAAGTATTAAAAAGTATTTTTTTCTGTTCTTTACTACTATTGATAATAATATTTTTTTTCTTGAAATACTTTGGTCGTTGCGCAACGATGCAACACTTACATTAGCCGCCACTGATCTACATTCATGTTTTCTACCATGCAACAAAGGTACTGTAGTTAGCTATTATACCAGAAAAATTTCTTAACTAAGAGTACTAAAATATTACATCCAAGAATTCAAAAAAGTTACTTTTATCTGTATTTTCTGTTTGGAGCTATACGTTAACCTCTTGTTTTCTTCGTATCAACACTCACACAAAGACGCATCAAACAGCGTAGCAATAATAATTCTGTGTGTTACCACTTCAGCGTAATTGGCGCTGCCCGCTCTTAGGGCGTGCGTACTCTTTGGTAGCCCTCTCTCTCTCTCTCTCTCTCTCTCTCTCTCTCTCTATATATATATATATATATATATATATATATATATATATATATATATAATATAAAATATGGATTTAAACTGCATCGGAAGTGTTACTGTTCATTTCAGCGACTCTAAAAGCTATGTACCGGTATTTGACACTAATATCGGTCATTTTCGATCATTTTTATATATCTCTCCGCCTCCAGGTTGCGGAGATGAATTTGGGTTCAAACTGCATCAGAAATGTCACTGCTCATCTCAGCGAACCCGAAAGCTATTGATTTGACACTTATATCGGCCATTTCCAGCCATTTTTATATATCTCTTCCTATCCAAGTTGCGGGCCTGAATTTGGATGTAAACGGCATCGGAAGTGTTACTGTTCATCAAAGCAACCCCAAAAACGATGTATTCGTCTCCTCTGTCCCCAGGTCACGGCGCTGAATTTGGGTTTAAACGGCATTAGCAGCGTCACTGCTCATCTCAGCAACCCCAAAAACTATAGATTCAACACTAATATCAGTCATTTTCGATCATTTTTTATATATCACCCCTTCCCCCTCCCTAAAGTTTCGGCGTTGAATTTGGATTTAAACTGCATCGGAAATGTTACTGTTCATCTCAGTGGCCCAGGAGCGTCATTTCAGATTTTGCTTGGGGGGGCAAGACCCCTTGATATAAGCAAAATTTCGCGTTTTCCACTGATTTACTACTATTCTATTGATAAAATCTATATACATCCCAAACTCAGGGGGGGCAAATGCCCCTCCCTGCCCCCCCTAAATGACGCCCCTGCAGTGGCCCTGAAAACTATGGATTCACACTCATATCGATTATTTTGCATCATTTTAATATACCTCCCCCTCCCTCAATTTGCGGGGATAAATTTAAATTTTTTAAACGGCATCGAAAGTGTCACTGTTCACCTCAGCGACCTCGAAAACTATGGATTCACACTAATATCGATTATTTTGCATCATTTTTATGTACCTCCCTCAATTTGCGGGGGAAATTTGAATTTAAACGGCATCGAAAGTGTCACTATTCACCTCAGCGACCCCAAAAACTATGGATTCACACTAATATCAATTATTTTGCATTATTTTTATGTACCTCCCTCAATTTGCGGGAGTAAATTTGAATTTAAACAGCATCGAAAGTGTAACTGTTCACCTCAGCGACCGCAAAAACTATGGATTCGACACTTATAGCGGTCATTTTCGATCATTTTATACATCTTCCTCTCCTTCCCCCAAGTTGCAGTGCAGATTTAGAATTTAAGCTTCATCGAAAATGTCGGTGTTCATCTCAGCAACCCCGAAAACTATGGGTTCGACACTAAGATCGATAATTTTTAATATATATCCGCACTTGCTTCCTCCAAGTTGCACCTTCAAAGTGAAATGATAAAAACCATCTCAGGCCCGAACCTCATCTATGTTGAAAGTTTTTGTCGAGATCAATCTGGTGGTTGAAGTGTTGTTAAGTTATAAATATAGTTACTTACATTTATATATATATATATATATATATATATATATATATATATATATATATATATATATATATATATACATAGTTACATTCTTTCATTTCTAGTCTAGTTAGTTACATTCTAGTATACTTTCATTTATATATATATATATTTATAAAAAAAAACTCAGCTATTGCTTCTGCACTATTTCAATGGTTCGTATTTTAATACATCCCTTTTTCAACCATGGTTGCGGAATTGATTAAACGTAATGTTCTTGTATTAAATAAATTTATTTTAAATATATCTTTCTCATTAATTTCAATTAAGTTGTTTTTCAAAGATCCTCTAAAATTTCAGTGACACACTATGGGCTATAGGCCATTAACTTCTATGGCCACCCTGCTACAAACTACAGACTTAAATATTCGATAAAGCATTTCAGTAGTAAGTAGTTGCCACAATACCAACATGAACGTATTTAATTCCAACGATAACAACTATGTTAGTAACACTAAAATTATTATTAATAATGATAACGAGTAAGGAGTAGTTAATTATGAGTATGACAATTATTTGCTACAGAAAGACTTCTGTACAAGAAATATATGTGTAAAAATAATTTACTTAAAAACAACACAAGGAAAGCAAAATTTGTGGACTACATAACTAAAACACAATGTTATGTTACTAATATGAGGTCAATGGTGTGGAAATAGAGAAAAACAGACATTATGAAAGATCTGGGAATCACATTTGGTAGGAAGTTAACATTTTGTCAACATAGAAGTATATCATGGAAAGAGCAAGAAAGGACAATAGGCTTCATTTATTTATTTATTTATTATTTCAGAACGATAGAATATGTATTTATACAAATAACTTGTAAGAACTAAGGTTCTGTAATATGAAACAGTATATCTAAAACTTTGACTAACAGATTGACAGTATTCTTCTTACGGATTGACAGTATTCGATGGTAGCGCCACAAGAGATTTTTAGGACTTGTACAGTTTAGGACTTCTGCCGTTTAGGACTTGTGCCGCGAAATGATTTTTAGGACTTTTGCCATTTAGGACTTGTGCCGCGAAATAATTTTTAGGACTTGTGCATTTTAGGTCTAATGCCGTTTAGGTCTTGTGCCTTTTAGGACTTCTGCCGCGTCCCCATTTTAAAACTAATTGATAAAAATGGCTGGAATTTTATAAGATGCAAATAACTACAAGGGAACTCTGTCTAATAAACTCTGCAGTACCAACAAATTAATAGTGTTGCCAACATAATATAAAGTTATATTTTTAACGCCACTATGCCATGTTGTTACATATCTCAAATCTAAATATTAAAGGAAAACTTACAACACAAATTTCTTATTCAGTGTTGCAAATTAAGGACGCTGCAATATGACAAGCATCTAAACTTCAGAAACCTGATAATAGTATTAATAAAAGCAGAGGCGGATTCAGGACGAACTCAACAGTGAGGAAAGAAGGTAGTGAAAGATTGTTTTCTCTCTCACTGACTTTTGCATCACTGGTGATTGTGAAACTCAGGGAGGTGAATAACCCTGGAGCTGTCTATGAATAGAAGTGAAACGGACTGTGAAAACCCGAAATACTTTAGTGTCTAATACTATGACCATGGCTTATTTCGAATGAATACAAGAAATTGAAAATTAGACTTTTTTCGAAAAATTTCTTACATAAACAGAACGTCTAATCGCGTAGGCGATTCTCAAAAGTCGTTAACTTCTCGGAGCCGTTACAGCAATTTAATATCTCAAATCGTTCAGGAGATACGAAATACGTGAATTTTGATAGTGATACTCCTAAAACTGACGTATTTGCGGATTCTTTGTCATGTATCTTGATCCTCTTTGCTTTTATAACATTAGAGAAACAGATTTTGGTACTTGTAATTACAATAAATTCTTGCAATGACATAATTTTAACCAGTGTTGCAAACTTTACCAATGTATATCATATCTCCAGATCAGTTTGAGATATCAAATTGCTGTAAACTGCATTATGATCTTTACGTCCGTTGAAAACCTTCTATGCTGTTGGATATGATACTCATCCAAGCAGTTATCGAAATGAAATATTTCGGGGAAAAAAAAGTCAAATTTTCAATCCCTTACGTGAAGACTAAGGAGCAGTTGCGGCAAGTGACTCGCCAATAATGGCAGAATACCTATGATGACAATTTTGTACCTATTTATTTGAAATAAATCATATCATGATCATAGTATGTAACACTAATGTACTGTGGATGTGCATGCCCCGTTCATATTATTATTTTTTACTATTATAGAAGCCTAAAACATTTGGATCTTTGTGGATGTTCGTGATACTGTAGCATCCTTAGTTTGTAACCAAATTTCAGCCTTTTTTATATTATTCTAAAAGTTACAAGAGTGTAAAGATAAATAGTCCACTAAGTGTGTTCGTGTCACGTTATTTTTCATTTTTACCCTAAGAATGTTAAACACGAGTGTCCTCTAAATAAATCTTATCTACCCCACTCGGGGAGGGGGGTGGAAGATTCAAATGACTCCAATAGATATGTACAATCACTTACCTCTGTTTCTTTTGTGGCTCCATCTCTGGATCACCCTCGGTCTCAATAATCTCTTCCAGTGACTGCTGTCTTGACGTTTCCTGTATAACACCAACGTGCCGTGATCTTAAATGGTACCACAAGCCAGTCGTTGAATTTCGATTGTGGATAATACTTCGACAGTAACTGCATTTTGAAGAGCCACTACCCTTTTCACGAGTGAAATGTTCCCATATATTCGACTTTCCCATTGTAAATACTTCTCGAAAATATCTCTTCTTGCAGTTCTCTTATATAGTCCGAAACAAGCTCTGCGTTGGTAACTGATATAATGAACGTCGGTTGGGTATTCCTCATAACGAACTAATGCTTCTCCCACTAGGCCAATAAACATATCAGAAGTGTTGATATCGTAGGACACGTGTCCTGTCTCTAAACAACAATCTTTTATTGTTACCAAAATATTCAGTCACAGCGAATATGAAACCACATACCGTATCAGCAAAGGCGAGTACGAGATAGCTAGCTAAAAGTAGTCTCAAATAGCTATAACGATTAGAACACGCCGCATCAGCGAAATAAGATACTATTCAATTTCAGTCCAGGAGTAAAGCTTATCTGTATGTAATGATGTGTTTCTTTTCTTTCGTTTATAACTTCAATCAAACCAGGCAGGGAAGGAAATGTTGCTCTTTCGCAACTTCAAATTTCTCTTCAGTTTCATTTCGTCCCTTCGTGTTCCATCTCCAAACTTTGTCCTTCTGTTTTGATTTTTTTCGTTTTTCGAAAAAAAATTCATTTTTCGAAATTTTTTCGTTTTCGAAAAAGCCATTTTTCGAAAAAGTATTTTTCGAAAAAATGTGGCCATCCCTAATCTCCACTAATGAATATGGTAAAATCAACAGTACACATATCATATTTTTTATATAAATATGTTTATTTCTCTAGAAAAAATAATGTTATTCTTATGAAACTTAGAGGGCTTACTAAGTGTAAATCAAGCTAACATACAATATAATTTGTGTGTTTATATATCTAAGGTACCCGAGCTACAGATATGAAAATGGTAAAAAAAAGAAAAAAAAGAAAAAGAAAAAGAAAAAAATTTGAGGGGAAATTTCTGGAAAATCCCTCTGTCACGGGAAAACTGAGAGTGATGGAGATAAACTGATTGCAGATTCGAATTATACGTGAAAAGTTCTATTAGAATCAGGTATTTTCTTCCGTGTGCCAGAGAAAAATACCTTTTTGTCGACTAGTGTAATAGATACAATTTTCAATCTCAGCAACCGTTGGGGGGCGCGGTGGCTCAGTGGTAGAGCGTTCACCTCTGGTGCTTGGGGTCCCGGGTTCGATCCCAGCCCCCGCCAA
Source organism: Thermobia domestica (assembly GCF_964235325.1). Classification (NCBI taxonomy): domain Eukaryota; kingdom Metazoa; phylum Arthropoda; class Insecta; order Zygentoma; family Lepismatidae; genus Thermobia; species Thermobia domestica. The sequence goes on along the minus strand of NC_137458.1, from coordinate 182,969,890 downwards.
GTGAACTTTGTGGTGGACAAACACCGTGCTCGTGGGTTTTCTCGGGGTTCTCCCGTTTCCTCCCACTTCCTTCATTCTACCATTTCACTCATCTCTCATCATCACCGTCTCCTTTAGCCTAACCGGCATAACCGTGGGACGTAAAACTTAAAGATTTCATTTCATTTTCTCAGCAACCGTTATTCAATCCGGTTAACGTTGATCACTAAACAACAAAAACGGTAATACACAGCTGTAGCCCCACCTCCTTTCTTGCTTTCTAGGTTAAGTATCAAAAAACGTTAAAACACGATACACTGGTTTAACATTTGAAACGAGAAGTCGAAATAACAACTTTCATATCTCTAACTTTGAGCAATCCCGGGATATATACATAATTACAATAATTGCAATCCCCAACCCCTCTTTCTTCAATTCTAGGTCAAATACTAAAAATACTCACATCCGTGAAATTTTGTATATTATTTCTACACACTTGTATATTATAAGAGTGTAGAGACAGGATTGTTAAAATGAAGGAAGGACTTAATATAGAATCTTGGTTGAGTCCAGTACTATCACGTATAATAATGAATCGATGGGAGAAGGAGACGATAGAAAGAGGAAGAGAAAGACTGCTTCTTTTTTGTCGTTATGTAGATGACTGTTTAGGAATATGGAAGGGAACGAAAAGGCAGCTAGAGCAATTCATAAGAGACGTGAAAGATGAAAAGAAAGAGATTGAAGTAGAGAATGAAATAGAAGTAGACAAGGAGATAAACTATTTAGATATGAAAATAAAGAAGTCAGAAGGGGGAGAGTTTATTACATCTTGGTACTAAAAAGAGTGTGCAGCGGAGTGTATTGCCACGAACGAAGTAAGTGGATGAGGGTACAAAGAAGAGTTTCATAAAAAGCATGGAGGAAAGAATAGGAGACCTAAACACAAATGAAGAACAGAAGAAAAGAGATTAAAAGAAGTTCTGGATACAACTAAGGAGAAATGGATACAACAAAGAGGATAGGGTGACAAGAAACATAGCAAGAGAGAGGAAGAAAGAGGAAGAAGACAATAACAAAAATGGTTTGGAATAGAAAACCTAGCCAAAGAAAAAAGAAGATAAAGAGAATGCTTCGGAAAGCAGAAATAAGGACGTACAGGGAAGGAGGAAGCAGAATAATTGAACTGGTCAGGAAAACGAAGAGAAAAGCAATAACGGACAAAGACGAAAAGGGGGTAATATATAGTGTAGGATGCGCGGAGTGTAACAAAATTTACATAGGAGAAACAAAGAAGAAGATGGAAGAAAGGATCAAATAGCACAAGGATGATGTAAGATTGAAAAGGGATTACAAAGCGATATATAAGCGTCAGAAGGAGACAAACCACAGAATAGGGTAGGAAGGAGCAGAGGTCATAGAAGTAGAGAGGAGAACTTTGGTGAGAAAATGGAAAGAAGCCAGGGAGATTATGAAGGCAGGAGACAAGGTGATGAATTGGAATGCAGGAGTCTCGATAAATAAAGAGTTGGGAGAAGATTCTGCTTAAAGAAGAAGAAATGAAAAGGAAGAAGAAAGAAAGTGAACGAACTAATAAGAAAAATAAGGATAATTAAAGGCAGAATGTATCCAGCGAAAAAAGTAAAAATTTAATTGGACACGTGTGCAGCTAAAAAAGTAAAAGTGAAAACCACACAAGTGTTACTTTTTAATGAAGGGGCGGAGCCTAATTAAAAGTTGATCTCCGGAGAGTAGTGTTGTAAATAAAAAAAAAGTTCATATCTTTTCAGAAATGTACGTTTTTTTTTAAAAAAACATTGCCTCTCGTTTTTTTCTAAATTTCGTTTTTTTTTAAATAGTCATTTGTAATGTATCTTACCTCATTTAACTCTGAAGTATTTTTATGTAGGTGTAATTACCATAAAATGCAACATAAATTAAACACTAGATACTGATACGGTACAAATATTTTACAATTTATATGATTAGCGTACCTACTAATAATCCGGGCTTCTGTAGTGTTTCACTAAAATCAACCAAGAAATAAAAGTATAAATGAAAATTTGTTTTTTCGTGAAAGTAGGCCTTTAATAAGTAAGAAAGTAATATCACAAACAGTATAAAATGCAAATAACTTGTCTAAAGGTAAAAACTAATACTAATTTGCCTACTATTATTTTTCTAAATTTCATATATAAATAATTTGTCGACTAGATATATGATATGCATTGCCGGCTCTACCATAAGTGCAACACGCGCATTTGCACGGGGCTGCAATATCTGTCATAAGTATTTTATTTAAAATAAATATTTCTTGTTGGAAAGAGACTTCATGATCATGGTAGTTAAATTTACTAAGCTGACCTTCTATTTGAATACTCATTCATAATTTATGTTTAAGTCGCATTAGTTTAAGTCACATGGTCAGTGCTAAAGCAAATGGTAAAATAAATCCCAGATCAAATAGCTTGATTGTTATCAAATACAAGAACTCAATTCTCGAACGCCTCTCCCCTTTGGTTAGTTATCAGAGCTGTGATATGAAAGCTTCTCTTGTCTTTGTCGCAAGTAAGATCGTTGTCAATGAAGGTGGAAACAACTTTTTTTAAAAATAACAGATGTAGAAGGAAAATCAAGAAATAAAGATAAAAAAGCTAGTTGCACTATAATTGCAAACTGATATGTTGAGATTGAAACTCGATATTGAATCCTACAGAAAGGATTACCATCTTTCGGATGTGTTTCTTTATCTTTCAGTAACATAATAGATTAATATTTAAAGAAAAAACAGACACAACAAGATTGTATTTGTAGTAAACATTTAAGCCTTTCTGAGTGTGAGTGTAGTTTCCCTCCTCTTCGTTGTTCATGCTGGAGTAGCATACTTAAAATCGTAACTTTCGAGATTCGTTCTTTCTGGAGAAAAAGGGAGGCGGCAAATTACGTAATTGCACGGGCGACAAATTGCCTAGGGCAGGGCCTGATATGTACACTCATGTCCAAAATGATTGTCGCATATCTATAACTGTCTTCTTGCAAGAATATAATTTGATAATGATGTTGCAGGGTATTTTTAATACTGATGCTATGTGTATAATCGGAAAAGGTATATTTGTGGTAAATTTCAAAGGAAAAGAATTATAAATACGAAAATGAGAAAGAGTAAAAGAAAATGTTGCTAAATGGACAAGAAAATTTTATTTTCGTTTTATTGTTCTTATTTACTGCTGTTTTGACATGAAATTTGCCACATACATGTCTTTGCCGCTTATACACATACTAACATTATAAGAAATACCAGGCGGATTCCTTATCAAATTATATTCTTACAACATATTTATAGACATGCGACAACAATTTTGGACATGAGTGTACATACAAGACATGAATATAGGATGACATAATTTGAAGTAATGCAGGGTGTTTCAAAATGGATATTAGGGTTTTGAAACTTTGTAGTATCTATTACAATTAACTTACAATTATAAGTATTATCAAATGAAAGAGCAACTCAAACAGTTTTGTATGCACGCCTGCCATGCATTGTTTCCTCTGTCTGCCGTTAGAAATAGCAAGTAGCAAAGATGGAGACTAAAGAGCAGAAAGCTTTTTGTGTTTTAATTTTGCAAAGACAATCTGTAGTTACAGTGCTACCGTCTGTGTGAAATGAATGTTTTGTGCCATATGGCGGAAAGTTTATTGGCCTTTCTCACCTATCGACTCAGTGTGTACCGTGTGACGAATGAAACTCACATCGAACAAACATTTGAAGCAAAAACTGTTTGAAATGTTTTTATTTGATGTATTGTTTATAACTGTACGTAAAATGTAATAAGTACTAAGAAGACCTAAAACCATGATATTCATTTTGAAACACCCTGCATTTCTAAGCAACAGAATTGGAACTAAGATGTAAAAAGAAGAGGAAATTTTCCTTATAAAGTGATTGTTTACAACAACGATATTATTATTAGTCAAGATTATATTTACCATTCGCCAAATACGCGAAAAAAAGTGGGAATACAATACTCCGGTACATCAACTATTTATTGATTTTAGAAAGGCGTACGACTCGTTTAGGAGAGAAACATTATACAACGTTCTTACAGAACTTGGAACACCGAGAAAGCTAATTAGATTAAGATATTTTTAAACGAATCCCAAAGTAAAGTCCGGGTAGGAAAATTTTTGTCCACGAGCTTTCACGTCGAAAATGGCCTGAAACAAGGAGATGCTTTGTCGACATTATTATTTAACTTTGTTCTGGAATACGCTATAAGGAAAATCAAAGATAGCAACGAGGGCCTACAGTTGAACGGTATTCACCAGGTCATGGCATATGCTGATAATGTAAATTTTAAAGGGGATGATAGGAGAGCAATAGAAAGAAATGCAGAGATCTTATTAAACGCTTGCAGGGACATGGGTTTAGAAGTAAATGCAGAGAAAACTAAATACATGGAAGTGCGTCGGGACCGTAATACAGCAAATTATGGATGCGTTAAAATATTAATAATACTTCTGATGAAGTGGATAGTTTGAAATATCTAGGATCAAATTAACAGACGAAAATCGTATTCACGAAGAAATTAAATGTCGACTAAAAGCAGGGAATTTGTGTTACTATTCATCAAAATCTCTTGTTGTCGCGAGTTCTGTCGAGGTATTTGAAGCTTAAAATATACAAAACGATAATCATGCCTGTTGTTCTGTATGGTTGCGAAACATGGTCGCTTACTCTGAGGGAAGAACATAGACTGAAAGTATTTGAGAACAATATCCTGAGACGAATATTCGGACCCAAGAGGAACGGGAATGGGGAATGGCGGAAACTTCATAACGAGGAATTACATAATTTATACGGTTTACCCATAATTGTTAGGGTCGTTAAGTCTAGGAGGCTTAGGTGGGCAGGTCATGTAGCTAGAATGGAAGAAAGTAGAAACGCTTCCAAAGTCTTGACTGGAAGACCAATCGGAAAATGACCATTAGGAAGACCTAGGCGCAGATGGGAGGACAATATTAAGATGGATCTCGCATAGATTGGAATGCAGAGTAGAAACTGGATGCAGTTAGCTAAGGATAGAAGTCAGTGGAGAGCTTTTGTGAACGCGGCATTGAACCTCCGAGTTCCATAGGCCATAGAGTTAGTTAGTTGTTGCTGGGATAACAATTGGTGAACAGTAAGGCGATATAAATCTCAATTTAACAAAAATTGCTCTTTTATAGACAGTAATAGGATCAGAATACCACTAATGATGCTGTGAGTTGTTGAAGCGAGAGATTTTCACTAATTTCGACCCTAAACTTTAGGAGTAAATCGATAACCTCCAACAAAACACATCATTATAAAAAGTTCACAGATCCAAATTGTGGTCGAAGAACATTCTTTTTCTGATTCAAATCATGAAGGAGAGTTGTTTCTATGTTCATTTTTATCTCATAATTCTATGTTTTAATAGTATTAAACTTTTCCTGTATCTATTCAGAAAATGTTGACTATAGGGATTCTTTTAAGTTAGAGATGTGAAATTTGTCATTTAAACTCCTAACTAAAACTAATGGAATACGTGTCTCGGCGTTTTCGTAACTTCCGCTCCTAGAGAGATGAAAATATATATAACCCATATTAAAAGCAAGTAGTCTCGTGCGCCACCGTTACAAAAATTCCACTTATAAGGCAGCAGTTCCTACAACGTCCTGTCAATACATAAAACTGACACCAGGGAGAAACGAATGAGTCGTTTGAAATGAACTTTCGAATAGCACTTGACTCGAGCTGAGCTTTCATGGTGTCACTTCCATTAAAATGGATATCTTAAGGAAAATCGAGGGTTATCGTATACTCTAAAATTAAATATATCATGATTCTCTCATATTAGAGAGACGAAATTCGATATATAAACTCTTTACTTGAAGAAATGGCCACCTGCTCCAGCATTTTCGAAAACTCCGCTTCTAAAGGTGGTTAGGGGGCAATTTCTAAGATGTTTTAATTTCCCATTTTATATTCATAAAGTAATTGAACTGTGGAAAAGTTTAGAAGCGTTTAAAGTTATTTTGTGAACATAATTAGCATTTGGGTCAACCTGGTATTTGTTAATCAACTCAACATGAAAAGAACTGGGTGACATCCACTAGCGCACAAAGCAGTGAAAGTATTCACTCAGTATATAAAATATATCACGAGCGCACCACATCCAATTTTGTGTTGCTACATTTTGATTTTTGACAACTGTAGATAAGAGGTTGTCTTTGTTGCATAAAATGTCAAATATCAAGAAATGTAACAGACGAAATTTTATTATACATTAATTTTATATCTACAATCTATGTTAAGATTTGTCCATATTTAGTATGCATTTACGAAAAAGTAATATACTGTATATGTGAACACCATCGGGTTCTATCACAATATAGATGCTGCTAAGAAGGAAAGTTTTGTCAAGGGAAACATCAGTAAGTTCATGTGTGTACACGATTTCCAATTATATTTCCAATTATATTTGTAAAGAGTTATCGTCATTACTTAACTTAGAAATAATTACCGTGTATTAATGAAGCCAGGGCCGATTTGCGTACTCTAGCCCCTGGGCTATACTTCCAGATCTATTTTCTCCCCCACCCCGCACAGAAAGTAGGGTAAAGTTACGTCAAATATATTTCTAGCTACCGAATTTGATGATAGTGTTTGTATATTTTGATCAGTGTTTGTATATTTTGATCGTGCCATATTTTTATTTTGAAAAAGAGAAAGTATGTTGTAATCTGTAATGTAGAAACGCCCACATGAAAATTCTCTAATACATTAATTCTGTATTCTTAATATGTAAGGCTGGGGAGAGGCGAACATTTCCCACTCCCTAGGCTGCATACCACCCTAGACTCCAGCCTACTCAGCCTAGATGCTAATCCGTGCCTGAATAGACCACAGCCATTAACTTTGTCTTAATGTGTCCTTCAACATTATGAAAATGAAGACATGAAACGTATATTCACTTACCTTCAAGCTGTTTTCTTTTCCAGTGCGAAATTAATGGAACATGCGCTCATCAAGCAGAATGCATGGAAAGTCCTTCGCCGAGTATGTTTGTGTTGGTTCCACTGTGTTCCCTTCCCTTACACGAAACGAATTTTCACTTCCGATATTATTTATTCTATTTGAAAATTACAAGATACTGTGCATATGGAAAAATGCAAATATTTTGTCCTTTCTTATTTAATGATGGACGCGTCTTTAGATGCGCTCCGAAGACGACGCTAAATCGGGGAGAGCATCTACAGACGTGTTTAAGAAAGAAAAAGAAAAGCGTTTACCTTAAAAATGATTATATATGATGCTCTTTGCGTTATCGGGAATATATCTGATTCGGATTCACAAAATATTTTTAAGTACAAAAATAACTTATATGAAAAATTCAACTTAAAGTGAACAGTGTCAGGCTGGTTCAAACACAAGTATCAAGCATGTGTGAAACTCTTAGCTGGAAGCTGTACTTATTCTGTATCGCTGATCGTTCAACAAATACTTGGCGCAAGCAAGAGTTTGTATGTAGGACAGAGATTACATCTTTTAGCCTTTCATTTATCATTATTTTAATGTCTAGCAATTTGTTTTCTAGTTGCAGGAGAAAAATCGTTCTTCATTGATTTTAGTATATCTTGGTGTTAAATACACGTGTGTGTGTGTGTGTGCGCGCGTAACTTTTTGATGGTATCCGGTCAAAACAGCGCAAGGATAAAAGCTGCGCATGGATAAAAACAGCGCATGAACAAAAATCGCGCAAGGACAAAAGCAGCGCATGCAAATACCGCGTGGACAAAAACGGCACATGGACAAAATCCACGCATGCAAATACCGCGTGGACAAAAGCAGCGCATGAACAAAAACCACGCAAGGACAAAACAGCGCATGAACAAAAACCGCGCAAGGACAACAACAGTGCATCCAAATACTGCGTGGACAAAAACAGCACATGAACAAAAACCGCGCAAGGACAAAAACAGCGCATGCAAATACCGCGTGGACAAAACAGCGCATGAACAAAACCCGCGCAAGGACATAAACATCGCAGGCAAATACCGCGTGAGCAAAACAGCCCACGGACAAAAAACATAGATGAACATTTTGCACTGGCTCGCTCGCGCTCGAGCTCACTTCTCTCAACTGGGCTCGCGCTTCCGACAGCTTCCCTCAACTGTTCTCGCAATCACTCGCGCTCGCGGTCACTTGGGCTTGCACTCACACGAACGGGTCAAGATATGAATTAGTTTGAGAACCACTGCCACAGACTTTTTATATTTTTATAGACATCCTTAGGAAAGATGACTGAGAAATAATTACAGCAGAAGCCCCTTTAGTTTGACAACCCAAATGTCTGTACTGTGTTTCTGGTTGCATAATTGGCAGACACACTTCCCAGTTAAACAGATATAGGAACAAAAACGGCACATGAACTAAAACCGCGCAAGGACAAAATCAGCGCATGCAAATACCGCGTGTACAAATACAGCGCATGCAAATACCTCTTGGACAAAACAGCACATGAATATAAACCGCGCAAGAACAAAAACAACGCATTCAAATACCGTGTGAGCGAAAACAGCCTATTGACAAAATCCATTGATGGACATTTTGCACTAGGCTCGCTCGCGCTCGAGCCCGCTTCTTTCAACTGGGCTCGCGCTCTCCTCCCTCAATTGGGCTCGCGCTTCCGACCACTTCCCTCGACTGTTCTCGCAATCACTCGCTCTCGCGGTCACTTGGGTTCGCGCTCACCTCTCTCAACTGGGCTCGTAGTCACTCGTGCTTGCATTCACACAAGCGGCTCAAGATAGGAATTAGATTGAGAACCACTTTTATTTTATGTATTTAATTTATTTATTTAAAGAAAGAAGAAAATGTATGTATTGGATCTATCCAATATATTAAAGAATATACATAAACATACTAAATTAAAAAAATAACAATATACAAAATATTAATGGAACAAAATAAAATTATATGGAAAAATTAACTGCTAATGAAATTAGCAAGTCAAATTTCCTACTTGTAAGTGCTATTACCTCTCCAAAGGAAATCAGACTTCCTAGATTCCCTTTATTAACAGAATTTAACGTACCCGGTATTTATAGATGACAGGACATTGGACTTCCAAAAGTCATGTCTAACTTCCGGTGTCGGGAAGATTAATTCAATGCACTTATTTCTATATTGCGAAATTTTTTAATTTCTTTTGCAAAGAATAAAGAAAAAAATAGAAAATGGCTTACGTAAGCAAATGCTTGTGTGTGAGCCTGATTCTCATGTTTTATTAATTTATTTTCTTACCGCAACATATGAGGTTTATAATTCTTACTTTTAGCTAACAATAGTTTTTAAAATACTTTTTGATTCTTTTAACCACTGTAAAATTAAACTTCTATATGCTTTGAAATTACTCTCCCCTTTGATTTCGAGTGGTGGTTCGTTATAGATCTTCGGAGCTCTGTAATATGTTTGCTATTGAGTTATAGATTTACTCGTTGCTTTAATTTCAAAATATTTGTTTGTCATCACATTTCTGGTTATGTACTTCCATGCGCAAAAAATATTGCGCGTATACTGTAACTCACGATTTTTCGCAATTATTCCATTTTCCTTATGTTTATGGGTAAAATTCAGTTATTAGTATGTGGAGATAATAGAAAGCAATCCATCTAAGGAGATATTTCCAAAAAATATAATAAAATAATAAAAATATAAGCAAAAAACAAAATTATGTTCGGTTTTGTGTATACTGGCAATAATGTTTTCGAGGGATTTTTTGCAGTAGCAGAGCACGACTGCAGAGGGAATAACTTTAGTTGAATCAAGGAACTGGAAAGTGGACTAATATATTGCATTTATTGGCTTAAATCTAGGGTGTAAATTGTCTACCAAATATAAATTAGCTTCTGTAACCAAGATGTTATACGGAAGTATAGAAACAAAGAGAAAAACTGTTGTCTTAAGTTTGGAAGTGACATGCTCTATAGCCATGAGCATGTATTTGTTAAGAAAAAGACAGGCAACGAAAGGTAGTCTGTGTGGTCAAGTGGGTAGAGTGGCGGACTAGTAATTCTTATATTGTTTTGACACCAGATCGAATCCCATGCGATCCCATCCAATTTTTTCTTTAAAAAACATTGTAGAAAGTGTATAATTTTTATGTTAATAAGAACCGAAACAATATAATAATGAAATAACTTTTTGTTTTTTCTGATGACGTATTTATTTAGAATTAGTGTATTATTACTAATAGCGATTGTTTTCAGTTTATGATATGATATGCTTAATCATTCCCTCTCCGTCAGCAGAAGTAACTTCAACTCACTGCGAGTGTCTGTGAGTCAGGAACAGTAAAAAAAAAAAAAAAACATGCGCGACCTGCTGCCTTACAGCGTGGCGAACACAGTCACAGCGACAGCTCGTTGTCATGAAGAAAAAAAAAAGCTGATGTTAAATTACTGTTCTAGTGTTTCAGTGTGTGTGTTCCTTTTTAGAGTATTGACTCTCTCTCTCTCTCCTTTTGTTTCATATCCACAAGTGCAACAAATGCAATCATAAGTCTGTGTAAGGAAATAAAGGATGCTTTCTTTAAACAAAACTAAATTAACAGCTCTATTTGTGAGGAACACGAATGCTTCCAAAAGATGCCATGGATATTATTTATAATCATACCGAATTATACAGTAGCGTGAAAAACTGATAATAAAATGATGTAACATGCATAAGCTTTTTTTTTTCTAGCGTGACAACACATTAAACATAACAAATTAAATTTTTGGGATTACAAATTATCACCTTACGTGTCGGTATAGGCCTATTCGTTTTCACAGTCGAGCGACGAAAGAAGAAAGTGTGGTGATAGTTATAAAAACCGAATACCAGATTTCAATGAATTCAAGCTACAATGCTCCTACATATCGAAAAAATTATTTTTCGATGTCTGTCCATCTATTCGTCTCTCGGTTCGTCACGCTTTTACATGCACTCAAATAGAGGCCATACTGTTCAACGTATCTGGACCGAATTCTAGACATAACGTTTTAATAACATACTATCTTTCGAATTTTATATCCTTCGACACCTAAAAGTAAGGGTAATTTACTGAAGGATTAAAATTTAAAATAATTCAATTTTCTCAAGAAAAAAAAGCTGTGACGATTTTATTTACTTTTTATAAATATATATTTTATTAACAAATATCCACCGTATATGAATATTTTTTCTGAGAAAATATATATGGTGTAATTTACTGTATGGTATGCGTTCTTTTTCCACAATTTTCTCAACCACATTTCATAAATAAACGTATTATTAATAACCTAACAATATGACAACTCGTTCGAAGGAGTAGTTTACTCTTAGGGTGAGCTTTCCCCCGATGGTTTTCCCATTAATGCCTCAGGCAATTTTGTTCATATTTCGTAAAGAAATGTTTCATTAATAAACTAAGATACAGCATAAATCGTTTATTCCGTTAACATACAGAAGAAGTGGTTTTCTCAAGGGTTGAATTTTTTTTTGACAATTTTCTCAGTAATAACTGAGACAAATTTCTTCTAATTTCAGTAAAAATATTGTCTGTAACACTCTTACAATATGCATAACTCGCTTGTTCCGAAAAGAAAAATCCAAAAGAGAGAGTTTACTTTGACAGTGAAATTTTTCCCGACGATTTGCTTAAAAATTATTCGATATACTGTCAAAATTACAGATAGAAGAGTTTACCTTTGGGGGTAAGCTTTTCCTGATGACCTTCCTAAAAACAACTCAGGAGATGTTTGTTGTTCATATTTTATAAATACATGTTACATAAATAACCTAGCTATATGGTATAATTCCCTCATCCGGAAAATCTAGAAGTGGTATAATACTTTTGACAGTAAGTTTTACCCTGCGATTTTCTCAAGAACGACTCAGGCGATTGTGTTCGTATTTCATAAATAAATGTTTTATGAAAACACTAAGAATATAGCATAGCTTGTTTGTCCTGAAAAGATCCACAAAGGATAATTTATTCTTGGGGTGACTTTTTTCATGATTTTCTCAGAAATTACTCAGACGCTTTTGCTTATAGTTCGCATACAATTATATCCTTAATAATTCTAATATATGGATCAAGTTATTTCTAACCAAAATATGACCAATGGGTACTTTACTTTTGGGCCTGAAGTTTCTTCTAGCAAAGTTTTCCAAAATATTATTTTATTCGCAATTTCCCAAATAAATGTTTCAATAATAGTTGCAGCCTAACACGAGTCAGTGTAAGAAATTCAAGCGAGAAAGTACAGTGCGTTTGCTCCGTACCCTTTCTTAAATGTATTTTTAATGTTACACCTAATCACAATTTTCCGAACAAAATCGAAACCTCTTTTTAAATGTGCCTTGTTGTGGTTAAATGGTTCAAGTGCATTGGTTCTGGATTTGATTTCCAGTGAGAGCTAGTGTATTTTCGTCCAAGAGATGTTACACGTTGGTGCAAAGAAAAAAAGTGTTTAAATAAGCCTAACCAAGCTAATCAACAAAGAAATAATACAATGTTACGAAATTATCGTAGAAACATTGTTAATATTAGGTAGGTGCGACTGAAATGTCCAAACGATGATTTGTCAATTCCAAAGGTAAAAAAGTGAACAATACAATGCCAGGTTAATCAGTGGCCTCTAGGTAAAGCTATCCTACTAACATAAGAAATGATTGAGACGCCAAAAAATGTTGTAAACGCTGGGAGACATGTTAGGAGAATACAGAGGTGAGAGAGAGTTTAATACTGCGAATCATGGATAGTCTTCACTTTCGTTTGAGGGCGAATATTGAAGTCCGTAGGCCTACATAGGTTTGCATTGAAATGAACATTCTTTGTTTTCGGCCGGCGGGAGCTCAGGTGGTTCAGATTCAACTTTAATCAGTAGGTCCACGTCTCATATAGCCTCGCTGCTGAAAGGGACGATAAACTCAAAATCACATCACACATCTTTGTTTTCGCCTTTGTTTTAGCCCATAAATGTCTCTGTTCATGAGCTCCTTAGTGGATATGCGGTTAGCGCATGCGCCTTTGGCGTGGAAGACACTGCTTCGATTCCCGGCGAGAGCTCACGTGGTTTAGAGTCCACGTTAATCAGTAGGCCGAAGTCTCATATAGCTTCGTTGCTGAACGAGACGATAAACTGAAACTCAATGTCTTTGTTCATAAATTTCTTTGTGTATGGTTTTGCATATACGTGGCATGGATATTAAATTTTGATTTCTACGCCATATGTATCTAATTACATACACACCTATAAAACGAACACAACAAACTTGGAATATCTACATTGTTTGCGTATGGAAAATCATCACGTTCTGCTGCACAGGAGAGCCGTGTGTATGGAATTCCATACACGTGGCAATCAACCTATTAAGAAATGTATAATAATAATAATAATAATAATAATAATAATAATAATAATAAACAGAAAACGATACGATCATTTACATAATTTATAAACATAAGTTAACATTTAATAAGCATATAACTGCAATGGAATTAAGTTGTTTCTCTCTCTCCCTTAACGCAACAGCCCTTATTGTGCTAAGGCGTAGAAGAGAACTTGTAGCACTCACGATTTGGGGCGGTGTGTGGTCAGAACATCGGATCCCTTTGTTGTTAGTCCTAGCTTTCTAGACGGATGCAGTTATTCCCGATAGAATATACAAGCAAATAGACTTTTGCATTATCCCTCAATGTGATACTTGTGGTTGCTTAACCGTATACAGACAGCTGTCCATGGAAGAATCGTTGATAATAATAATAATAATAATAATAATAATAATAATAATAATAATAATAATAATAATAATAATAAATAACAGAAACTCGACAAATATTCTTGCAAATAATAGGAAACAGTTTGCGTCACACTGTTCACTTTGCTAGACACACCAGTGTGCCGCGTTATACCAATTGTGCCACATTGGAATATAGGGTATGGCTTTTTAATTTTTTCCAACTATTCCAACTGCTTCAATTGAAATGGATCTATAACAATAAGAGAGTGAATTTAGTCTTCTTACCCTTCGATTTAGAAATAAGGTTCGCGAGAATTTCATAAAAGAATAATATACTCAGAATTGTATATAGTAGTTTGTTTTATTCGAAATTACATACTTCCTACAACTGTTTTTTGATTGAAATGATTTGAAATGAAACCTTTAAGTTTTACGTCCCACGTTATGCCGGCTAGGCTAAAGGAGACAGTGATGATAAGAAATGAATGAAATGGTCGAATGAAGAAAGTGGGATAAAACGGGAGAACCCCGAGAAAACTCACGCACACAGTGTCCAGCACAAGGTTCACTTGGCGCGAGCATAGATCGAACCAAGGACTCCATGCACAAGAGGAGAACGCTCTACCACTGAAACACCGTGGCCTCTGAAATTGCTTAAAGAAGAAAGGGACTACTTTATGAAAACTTGATGACAAACACATTTGTTAAAAAATACATGCTTTTCGTGAAATATTGCTTATAGACATGGGCGGATTAAGGCTTTTGGGGACCTAGAGCCGACTATTTTAAGGGGGCTCTATGTTAAGAATAGTTCCAGTGCATAAATTTTCTTTTCTGCCTTCCACAGCCTCATAGGTTTATGGAACTACCGAGAACTATGCTGTAATATTTGAATGTGCTCCAAGTTTACAATAATTAGTTTAGTTAAATCCATTATTAACAATTAAATAATTGCATTCATTATTAACAGTTAAATGCTGCTGATGGAAAGACTTAAATCTAGCGATACCGCGAGCGTAACGAGCGGAAAAAAATTAGCATCGGTCTGGAGCCTATAATATAAGTTGATTACTATATTTTACTGTTAAACAGAGGGATTTTAAAGTGCCCCCTGAGCTTGGGGTCCCGAAGCCTGGGCTCCATTGGCTCCGCCCTTAATCCGCTAATGCCTATAGATTATAAATTAAAGGGGACGGGCAGGGTCCGTTCTAAAAATTCCGGCCCGTGCAGACCGCTAGCCCCTGTGTATATGCTATCTTTGAAAATACAGTAGAGTTTCGTTTATCCGACATAAAACAGACAGGCAGAATGCCGGATAATATGGGTGTGTTAAGGAAAGACCTATTAAAAGTCAAACTATGATATAATTTTACATATTACTCATCTAATAACCATGTTTTGCAAGAAACAAATATAATGCATTGACTCAGGGACGTATCCAGCGTGAGGTCCTGGAAGCTGTCCCTTTCCAAACCTCAAACACTTTTTAATAAACCTACTTTTTTCCTTTTGAGGTTCTTTTATATCAGATTACTTTGAGTCAGTGTTCAAATTGTGGGCAATGCGTTGTTGTTATAATTCTAACAAGTAACACTTCCCCAGTGTAACACTCCGATTTTGATAAAATTTGGCAGGTAGATACTACACATAAAGTAAACAAATAAGTGCTTTTTTATTTTTTGCGGAAAAACGGTTTTAGGGGGCAAAAGCCCTCACCCAAAATTTTGAAAGTTGACGCCCGAAAGGCAAAAACAAGTGGACCAAAGTGAACGAAATTGTGCACAGATATTGCAGACGTAAAATTAGGGAATACGTATTTTGTATTTTCCTGGAAAAAACGGTTAGGTGGGGCACAGACACCTCCAAACCTTTGATCATGAAATATCAAAAGTGCTAGTAACACGTAAGATGTGTGTAAAGGACATGAAGAATTGCAACGACACTTTGTGTATGAACAATACGCAAAAAATAAACGAATACGGTTTTTGTTTATTTTCTGCGGAAAAACGGTTCTAGGGGAAAAAGCCCCCACCCAAAATTTTGAAAGTTGACACCTGAAAGGTAAGAAAAAGTGAACCGAAGTGAATGAAATTGTGCATAGATGTTTTAGACGAAAAATGAGGGAATACGGGTTTCGTATTTTCCTGGAAAAAACGGTTAGGTGGGGCAGAGACTCCTCCAAACCTTTGATCATGAAATAACAAAAGTGCTAATAACAGTATGTCAGAAGTGCCCAAATTTACATGAAGAATTGGAACAAAACTTTGTGTTAGGACAATAAGCAAAAAATAAACAAATACGGCTTTTTTTATTTCCTGTGAAAAAAACGGTCTTAGGGGGCAAAAGGTGCTACCCAGAATTTTGAAATTTGACGCCCGAAAGGGAAGAAGAAATCGACCGAACTGAATGAAATTGTTCACAAATGTTGTAGAGGTAAGATGAGGGAATACGTGTTTCGTATTTTGCTGAAAAGAAAAATACTGTTGAGTGGACCGTGGTGTTGAGTGTCGGAAGGAGTGGACCGAAGCCAATGAAATTGTCTATAGATATTGGATATGATAAATAAAGCCTCTCCTGTTTCACAAGTATCTCCATCAGATTTATTCAAATTTGGCAGATCAACAACAATCACAAACAGTATAGCGTATTTTATAGTATTTCACGAGGCAACTTTAACCCTTACAATGATTTTCCGCATAAACAAAAACACGTGCCGATTAATTTCCTGTTTGCTGTTGATGTGCCAAAATTGATAGGGACATCTTAAAAACACGAAAGTCCTTATTTTACATACAGTCTATACAATATCTACACACAATTTTATTTGCTTCGGTCCACTCCTTCCTGCACTTTTACGGTAATATTTTTTTTTTTCGGAGTGGCTCTAGGCTCCAACACTGTTTTTCCGTACAAATTAAAACACATTTCATTTATTGTTTTGCAAATTGTCCCTATACGAAGTTTCGTTGCAATTCTCCATACTCTTTAGGAACTTCTGACGTATACTTATTTGCACTTTTGATATTTCGTAATAACCAGTTAAGAAGATCCGTGCCCCACTCAACCGTTTTTTTTTTTTTTTTTGTTTTTTTTTTTAGGAAAATACGAAACACAATTACCTCAATTTACGTCTAGAATATGTGTGCACGATTTCATCCAATTCGGTGCACTTCTTGTTGCCTTTTTGGCCTCAAATTTCAAAATTTTGGGTGGGGAATTCTTCCCCCTAAAACCATTTTTTTCGCAGAAAAAAAAAACCGTATTCGTTTGTTTTTTGTGTATTGTCCCTACACAATGTGTCGTTCCAATTCTTCATGTCCTTTAAGCAGTTCTGACATACTGTTATTAGCACTTTTGATATTTCACGATCAAAGTTTTGGAGGGGTCTGTGTCCCACCCAAACGTTTTTCTTTTCTTTTTTCCAGGAAAATACAAAACCCGTATTCCCTCATTTTACGTCTACAATATTTGGGCACAATTTCTTTCATTTAGATTCACTTCTTCTTGCCTTTCGGGCATCAACATTCAAAATTTTGGATGGGGGCTTTTGTCCCCAAAAGCCATTTTTTCGCCAGAAAATAAAAAAAAGCAGGTATTCGTTTAGTTTTTGCGTATCGTATATACACAAAGTGTCGTTGGAATTCTTCGTCCTTTACACACATCTGACATATTGTTACTAGCACTTTTGATATTTCGTGATCAAAGGTTTGGAGGAGTCTGTGCCCCACCTAACCGTTTTTTCCAGGAAAATACAAAACACGTATTCGTTCATTTTACGTCTGCCATATCTGTGCACAATTTCGTTCACTTTGGTCCACTTGTTTTTGCCTTTTGGGCGTCAATTTTCAAAATTTTGTTTGGGGGCTTTTGCCCCCTAAAATCGTTTTTCCGCAGAAAAAAAGAAACATGTATTCGTTTATTTTATGTGTAGTATCTACCTGCCAAATTTTATCAAAATCGGAGTGTTACTTGTAAGAATATACCATAATGCCATTGAAACCAGGTGGAATTAAAGCACACTTTTAAATGGGATTATAATTTCGTTTCCGTTTTGTTTATAACATTACTGTATTAGAACAATACACTCATAGCCATTTGCTATTTTTTTATGTGATATACGTAGCAGACAGTTTTCCTTACATGTCTCTAGAAAATATTTTTTTATTTCGTTTGTGTTACAATGCAGTTTGACCGGTTCATAAATGAAAAGTAAGAAACGTTTAAAAGAAATACAGAACTGTTGCATTGTTATTATTATTATTATTATTATTATTATTGATATTATTATTATTATTGATATTTTTGAAACATTAGAATTACATGCTTACGAGAATTCGTGTTGGGCCCCCTCCGAAAAGAAAAGCTGGATACGTGCCTGCACTGAATGATAGACGTATGAGTCATGGTATAGACGGGCGTGCTAGGCGATCGAGTCCGGAGCATCGAAAACAGACCACAACTTGCAGTTCTTCTTGCCAATTGATGCTGCTTTTTACCTGCTATGATATGTCGGATAATAATGTGGAATAAACGAAGGTCGAGACCATGGCGTATTGGTGTTTCATGCACCTAAACCTGTAAAATATTTGTGCCGAAAACATCTTTCACTCACTAGCTAAATTTGTGGGTATGATCGCACATCTTCCCTTATAAAGTATAGTCTTATAAAGAATATATATAGCATGCTAAAAACCTAAAGACCAAATTCAATAATTTTCTATAGTTTTCTTTTTTAACAACGGGAAACTTGTTTAATTCATCACCATTAATCACGTTTGATACTAAGATGTCTGTTTCTGTCTATATATATATTTTTCATACTTTATTGGAGACAATTTTTTTTCAAGAAAAGAGGATGATAAAAGAAGCTATACAACAGCATACACTAATTCTAAATAAATACGTCATCAGAAAAAACAAAAAGTTATTTCATTATTATATTGTTTCGGTTCTTATTAACATAAAAATTATACACTTTCTACAATGTTTTTTAAAGAAAAAATTGGATGGGATCGCATGGGATTCGATCTGGTGTCAAAACAATATAAGAATTACTACTCCGCCACTCTACCCACTTGACCACACAGACTACCTTTTGTTGCCTGTCTTTTTCTTAACAAATAATGCTCATGGCTATAGAGCATGTCACTTCCAAACTTAAGACAACTGTTACAGTCTATAAAAGCAATTCGTGTTTAAGAATCAAAACACAACTTTCTATCTTTTGTCTATTTTCCATTAAACATCACACATTACTATATCATTCTACAAACAAGACCAAAACCATACAAATTGACTGAATGTCCTCAAAAATTATAAATGTTACCGGTACACATTACTTCAACCTTTTCTATAGCTTCATCCGCAACTACTACGTTCCATTACAGTCAAATGTTTTTAGACTTTTCACAATGTTGCCAGATACAAACTCCACATCCTCCCACCTTTTGATTTATCACAAATAAATCAAAACTAAATCACACCAAGTACCGTACAGGTATCTTCACCTTTCGACCTTTTCTTGTTGTGACAACACGTTCACCCTTTTCTTCAATTTTACCTAAAGTCAAGGTTTTAGACGGACATTCCTCTTCATTTTTCGCTTGCAGAACACCTTCTTCGGTTTGAACAAAACTCACTTCCAAGGGGTACAACCGCTGAACAGGTCTTATAATTTCTCCACTCTCAGTCTTAATCCTAGCCACTCTTACAATATCATCCTTTCCAGGGAACACCTTTGTAATTTTTCCTAAAGGCCAGTCTAGTCTTCTCTTATTGTCACTTCCAACAAGTACAACGTCTCCTTCTTTTATTTCTCGACAAGTTTTCTTTCCAGTTTGCTTCAGTACTAACTGACTTAAATACTCACTACGAAATCTATTCTCAATTGTGTTCTTATGTGCTGCAATCTTCTAAATCTTTTTGACTTGTCAACTGTCTCTATATGATCCAGATCAGGTACTCCTACCTCCAAATTATCTTGTAAAAACATAGCTGGAGTAATGGGTGTGAGATCGTTTGAATCTTCTGACAAATAAGTCAACGGACGTGCATTGATAACTGCTTCTATGTCACACAACACTGTACTCAATTCTTCATAACTTAAAGACGCTCTACCCAACGTTCTACGAAGAAGTTTCTTGATCATTTGTATAATTCGCTCCCACCATCCACCCCACCAGGCAGCGGTAGGTGGAATGAACTTCCACTGAATTCTTTCTACTGATGAGTACAAAGAAATTTGTTCCCAGTCGATTAACTTAAAGAGATTATCTGCACCGACAAAATTCGTTCCATTATCAGAATAAATTACCTTCGGCCTTCCGCGCCTGTCAATAAATCTCCTAAATGCTGACAAAAAACTAGAGGTCGATAAAGACAGTACCAGTTCTAAATGCACTGCACGATAAACGGCACAAGTAAACAAGACAATCCAACATCTTTTCCCATCTTGAAGGAAGAGAGGCCCAGCTAAATCTACTCCGGTTATTTCGAAAACTAATGCATCTTTAACTCTGTCTTCTGGCAAGGAAGCTGGTGTAACATTAATATTTTTTGCATCGTACCGTTTACATTTAACACATCTTCGAATAACAGAACTTATAGTTTTTCTCCCACGAAGAATCCAAAACCTTTCACGCAACTTTGTCAATAATACTTGAACTCCAGCATGAGATGATTTCAAATGTTCCTTCAATATCAACATCTTCACAACTTCATGCTCAGGTGGTAATACAATAGGACTCCGAAAATCATCTTCATCGAGTCTACGTGCAATTTTAGTCTTTAACCTAATCAAACCTTCACCATCAACAAAAGTACACAATTGTTTCAAACGATCTGGTTCACTAACAAAACATTCTTTCTGGATAGTTCTCATTATAACCTTCTCAGCTGATTCTATTTCAAATACCAATAGCTCACCCGTTAACCTTTCACTTTCCTTTGAACGACAATTATGGATAAAACGCAAGATCCATGCAACCATACGTATTAATTTCTCATTATTTGAAAAATATTGCATATACCACTTTGGCTCATTTGCAGCACTTAATGAAACAACTGTTTTCAGTTTTTCATTATTTACTTCAAGCGCATTTGGTTTCATATCAGTTTTCGGCCAGAATTCTTCCGTCTGCCGTAACCACTCAGGTCCTTCCCACCATTTACTCTTCAGTAACGCTGCAGCATTGCAGCCTCTTGAGGGTAGGTCAGTTGCGTTCAAATTTCCCGGTACATGTCTCCAACACTTTACATCGGAGAGAGCTCGAATTTCCTTCACTCTATTCATTACAAACACTCCCCAAGGTTCATCATTTTTTATCCAGTAAAGCGCCACCAAAGAATCAGTCCAATAAAACACAGGAATGTCTAAATTTAAACTCTCAATCACAGACACAGCAAGTCTAACTCCGATACAACAGGCCATTAATTCTAAACGTGGAATAGTTGACTTTTTCAATGGCGCAACACGTGCTTTGCTGAATAACAACTGGACATTAACTTCTCCATTGCATTCACTTCTCAAAAACACGACAGAAGCATATGCATTTTTACTAGAATCACAGAAAACATGTAACGTCCAAGAGTTCCTTGTACCATCTTGTGCAAACTGTCTAGGAATCTTTATTTCGTCCAACATCGCCAGTTCTTTATACCACTTGTCGAATTTCCTGGAAATTTCTGAAGAAACTGGTGTGTCCCAAGAGTTGTTACTTTCCCAGCTTTCTTGAAGTAACAATTTTGGAATCAATGTCACAGGTGACAGAAATCCTAGAGGGTCAAATAACTTATGAGCAGTAGATAAAATAACTCGTTTGGACACTGGCCCTTCTACTCTGCCTAAATTCTTTGTATCACACAATAAAGTGTCTGTACATGTGTCCCATAACATACCTAGAATTGGAGTGTAAACATCATTACTGCCTATAGAAGAACCACTATATACCCATCCTCGTAAATCGAATTTACCTTCACTGAGCAGCGTCTTTGATTTTTCGATTAGAGCAAACATTTCGTCTTCATTGTCAACAGACGTGACACAATTATCGACATAAAGGGATTGTTTCAATTTACTAGCTATTTCTTCATATTCACGGGGAGCATTTTCTAAATGGTAATTAAGCACGGCCCCCAACAGAAAGGGACTGCAATTCACGCCAAAAACAACTCGCATATGTCTAAAAGTTTTAAACTTCCTTTCGTCAAAATTCTCCCATCAAAGAAATCTTAAATAATCACGATCGTTTTTATTTACCGAAATTTGCAGGAAAGCTTTTCTAATGTCCGATATAATCCCTATCTTTTTCTCTCTAAACCTATGCATAAGTGCCGGAATTTCTTCAATGAAGTTTGGACCCTTCTCTAAACAGTCATTCAATGAATATGCACCCTTTGTTTTCGAAGACGCATCAAAAACTGGCCTGATTGGGGTAGTGGAATTCTCTTTTATCACTGCCCTATGTGGTAAATAGTAACTTCGATTGTCCAGCTCATCCTCCGGTACTTCTTCTATGATTCCTTCTTCCAACCAGTTTCGAAAAACGTTATCATAGTCTTCGTATCTTCCTTCTTGCCACAGCTTCTCGGTCATCTTCACACATCTCTTTTCAGCTATTTCCTTGTTGTCATGTAGTTCCATAGGTTCTTCCTTCCACGGCAATTTAACTTCGTAACGACCATCTGAATTCACGCACAAAGTTTCTTCAAAATGTCTTAAAATTACTTCATGGTTTTCGTTCTTAGTCTTAACTTCTATTGGGTCAGTGATGCCTAACGTATCTAATTTCCACAAATCCGTAATACGGTCACTGATTGACAATAAAGTGATCACAACATTGGCAGACATACCATAACATCTTTTGGACGGTAACTTACCCATTATCGTCCATCCAAACATTGTTCTAACAGCAAATAGTCCTGACTCTAACTTTAACATATCTACTGTTAAAAATTCACTAGCCATATCCGCACCGATTAACAGTTCTATTTCTCCCGTACTATCTAAATCGGACAGCCAAATTTTTCTCTTCTTCATTTCTTTTAACCACGGTCCACGTTTAAGAGAAGGTATCTCACCGCAAATCACTGGTTTCTCTAAAACTTCCATCCTACACGAATGATTGTCATTAACATCAGCTACAAGTATACAATATTTGTTAAGGGACTCCTTTTGTGTTTTGACACCACCAAACAAACTATGTTCTAAAGTTTCAGTACATATTGGTTGACAACCCAGTACTTCCACTACTCGCTTAGAGACATATGATCTCTGTGAACCACTGTCATAAAGTGCACGCACTACACATTCTTTCCCGTTTGTTTTCAATTTTAACTTGAGTGTTTGTAGGAGAAACTCATCCCTACCATTTTGATTCGTTAGCGTTACGTTATGCTGTTCTGAATTTTGTTTTGTTTTGTTTTCTAATTTTTCCGAGCACAAAACCGAAAAATGTTTTCCCTTACACAAAAAACAAACAACATTAAACGTACAGTTCTTGGCAGTGTGTTTTTGAGGTTTCAAACACCGAAAACAACACTTTTGCTGCATTAAAAGTTTCTTTTTCTCTTCCAGGTTCATACTCTTGGCCTTTTCGCACTTTTGTGGTAAATGATACGCTTCACAAAAAACACACTGTTTGTCCTCTTTTACCTGATTTTGTCCAGAAAACAGATTATTAACAGTAGGCACCCTTTTTTCTTCTTTATTCTTTTTACAATTCACCATGGAAGTTTGTTTCACTTTAAACCCTGCTTGAGCTAACGCAATGCGTTCTTCTCCCTCCACTTCATTTCTCAAAAACTGTAACAACTGTTTTAGTTTCTCACTATACGTATTTGCATTACTATCACTTACACTGGCAGTCGCTGTATGCCTTAACCAAACCCTCAAAATTTCATCAGGCAAACAAGATTCTACCAAGGGGAATAACATAGCTGCATATTTTTCACTAGTCATACCTATTGATTCTAGCGCACGTAAATATGACTCAAGTTTATCATATAAGGAATACAATTTTAACTTATTTTTGTCATTCGAAACATTCTGTATAACAAGTCCTAACAGTTCACGTATGTAGTACTCTATCAACAATTCTTCTCGACCAAAACGATTGCATAAACTTTCTATGGCTTTATCGTAATTATCGGCTGTGGGTGGATAACTGTTCACTACATCCCATGCTCTGTTACCGGTACTAATTGCTTGTAGCAGGTATTGAAACTTGTCCTCTTTCTCGATTTCATCATCGTTATGAATTCGCTTGAACTGGCTCCAGAAACTTATCCACTCACTTATTTCCCCACTGAAAGTTTTCAACTCAATTTTCGGTATTAAGTTTCTTTTTACCTGTATGACCACCTGAACTGCTAGAAGGAGCTACTTTTTTCAAAATGTTCTCATGTTTTACACGCGCTTCGTCGAACATTTCCCGGTAACTTTCCACGTTGTTGTACTCTTCCATGTAACGTGCTTCACTTTTTTTGCTTGTATCGCTAAGCAACAGTTCAAGTATATTTTCATCATAGGTTGACAATTCGGTTATAAGTCTCTCCAACTTCGTAAAATATAACTTGACACTTTCCACATTTACATCGTCCTTTTCACATTCAGCCACTAAGCTATTATAAGCCTTTGAAAACGATATCTGCACCGGTTTTCTAGCCTTTACTAATTTATCCATGATTCGTCCTTTTTTCCCGCCTCACGCTGGTGTGCCAAAATGTTACAGTCTATAAAAGCAATTCGTGTTTAAGAATCAAAACACAACTTTCTATCTTTTGTCTATTTTCCATTAAACATCACACATTACTATATCATTCTACAAACAAGACCAAAACCATACAAATTGACTGAATGTCCTCAAAAATTACAAATGTTACCGGTACACATTACTTCAACCTTTTCTATAGCTTCATCCGCAACTACTACGTTCCATTACAGTCACATGTGTTTTTAGACTTTTCACAATGTTGCCAGATACAAACTCCACAACAACAGTTTTTCTCTTTGTTTCTATATTTCCGTATAACATCTTGGTTACAGAAGCTAATAAATATTTGGTAGACAATTTACACCCTAGATTTAAGCCAATAAATGCAATATATTAGTCCACTTTCCAGTTCCTTGATTGAACTAAAGTTATTCCCTCTGCAATCGTGCTGTGCTACTGCAAAAAATCCCTCGAAAACATTATTGCCAGTATACACAAAACCGAACATAATTTTGTTTTTTGCTTATATTTTTATTATTTTATTATATTTTTTGGAAATATCTCCTTAGATGGATTGCTTTCTATTATCTCCACATACTAATAACTGAATTTTACCCATAAACATAAGGAAAATGGAATAATTGCGAAAAATCGTGAGTTACAGTATACGCGCAATATTTTTTGCGCATGGGAGTACATATGTTTTATTACGTCCCATTTGTTACTATCCTCTTTAACATTTATTGTCTTCTACATATACATGTATTATTTTGAAAGTGTTAACACTGAAAATTCGTCATAGAGTCTATCTAGTCTACTTTCAAGTCTCTTTTTGGATCGCAAGTTCCAATATATTTCAGGCAAAAATTTTCTTTTAGGCCTTAGATCTCCAGAACTATATATAGTGTAGTCAAACCAAAACTAACAATTACTCAGTATGATGTGCTTATTTCGTAAAAAGATGAAAAATCGATTTAGGAGCTGTTAAAAATGTTGTGCGACCTGATCCAAAAAATGCAATATATTACATTGAATCAAACATTTTCTTCTACGCCTTATATGTAGAGAACTACACGTAGTGTAGCCAAACCAAAACTAACAATTTACTCAGTATGATGAGCTTATTCCTTGAAAAATATGAAAACTTGATTTAGGGGCCGTTTAAAAACATTGTGGCACCTGATAAAAAAAATCAATATATTTCACTGAATCAACCATTTTCTTGTACACCTTAAATGTGAAGAACTACATATAGTGTAGCCAAACCGTAACTATCAGCTAACTCAGTATAATGTGCGTATTGCGTAAAAAATACGAAAACTTCATTTAGGGACCATTCAAAAATTTTGTGGCCCCTGATCCAAAAAATTCGATACACTTCATTGAATCAAACATTTACTTGTATGTGGAGAACTATATGTAGTGAAGCCAAATCAAAACAAACTATTCACTCAGTATGATGTGCTTATTCCGTAAAAAAATATGAAAACTTGATTTTGGTCCCGTTCAAAAATTTTGTGGCCCCTGATTCAAAAATTCGATATATTTCATTGAATCAAACATTTTCTTCTACGCCTCGTAGTTTGAGAACTGCATATAGTGTAGCCAAACCAAATCTAAGAGTTTACTCAATATAATGTGCTTATTCCGTTAAACACATGAAAACTTGATTTAGGTGCCGTTCAAAAATTTTGTGGCCCCTGATACAAAAATTTCAATATATTTCATTGAATCAAAAATTTTCTTGTACGCCTTATATGTGGAGAACGACATGTGAAGCCAAATCAAAATTAGCAATTTACTTAGTATGATGTACTTATTCCGTAAAAAAAAATATGAAGACTTGATTTAGGGACCATTCAAAAATGTTGTGGCCCCTGATTTAAAAAAATCGATATATTTCATTGAATCAAACATTTTCTTTTATGCCTTATATGTGGAGAACTACATATAGTGTAGCCAGACCCAAACTATCAGCTAACTCAGTATGAAGTGCGTATTGCGTAAAAAAATACGAAAACTCGATTTAGGAGCCGTTCCAAACTTTTGTGGCCCCTAACTCTTGGGCAAGATCGCAATTCTTTTATGCATTTTTGATCATTCCTAAAATAATTGTTTAAACATGTTCTTACAATATTATTTTGCTGAACAATCAAAGGTTTTAAATGAGTAGGGTAAGCCTCGCCCCAAATTAATATACCATATTGTAAGTATACTGTGTACAAGAGCATAATATACAGTACGTAATATTTTTATGCTACAATGTTTCGTGATTGAATATTTTTATTTTTAAGGGGTCTAAAGGGGAACGAAGAAATTCCGATGCTTTTTAAACGGGTGTTTTCTTGGGAAACAAAATCTCATCTTTTAGATAGTTGAAAAATGAAAAGAAACAATAGAATTATGGGTTGAAGGGGTTCAAGGCCTATGCGAGCAAAGACAGTGTGTGAGGGCGAAGCCCCCGGATGGACAGATTCTGGAAATATGAAGAACAAGTTCACGAAATTCACTGTTGATGCAAAGGCCGATAGATAAATGCCGTAGGTCGAGTAGACTCGGGGGTCTGAGGGCGAAGCCCCCAGCTAGCCAAAGGCTAGTTATTATACAAATTTGTTCACTTTTGACAATTTTTCTGTCGGTTAGTCCTGGAAGGCTACAATCATGCCAAGTTGCATCATTCTAATCCTGCGGGAAGTGCCTAAACATTTTGGGATGTAGAAGACGTCCCATATAAACAACATGGGAAAGTTTTTCAGTTTCCCATATAACCACTCTACGGTTGGTAATTTTTTATTTCTGATGATTCACTTAGGTAACGGTAACGAAAACGTACAAGCATACCAAATTTCAAGATTTTATTCTAAGTATCTAAAACATGAGATTATAGGTCCAAAAAAGTCCCATCTAAATAACATGGAGAAATTCTTCATCCCCTTTTTAGACTCCCTAGAAGTTAAAAATATTCACATTTGCCAATTTTCCTGTAGGTTTGTCCCGGAAAGCTACAATCATGCCAAATATAATCATTGTAGTCCTACAGGAAGTGCTCAATTTATGTCAGATCATGTAGTTTTATATATAGTTAAGATTTTCTTAATATTGTGGCAATATTTGTAATGTGAGAAGACTATTTTAGATTCTTATCAATAAATATACCTAAGTGTTTTACTTAAGTTTCACTGAGAGGATTACAGTTACATTTTTCAGTATTTTGACAATAATGCAATTTTAGTGACATGTTTTCCGGCCATCCTGTTAAAGTCGACGAAAACCAATCATATACCTGTTTTTGCAGCATTTACCTAGGTAATACTAACTGATGATTATCAAACCATTGCTTGACTTTCTTCATTTCTGCTTCAGTTTTCTTTTATACATCTGTCCATGTTTTATCAGTAAATATAAGAGAGGTGTCATCAGCAAATGATTGTATATGCCCATCCATTTTTAAATTACACAAATCATTTATATAAATTAAAAATATTGAACCTATACAGTTCCTTGTGGGACTTCTTGTTTTACATATGAATAATTGCTTTGAAAATTACCTATTTGGACGGCCTGTTTTCTGTCTTTCAAATAACTGCTAAACCAAGATATAGCGATATATCCCTTATTCCACATCTCGTTTATTTAAGAGAATTTTGTGTGATATTGTGTCCAATACTTCAGCTAGGTCTAGGAAAACTGCAATTACTTTTTTCAGCTTTATCAGCATTTTTACAAACAATCTGTTAAATTGTACACCGCATCTGATGTACTTTTACCTTTTTGAAATCCATATTGATTTGAAGAAAAGAATTTATTTTGTTCAAGAAAATTAACTAATCTTCTCTTTATACATTTTTCTAACATTTTAGCACCGTTACTGAGGATTGATATAAGTCTATAGTTATTAGGATCAGCCTTGAGCCCTTTTTATATATAGGTTTTATTACAGCAGTATTAAAATCATCAGGAAGTACACCTGTTTCTAAGCTTAGGTTAAAGATATACTGCAAAGGTTTTAACATATTTTATTTCGTATGTTTCAATACACTTGCTGATAATCCATCTATACGAGATGTTTTTGGTGATAATTCATTTATGAAGGGTTCAGTGTCCTGTTCAGTGATTGGAGTGAAAAATATAGAGTTTACTAGTAAAATTTATTTTTTCATCAATTTCTTTGTTAACTATTTTTTGCCAACACTGGAAAAATGCTCATTAAAACTTTCAACTATTAACATTTGATCACGTTCAAACGTTACTAAACCACTTTTAGTGTTTAGTTCATTTATTTCTATATATTTTTTGTCATTTTTACCTATAATATGTTATTACCTTCCATAATTTACTATCATTGTTATTATATAATACAATTTGTTTTCTATAGTAGTCATTTTTAACTTCTTTTATTAATTGTGTAAGTTTATTTCTATACCTTCTGTAATATTCCTTAAATTCTAAATCATTTTGTTTTTTATTACTTAACGACTTAATCTCTCTCTTTCTCTTATAGAGTTGACTAATCCTTTTGTTATCCATGGTTTTATTTTCAAGTATTTACTACTTACTTTTTTTATTTTTGTTGTTAATACGTGAATTACGTATACAATTTTTCATTATTTGGATGAAATTCCAAGTGGCAGTATTAGCACAACTACTCTGTTTACCTGATTCCAGTAAAATTTTTCAATTCTTCATTTGATAAAGTATAATCTATAATTGTTGTTTCAATTATAGATTATACTTGTATTTCCTCTTTTGCATTGTAATGAGGGCATTTATACTAGTGAGAAAGTGGTCAGTTATACTTGTTTACAGCACAGCTGATGTAACATTCACTGGACTTTGGTGCTTTAAAAAATATACAAGTCTTACTCTGTCTTACAAGTCCACTTCCACAGACTCTTTGCAATTTTTATAGACATCCTTAGGAAAGATGAGTCAGGAACAATTACGGCAAAAGTCAACAAAGTTAAACACAAATCAGCTTAAGTTTGACAATCCAAATGTCTTTACTGTGTTTCAGGTTGCATAATTGACAGGCACTCTTCCTAGTTAGATATGAGGACAAAAGCAGCGCATGGAAAAAACCGCGCAAGGACAAAAACAGCGCATGGTAATAAACCGCGCAAGGACAAAAATAGCGCACGCAAATACAGGATGGACAAAGATCATAGATGAACATTTTGCACTAGGCTTGCTTGCGCTCGAGCACACTTTTGTGAACTGGGCTTGCGCTCACTGGGGCTCGCGATCACTTACCTCAAATGGGCTCGAGATCACTTTCCCAAACTGGGCTTGCACTCAATTCTCTCGAGTGGGCTCGCGCTCACTCGGGCTTGTGCTCACTAATACTAAGTGAGCTCGCGCTCACTCGGACTTAGGCTCACTTGGGCTTGCCCTCACTAATCCTAAGTGGGCTCGCGTCCACTCGGACTCGCGCTCAATTCTCTGAACTGAGCTCGCACTCACTTGGGCTCACGCTCACTTCCCTCAACTGTGCTCGCACTCACTTGGGCTCACGCTTACTTCCCTCAACCGGGCTCGAGTTCGCGATCACTCCTCTCAACTAGACTCCCGATCATTTCCCGAAACTGGGCATGCGATCACACGGGCTCGCACTCAATTCCCTGGAATGGGCTTGCGCTCACTATTTCTAAGTGGGCTCGCGTTCACTCGAACTCGCTTACACTTCTCTCGACTGAGCTCGCGCTAGTGATCACTTCTCTCAACTGGACTCGCGCTCACTCGGGCTCGCAAACACTTTCCCAAACTGGGCTCGCACTCGCACTTAATTCTCTTGACTGGCCCCTCTCGTTCGGGCTCGCAAACCTTTTCCAAACTGGGCTCGCACTCGCACTTACTTCTCTTGACTGGCCTCACTCTCGCTCGGATTCGCGCACACTTATATAATTGAGGGTCGGGATCCCGCTCAATTGTTGAGCTAGCCCAGCTGAGCACGAGTGGGCTCGCGAGCCCGAGATCGTGAGTTTGGACACCTATGACAAAAACAGCGTATGCATAGACCGCGATGCACATCCCTTCCCAAAGCAAACAGTGTACAATTCTTGATCTCTCAATAAATAGTATTGCCTTTATACTTTTTATATTGTGTTCTCTTTATAGGTCAAGTCATCGGTTCGGTTTTGTATATACATACACGGAATAGATATGAAAGGAAAGGTTGTATACCTATACGCTGTCAAAGCGAAACTTGGTACACTCATTTTTTAACCCCTGTAGTATTTTTCAAGACACACTTGGATTGTGTGCTTTTATCTGGGGCCACTTCGGAGGGGGCCAAATTTTGGAGGGAATTTTTCCCAATTTCCCGTTTTCAAATACGTTATGGGCGCCAATACATAGCCCCTCTAGGGAACTTGTTTCATGCTGAAGAAGATGAACTATAAAGCATGACTTTCAAATGAACAGTGTTGATGCAATATCTTTTTGACTGCGAATCTACAATTTTTTTATGCTAACAGGATTAATGGGCTCCAGGGACTTATTCCATTTTCCATGGCACCTAACTTTTAGTGCATGAGCATATTTTTATGTTTATCGAATGGACTAGGTTTGATTCGCATGTCAGGACGACACATTCATGTATGTTCCTTGTGAGATTCGCATGTCATTTGAATACGGCAATGTGGATATCGGATTGTGCTTCCGTTCTGACACATTTTTTTCATTAAAGATATTTATAAATTTACTATTTACACAAAACACACTTTCCGACACACTCTCTCTCGATATATCCAGAGTTCGTATCCGGTTTTACCCGGGGATATACCGAGTGCAAGTATAAAGTTTCTTTCTGGGACACGCGGAATGCCGACGTTTCTGGAGGAGTCCTCCACCCCAGAAAGATTTACAGCCACCCTTCCATTCATTCAGCTACACTGTTATTCTATCAACTCACTTTGAAAAAAAGAATCGTAAAAGTAGAAGACAATTTAGATTTCTTGCAAAGAATAAATACTGCATTGTATGAAACACATTTTTGAACATAGTCGAGCTAGAGGTTTTATTTCACTTTTGTTCAAATAAGTTACGTAACGGGGAAAGGGTGTTCAAATATAACTTTCAAATATTTCCCATAAACCTATTCTACCCGTACGATGAACGGGCTTGCATATAATAATAGTAAATAATAATAGCCATATTCTCACAAATTTATATTTATTTCCAGCAAGACTCCTGCATAGCATTGTAGTGCAGTGGAAAATTATATTTTACCAGTTTTGTCAATGAAACCACAGTTCTTACACAATAGTTATTTCGTGTTTAAATTATATTTAATTTAATGTTTGTTACAACATTCGTATTATTTGTAATTTTAAATTTAGTTCTGTCAGAGACTCGCACCCCTAGATTAGGAGCCACTGCTCTAGGGACTATCTAGAAACTTTGAATTTACACCTACATAGGATTTGTGACGTGGTGTACCACTAAGAAAAATTTTTGAAAATTCACGAAAAGAGGAGGAATTGGGGTGAGAGTTATTTTAATATGATACCCTTATCTCCGAAATGTATAGGACTGGGAACTTAAATTATTTTAAATTGGAAATCCAAATACCAAATTTTAACACGTGTTTCAGCATTTCTTTTATCTCTTAGTAATAAAGGGGAAGGAAAAGATGAGAATAGGAATTATTACTCATATAATAGCATATCGGTATCTCAGAATCTACTAAAGCCAAATTTCATGTTTGTAACTTTCAGACTTCTTATTTAGAACAAAATCTCTTAAAGACAGTAAACAGGACCACCCAATATTTTTCAATTAAAATTGAAACCAGAAGTTGTAGTAGATATCTACCACTTAGTTTTATAGACTAGTGATTAGAGTGGATATGAAATATATTCTAGGGACGTTTAATCGAATACAAAAACCGTGCCTATTTATTGCCTTTTGTCATATACAGTCTTGTTCAAGAAAACTTTGCCACTCATCTCTCTTTGAAAAGGCCTGTAGTCTTACCTACAGTTAAAATTAAATCAAATAAATGTGAATTTTGTTTGGTCGATTAAGAAGTTTATTTAGAGCCACAGCATTATAATTTCCTTTTGCGGTTGCAAGAATATCATCATAGCAGGGTGAGTGGTTAATATTTCTCGAACAAGACTGTACAACGATGAACGTTAAAACCGGAAGTGGTTGATTTCTAATAATTACGTTTGATTACAGGGTAAAAGAAGAGATAGTACCTACTCTAAGAACGCTAACTCCTTTTTTAAAAAAAAAAAACTCTTCTCGCTGTCTCTTATAGATCATGTTGTATGTATATTACATTTAAACTGGAAGTCATACTGGATTACCAGGGTGTCTATCGGTCACGAAAGGGATTTTAAAAAGTCACGAAATCAGAAAACGGTCATAAGAGTCAAGAAAAAGTCACGAAATTTTGCTTTTGTATCACGATTCATTTTATCTGTACAAATATAAGTACATACTGGAAAATGTTGTTCTATAAAACGTCAAAATTCACCATCAAAAACGTCTATGGTTTTAGACGCTACCAAATCACAAGAAAAGCACGCTTCTATCTCTTGCATGAAAATTGGCCCAAGTCGCACTCAAATTCGCTTTTGAGAATGTTACTAAATTTATTGGGTAAAGAAAAGGTCATGAAATTTCATTTTGGAATTTTAGTAGACACCCTGTCATTTCTGATTTTATTAGAGTGTTATGTATAGACAAAATGTATTCTTGAGATGCTCAGTCGATTGTCGAAAACAGCTTCTCGCTATCTATTACAGCTTTTGCTCCACACTAATGGAAAGTAAACCGAAAATTGTTGATTTCTACCGCTTCTAGTTTTATCAAAGTGTTAAGGATAGAAATGAAAGGTGTTCTTGGAATCTTTTAGTAGATTTCTCAAAACTGCTTCTCGCTATATATTGCCGTTTTCCCCGTTCAATGTTAAAGCGGGAACTAATTGATTGCTGACACTTTCTATTTCAATACAGTATTAAGGATGGAGTTGAAAGGTATTCTTGGGATGCTAAATCGACTGCCGGAAACCGTTTCTTGCTATCTATTACCCTTTTTGGTTTACAGGATCAACGTTAAAAGCAAAAATGGTTGATTTCTACCACTCCTGGTTTCTGATCCACAACCTCCTGGTTTATGATCCTCTACTAACGAACTCTTTCGAGATAATTACTCTAGCTATCAATTACAAAAAAACAGAAGTCAAATTCAGTTTCGTTCAAGAGTTTCGTGCGGAGTAACGGACGGGATGGACCAAAGTACTAACTGTACAATATTACTATAAATCTTACTCTGTAATCCCAATAATTAGATACATATTTCAGCGTTTTTGATTGTGATCTAGAAGGGAAGGAAAGGGTTTGGAAGAGAATAGAGGTGGATATTACAATTATTATTATTATACTAAGATGATTACATCTCGGGATCCCGTAAAGTTGAAGACATGAAACGTGGTATTTGAACTGAAATCGGTATTCAAGGCCAGATATATATATAAAGTGCAAGGCCATAGGCCGAACAAACACGGTGGCCTGGGAGCAAAGCCCCCAGGTATTTCAACTGAAATTCAGTATACTTGTAGGTATTTGAGGTGCGTGGCCGTAAGCCGAGCAAACACTGATGATTGCAGGTTTGAGATGCAAAGCGTTAGATCGAACAAATTTGCGGGTCTGAGGGCAAAGCCTTCAGCGAAACGAAGGCTTGTATTGAATAAATTGATGAAGACACTAAGGAGGCTCACACAATATTTTCTTAATTAATAATGAAATAGGAAGTGATAGTAGATTTATACCACTTCCGGTGTTAATAGAGGGATTGGATTGGTGACACAATTATATTCTTGCGATGCTTAATTGATTGCAGAAAACTGCGTCTTGCTATCTACCTCCGTATAGAGATTGATATCTATCAGTTCCAGTTTTAGTAGAGGGTAAAGGATGAAGATGAAGTGTATTCTTAGTCGATTGTAGAAAACCGGGTTACGGTTTCTGCTCTGCAGTGATCAACGTTAAAACCGGAAAGGGTTTATGTCTACCACTTCCGGTTTTAGTATAGGGTTAAGGATGGAGATGAGAACGGACGGTTAATCGATTATGGAAAACAGCGTTTTGTTATCTATTACAGTTTTTCTTCCATAGCAATCAACGTTAAAAACAGGAAATAGTTAATCGCTACCACTTCCTGTTTTAGTTGTAGGTTAAGAGCAAAGATAATATGCATTCCTAGGACGTTTAATCGATTTTCAAAAAACAGCTTCTAGCTTTCTACTAACGTCTTTTGCTCTACAGTGATCAATCTTAAACTGGAAGTCGTTGATTTCTGCCACTTCCAGTTCAAGAGTCACCTCCATTAATTTTAAAACATTTTCCTACATAATTATATAACACTTGCTTTAATTCCAACTAAACTTGATACATATATGCCTTACAATCTGGAAAGAAATACTCGGGAGGGTAAGGAACCCCTAGCATCCCAAGGAGTGGGGATGGGAGACCTGACATTTTAAAAATAATTGCAATGATCGATATTCATGTTGAATCCATAGTTTTCGGGTCAGTCGCTGATATGGATAATGACTGTTTCCATGCCGTTCAAGTTCATCCCTGAAGAATCGGGAAGAGTGACATTTTAAAAGTAATCGAAAATGACGGGTATTAAAGGCGAATCCATAGTTCTCATTAGTGCTAAGACTAATAGTGGTACTTTTGATACAATTTAAAAAGAAGTTAGAATGCAACTTTTGAATTTAATTAATGTAAACTTATGCATTAAGAAAAACTAGACTATTTGCCATCCAAAGTTGTAGGTGCAACTGTAGTTTTTTATTATTATTATTATTTTTAAAGTATACTTTTTAAATAGCACCACGACATGGGAGAGAGAGAGAGAGTGAGAGATTTCTGGCCTTTTCAACATATTCTTAAACGTTTATAAAGATTTTGTTAAGATTTTCTTATAATTTTAATTTATGTTTGTTTCTTATATTGCAAGTACACACAACTTGTAAGATGTAAATACAACTTAATTTTGAAGAGGCTCGAAAATGGTGACGCCATTTCCGTTGTTCTAGTAGCTAGCACGCGCGCCTTTCGTGCACGTAGTCACACGTTCGATTCCCAGTGGGAGTCTTACAAAATTTGGACGATTACTGTGTTTGAATTTCATCATAATCTTTGAGTCTACGTCTCATATAAATCGAAACAGAAAGGGAATCCTAAACTTAGATAATTAACTAACTCGAAACCGATGAGAGTACAAAACTCAAAGTTTCAGCAGAAAACTAGCACAAAAATTTGGAATAGAAAAAGTATCAAGTATCCAGTTGGATGGGGAGAGAAAGGATGGGAACACGGACATAAGACCATAAAACACATTATTGAAATGGCAGTCAGTGATGATTATAGAGGTGGCTCTTGGGCCTAGAGCTTCGAAATTCCTTGTAGGGCATTTCCCGAGCGTGCTCAATCTGAGTTAACAGAATTTTCACAGTACTATATTCACCCATCGTTTATTCAAAACCCCCGCACTGGAAAATCTGAAATGAACATTTGTCTCCTATCGTGCTCAATATAAATTACACGTATTTTTTGCAGTACTGCTTTTCACCTCTAGTGTAATGAAATTCTTCCACGAGAAAATCTGTAATCAACACTCAGGCATGTACCTAAGGTGGGGTCCGGACCCCCCCCCCCCCCCGCCTTCGAGACCAGAAATGAAAAATTAAGGAAGGATAAAACAAAATGAAATGACAAAAAGAAGGATCAGCGTTAAAAATTAAGAAGAAAACTACAGGAAGCTTTTGCATACTCTTTCTTATGAGGAGATTACTTGCAATATGGTGGCAAGGTAAGCGAGGTATTCTGGAAGAGTCAGGGAATTTAAAATTTCAAGAAAAGTTATGGGATTCTCAGAATTCCTGCTACTAGTCAGGGAGATTTCAAGCTTTCGAAAGCATAAGTGCCGTTGTGTAACAGCGTGGACAATTTTAATCATAACTTTTCGTCATCGCATCCTTGCATTATCAAACATGCTATTTCAAGGACAATTTTCTATTGCTCCTTTAACCTGTCATTTAGAACCGACAGTATTTGACGGAATAATAAAAACAAAAAATTATGTTGAAAGAAAGTTCTGTTAGCATTTGATTCAACAGAGAAAGGAACACATATATTGTAAAACTAGTTGAATATACACATGCTTCGCACAGGGGCTGTATTTGGAAGTCAACGCCTGTGGGAGTATCACCATTGATCTCAGCGACCGCGAAAAGTATGGATTTGATACTAATATCGGTCATTTTGGGCTATTTTTTTTTACATGTATCCACCCCCGCTGACTCCCGGCCCGCATTCTTGAAAGTCATCGCTAATGGAAGTGTCACCATTGATTTCAGCGATCGCGAAAACTATGGATTTGACACTAATATCGGTCATTTTGGATTACTTTTAAATATCTTGGTATCTCACCCCCTCCCTCCGGTGACCCCCGGCCCGGAGCCGAATAGCGTGAATTTGGAAGTTAATGCGACTGGAGTTTCACCATTGATTTCAGCGACCGC
This sequence comes from Thermobia domestica, assembly GCF_964235325.1. NCBI lineage: Eukaryota > Metazoa > Arthropoda > Insecta > Zygentoma > Lepismatidae > Thermobia > Thermobia domestica. The sequence goes on along the minus strand of NC_137458.1, from coordinate 182,932,860 downwards.
GAAAATATGAATTCGGCACTAATAGCTGAAGTGGTAGAGCGTTGGCTTCGCATTCGGGAGGTTGTGGCTTCGAATCCCGCTGCCTACCATTCTGACTGAGGTTTTCCAGGGTTTCCCACAGTCCTACCAGGCTAATGCCGGGATGGCACCTACTAAACAGGCCCTGGCCGATACTTTCCCAAATCCTTTCCATTGTCAATGTTGTTGGATATTCAATGTAAAATGGCCTCTGAGCTGTGTGGTGATTGTTAAATAAATAAATATCGGTCATTTTCTACTACTTTTACATGTCCTGGTAAACGCCCCCTGAGACTCCCTGGTTCGAATTTCGACAAAAACGTTTAACTCTGGTCTGGAGCCTGGACCAAGGTATTCGTGACTAAAATTTGGTAATTCTCGGTCAATTTGTCTGGTTCCCAAGCCGGTTCCGGTACACGCACCCTGAGACCCCACTGTTTCGATATTTGAAAAAAAAATGCTTCGTCTTGATCTGGGGCCTGGGCCAAGGTACCCCTGACCAAAATTTGGTAACTCTCGGTCCACTCGTCTGGTCCCCAGGCCGCACATAGGCAGACAGACAGACAAACAAACTCTTTATTTTATTTATATAAGAAGAAAGTTTACAAGACAGTATTCAGTATGTACTTTTTATTATAATTGAGGTCATAACGAAAGGAAAATTGTTATATTTGAATAAACAGGAGAAGGACGTAAATATTGCAAAATCTTTTTCAATACTTTTTTTTTTTATTATTATTTTGCTCGAAATTTCTTCATAGTTTATTAAAATACTTGCCAACATATCCTCATTTTATTGTCCTAACGAACCAATATATGTTGATAGTAAAATAGTTTAGATTGATCGAGATCTTGAGCCTTCAGAATTTCATGTCACTTCCCCCCTCCCCCCGTTACGAAATCCTTGCTAAACGAACCAATATATGTTCCAGTAAAATAGTTTAGAGTGATCGAGCCCTTTTTGTGATGACCACAGTATTTCATGTCACGGCCCCCCCCTTCACGAAATTCTGGCTACGTGCCTGCAACACTGCCTACGGTTAGCTACGTCCTCGACTAATATACATTTACAAGTACAGCTTTATTTTCGTATTTTTTCAACAGTTAATCAATTTAAAACCGTATTATAATTCAAATTACTTATCACATTTCTATCGTAAACAAGAATATGTAGTTAACTTCTTAAATACTTCGCTCCGCAGGAACCCGTTCAGCGCGTGCAATAAGCAAAAACATGTTTGGCGTCTCACAAATGACAAAGGACAAAAAAGAAAAGCAAAAGCAGCACAGCAGTGCCTTATCGCAGTCAGAGCTGACAACATAGTTTCGGTCGTCACTTACGCCAATAGACCTACAAGCGGTGTACAAGAGTTATAGAGTTACCATATACGTTGTGCCACAGTAGCGCTACAGGCGGAATGTGCACGAACTACAAATGAATATGTTGCTTACAAGTGTCAATCACTGTTGCATCCTCTTGACATTCTACACATCCATTTTTCTCCCACTTTTTGACCTTGACAAGCAGAAGTACCAGGCTTTCCGAGTTCACAACCATAACCTGTTTGTGTACAGAATACGTTTTCAGTTCTTCGAATGACTGTGCGCGCGAAGAACAAGGGTGATGATCGGACAGCCGTATACGGCAGTCAGAAACACCCGGTTGCAATTTTAAATGTAAAATACAAATATAGAGCCTTGACAATGCCGTAAGGATGTGTATACAGTGAAAGCTCTACTAACGGACACCTCTATAAAGCGGACACCTCCCATAACGGACATATTTTGTAATCCCCAAACACTGTAATAGGAAAAAACATATGGCAGACCTCTCTAAAGCGGACACTCTCTAGTACGGACACGGACGGTCTTTCTTGTCTTTTATAGGTATTATTTACCTCCGTATTACGGACACTTTCTCTAGAAACAAGTTGTAAAGTGCAGTAAAAATACACTTTTAGTAAACCATACGTATGTCACCAAGGAAGTAAGTGTGGGTGTGACAACATTTTGCTTCCTCAACTGTCTGTTCAGCAACCCAGAGGAAGGGTCTCTGTTTCACAACACCCTTATATCCTTTGGTTGCATTCCAGTCCCACCTAACCTGCTTCAGAAACAAAAGAAATTGACAGTTGCCCACTGTTTGGAATGACACATAATTCTATTGTCCCGCTGGAATCTCTAACCAAACAGAAGACAAGTTTGGTATTTTTGACCATGGGTACGCATATTGTCTTTTTTTTTTAAGTTATTGCTGGACTGCAATTAACTCACAAATTAAAGCAACACACCGAAAACGTAGTAAGTAGCGATAAGTGTAAAGCGCAGAGAACTATAACATTTTATTCCTATGTTGTGCCTTGAATTGGATGGCGCAAGGTAATGCAGGTACAGTAACATTTTGGTAATATCCATAAATACGTGAGTCATGCAAAAGAAATTATAATTGCACATTACCTTGTTTATTAATTTACGTAAGAAAATATTGAGACCTCTCTAAGGCGGACACCTCTCTAAAGCGGACATTTTTTGATTCCCCACGGCTGCCCGCTTTAGGGAGGTTTCACTGTATATATATATATATATATATATATATATATATATATATATATATATATATATATATATATATATATATATATATTGTAATATCCCATGTGATGCTATAAACAAACAATTCTACATATCATTGATTACAAACACCACCACGTGGTTCGACAAGAAGACTTCACAACAGATGGATCTACAATTACTTGCAGACGACGCCTTCTAGCCCCTCTCACGGAGCAGACGACGACATCTGAGTAGCAGCGCCACCGCCACCCAAGGAACCCTATAAATTGGATGGACAAAGGCAATTCAGTACCAGTTTTCTGGTGACCCCCATCTAGTCTGCTACGGGACTTTAGGAGTAACCTAACCCCAGGCCTCTAGTCTGCTACGGGGCTACGCCTATCCTATCTCCTGGCTTAGCCTGCTACGAAGCTCTGTCTGGTGTAATATGTTGTGAGGAAAATCATATTACTTCGGCAAAAAAAAAAGTTATGCTAGCGCCCCGAAAGTTAAACGGAGACATAGATAACTATGAATGCTTCGTGGGTGGAGGCAGGTGACAGGGAAGCCATTAGTATTCTGAGTGGAGACTCAGGTAACATATACGTGAATAGAAGTCAAAATAGGTGCATTTGTAATACTTGTTTAAGTGGCCTCCGAAAAGAAAGTTATATCTTTTAGTGATGGTTTCTGAATGTTACTAAGAATTTATGCGTGTTTAAAGTGTAGGCAAGCTATAAATTGTGAAGTGGAATATAGTATTGAAAAAGTTTATAGCAACCCAAGAAGTTGTATGTGGTTATAAGGATTTGTTTATTTAGCACATCTGTAACGTATTTTCTGAAAGATTTCGGAGTCACATGTGGTGCGTACTATTCTTTATTATAAGTTACAGTTATGATATGGACATATGAACTACTGGTAAGCAGCATATATACATTATATTTTGTTCAATTTAATTCTGAAAAAAGAAAATGAACATTCAGAAGTTAAATCAGGAATGGTAGAATGTGAATGTTGTCTAATAGTCCTAATTTGAAAAGAACCTTTCGAGAACTTGTATTACTTTAAGTGCTATTGTGGAAGACTATGTAATGTTTTAACTTCCTGCGCTAAAGTGACCATTAACATATTATATCTTAATTAATTAAAATGGAATTTCATTTATATAATTGGCAAAACTCTACTGTGTTTTTTGGCGATTATCTCATCAACTAGTCTCTTTAGTGTACAACGCTCTTAAGTATAAAATTTTTAAATTATTTTGCGTGGGTTTCTAACCCGGCACCTTCGGCGTGTTTCATTATTAAATCCTATGCGTCGTCGCACTCGGAATCCAACTTCAGCCGCTTAGCCTGCTACGGGGCTCTGTTGGCCACTTAACCCGCCTCTGCTTGCTACGGAGCATTGGTTCCTTAATTCCCTTCTGCTTAGCCTCCTACGGGGCTCTGTGGAGATCCTGTCTGCGACCTTACGGTCAAAGACAACCTATAACTAACCCTGTATATTAGATAAATTATTACTGTAGTATTTTGTAAATACACTTTTATAGTGGAGTAGTTTTATAATAAAACTGGTAGTGGGAGATCGATTCCGGACAATCTTTTTATTAAATGCTCTATCCATACCTATATGGGACAAAACTTTACATGGTAGAGGCTTGAACGGCTCAGCATTGATCTGAATACTCCCCTACCGGACAGTATTTTTATTAACTTGAAAGTCAACTCTTTTTTAAGGTATGTGATTTTCTTAAGTGTACAATTAGTGAAATTAGTGACTCGGACTTGACTTTATTTTAGTGCATGCCTCATACTAGAACAGGAAAGAACACTTTCCCGGAGGACGGTGCAAATATGGAACAGAATTCGCGCCATTTTTTTAATATACCACACCTCACGCTACGGAGGTCCCCAATAGATTTTTTTAATGCTTTTCGACCATCTTGCGTCATTGCATTCTTGGAATGCTGAGAAAAAGAAAGAACTGTTACCAATGTATTTACAAGACATGGCACTCAATTTAGTACTACAGTTAAAGGCCCAGAACCGGTTAGGTGCACTTAATTACGAACAATTAAAGGATAAATTAGTTGACGAGTAGACCAAAATTGCCGGTATATCAGACGGAATTTGATATTTTTCAGGTCCAAAAGGGCGAAAATGAGCCAATAGATGCGTATTTTCTTAGGAAACTGAGAGTTATTCGTCCAGTTTACCCTCAAGCCATTGAAGAACAAAAAATAAATTATGTATCACTAGGGCTAAAGAAAAACTTTGTACAAAAGATTGCGTTAGTAACATTTACAACTGTTCAGGCCTTACAAACACATTTACATAATCTGGAGAAAGCAAATGACCTAATGAAGAAGCATGATTGCGTGGAGTTACAACAGGCAATATATTCACTCTGTGATCATAATTCACCAGTCAGCAATTTAAACTCATCAGCAATCGCTGGCGCTTCCTTCCCTGTGAATCAACAACAACTGACTTATCTATTATGTAACCCAACACCTAATTGGAATCACTACCAACATCCGACCCCAGTCTTTCCTACACCTCCAGCACAACAGCTACAGGGTGCATCACAAAATCTATTACCTCGAAATTCTCCTCCCCAAGCTACCAATTCAAATCCCCCTCCCGAACCCTCGCGCCTAGCATGTCTAGTACTTCTAGTGCAAATAATTCTTTAGACTTCACTAAATTAGCAAATCAAATGGCTGAACTATTTCTTCTGGTAATTCAGAACGCTATAAAGAATTTGCAATTTAGGAGAGGTGGCCGTAACAATTACAGATCGAACAATACAAATAATGGTAATCAAAAACAGCAGAAAAACGGAAAGAAAAAAATTCTAATAATAATAATAATAATAATAATCCTAGGCCAGAAACCGTCACAGTAAGCGGTACGTGCTCTAAAAGGGTTATTCTTCAAGCACATGTTATAAGAATACTAAGCAGGGAAACGCCTAGAGAGGCCCCAGGACAAAACCTCTCAGGAACATTTCCTGAGGGCCAAAATTCAGGAACTTAATGAACAACAAAGACTGGCAAGTACATCACTTTATACGGTGACTTCGTTATCAGATAGAAGAGATAACATTAAAATGCTAAATCAAGAACATAAGTTATTAATTAATGTAACAATTAACAAAGAAAAGTATCCTGTTATCATTGATACAGGCAGCTCATTGCGCTTATGGCCTAAAAATTGGCTTCCTCCAAACACAAAATTGATTCCATTTAGCACTAATCTACGAGGAATTGAGAATTCCGTCGGAAATTTACACTATATAGCTTTAATTAAGTTCAGGATTGGCTCAACAATTAGTTCTCATAGTTTTCGAATTTTAGAGCATGAAGATTTTTTGCCTTTATTTGGTGAAGATATTCTAAATCGTTTACAGGCCAGAATTGACTTACAAAATAACATGTTATCGGTATACAGGAAGCCACGGCTTCCGCCGTATCCAATTGAAGTTGACACTCAAGAAAAGTTATCTGCCAGCGCTATGCATACAATAAAGCAGCATAAATCGGCTACTCGAAAGGTTACCGTACCAGTCAGGTCATATTTCTTTTTACCAACTAATGTCAAGAATTGGCAAGCGGATAGCGAATATTTCTTTATTTCTCCATTAGAAAAATTTTGGAACAATAAGGACTACAAACGTTGCTTACCAAAGTACCTAAGAATAATTTCACGCTATTAATATCAAATCCGACTAATAGGCCGGTAACGTTAGTAAAGAATACACCCATTGCATATGTTGAAGAAAATATTCAAGAAGTAGATATACAGGATGATTACCAAACTGACGAACAAAATGATGAAGCATTCTATAGAACTGAACAGGAAATTCAAAATAGGCTGGACGAAACCAAAGCCGGACGCTTTTTGATATTAAGTTATTCGACATCAATCCAAACTTAACGAATCAACTGAAAAAGGCTGTACATGATCTACTTTTTAGATACAGGGATGTCTTTTCTTATACACCAACGGCATTGGCTACTTTTGCGGTTATGTACATAAGATAAGGATAGATAAAGGAGCCTCTTTCCATCAGAGGTCATCACCCATTCCATTGACAGTAGGACCGCAAATTGATTTGCAAATTAAAAAACCTTTAGAGGCCAATATTATCAAAGAGACTAGTGACAGTTCCTATTCTTCGCCACTTCTCATAGTGAGGAAACCAAATAGTTCAGAGTTCCGCCTGGTTCTGAATCTACAGGCTTGCAATAAATTTACACAGTATTTCAGCATTCCATTCCAGTCCACAGAAGACATTTTACATGTACTTAGAGGCAAATCTTGCATTTCGACTATTGACATAAAGTCAAGTTATTTTCAACTATTATTGCATCCTAAAAGTAAAAAATGCATGACTTTTGAGCTTAATCATACTAGGGAGGCGTATACATTCAAATGCTATGTCATGGGGCTGACCACCTCTGCGGCAGCCCTCACTATAGCTGTACGCATGCTTTTGGAAGGTTTATCACCTCGCATAACTGCTTTTGCAGATGACTTCGTAATAGGTAGCAAAAATTGGAAACAACAGCTATCAGACTTGGAATTGCTCTTTAAAAGAGTAAGAAAGTGCGCTTTTTGAGCGAGCCCGAGTAAGACCCAACTATTATACTCGGAATTAGATATTTTGGGATTTACAGTTAATGGCGATGAAATCAAAATTTCACCCAAAATTGCTAATAAAATACGGAATTTTAAGAAACAAACCTCTAAAAGGACCTTGGAGAGCTTTCTGGGACTCTGCTCTTATTTGAGAACGCATATTAAAGATTTCTACGGAAAAAGTGCAACCCTTTCATATTTTAGCTAATTGCTTCCAGTTTCTACTTTGTATTCCTGTCTCTGCGAAATCCATCTTAATATTGTCCTCCCATCTACGCCTAGGTCTACCTAATGGTCGTTTTCCGATGGGTCTTCGAGTCAAGACTTTGAAAGCGTTTCTACTTTCTTCCATTCTAGCTACATGACCTGCCCACCAAAGCCTCCTAGACTTGACGACCCTAAAAATGTTGAGTAAACCGTATAAATTATGTAGTTCCTCGTTATGAAGTTTCCGCCATTCCCCATTCTCGTTCCTCTTGGGTCCGAATATTCTTCTCAGCATCCTGTTCTCAAATTCTTAGTCTATGTTCTTCCCTCAGAGTAAGTGACCATCTTTCGCAACCGTACAGAACAACAGACATGATTATCCTTTTATATATTTTAAGCTTCAAATTCTTCGACAGAATTCGCGACGACAATAGATTTTGAACCGAATAGTAACACAAATTCCCTGCTTTTAGTCGACATTTAATTTCTTCGTGAATATGATTTTCGTCTGTTAATATTGATCCTAAGTATTTGAAAGTATTCACTTTATCAAAAGTATTATTTAACATTTTAACGCCTCCACAATTTGCCGTATTACGGTCCCGACGCACTTCCATGTACTTAGTTTTCTCTGCATTTACTTCAAAACCCATGTCCCTGCAAGCGTTTAATAATATCTCTCCATTTCTTCCTATTGTTTTCCTATCATCCCCTATTAAATTTACATCAGCAGCATATGCCACAACCTGGTGAATACCGTTCAACTCTAGGCCTTTGTTTCTATCTTTGATTTTCCTCATGGCGTATTCCAGCACAAAGTTAAATAATAATGGCGACAACGCATCTCCTTGTTTCAGGCCGTTTTCGACGTGAAAGCTCGTGGACAACAATTTTCCTACCCGGACTTTACTTTGGGATTCACTTAAACATATCTTAATTAATCTAATTAGCTTTCTCGGTATTCCAAGTTCTCTAAGAACGTTGTATAATGTTTCCTAACCGAGTCGTACGCCTTTCTAAAATCAATAAACAATTTATCTACCGGAGTATTGTATTCCCACTTTTTTCGTGTATTTGGCGAATGTTAAATATTTGGTCGATAGTTGATCGATTTCGTCTAAGTCCGCACTGATACTCTTCAATAATTTGATCTGCGTATGGGGTTCAATCTTGCTAATACAATATTTGAAAGGATTTTATAGCATGTTGACAGAAGAGAAATGCCTCGATAACTATTACAGTCAGTTTTGTCGCCTTTCTTGTGAATTGGAAAAATTGATTCTTTCCACTCTTGTGGCAATTCTTCCTTGTTCCAGATAAGGAGAATGAGTTTGTGTATCTTGTTCCACAATTTTTCGGCTCCAGCTAAAATTAACTCAGCTGGAATTTCATCTACACCCGGAGATTTGTGTTTCTTCAATTTCTTTATAGCGGTTTCAACTTCTATTCGATTTGATTCTCGAATATAAGAGGTCCTGCGGTCACCGGTTCTGCGATGTGTATCTCCATTTCTCCACGCACACAAGTTTTTCATATAGTTCGTCATGCTGAGTTGTCCATTTAAATTTTGAATTCTTCTCACTGATACGGATAGCCTCTTAAATAAACGGAAAGATTTCTTTGACGATTTGCTGAACACGCAGCCAAAAACTAAAGACGGATATTATACAAGCTCCATCTTTGTTTCATTTCGATCCATCACTGGAAATTCCAGCATATTCAGATGCATCGTCAACCTCCGCAGGCGGTATTGGCATGTTATAATAATAAAACTAATCAGGAACGTGTTTTTTCCCATTGCAGTCGTCGTTTTACGAAAACCGAGAGAAAGGCCTCAGCATGGCAAAAGGAACTATATACACTGATATATGCCCTGCGAAAATTCCGATATTTCCTATTGAATAGAAAATTTAAATTATTATAGATACTAAATGCTTAGCATCACTCAACACCCAGCCGGACAAAGGAGGGAAATTTAGCCGCTATAAAATATTCTTGGCCGATTACAATTTTCAAATTCAACACATTGAAAGTCAGCAACATCCTGCGGATATTTTTAGCCGCTTAGAAGACAAGCAGGATATACAACGTGACTAAAATCAAGAAGTTGATAACTTCTCCGTTACAGAGGATGCTAAAGTTTTTGCTTCGCACTCTTTAGAGCACACCTTTCAAATTGACCAGTTCATTATGTTATCCAATTTAGCAGTTGAACAAAGGAAGGACCCTTCATTTTCGGACATCATTACTGTATTGGAAAATAAAGAACCTAACAAGTTATCTACACTCCGTGCGGCGAAATACTTTTCTCTTAAAAATGGACTGTTATATAGAACTCAGAAACACCCTCAATTAGGACTGCTGTGTTTACTTTGCGTACCGAAATCTTTACTAGTCAAATGGTTTGAGGCTATCCATAACAACCCAATGGCACCACATTTTGGGTATACTAAGACATACCAGTCGGCACTCAGAAAATACAATTTTCCTAATATGAAAGCTTACATAGCAAATAGAATAAAGACATGCAATCTCTGCCAAAGACTCAAGAAGTTACCAGTTAAGCCGGCGGGCCAATTGCTTCATCCTCCCAATCCGATTGCGACAGCCTGGCAGTATGATTTAATTGGAAGAATTCCAGTCGAAGAAGGAAGATTCAAACATATACTACTTGCCATAGAAATGTCTACGCGATACTGTGTAACCAGGGTTGTAGACAATATTACAGCAGAAGAAATTGAACGATTTCTTACATATGACATTATTCTAAAATATGGAGCTTTTTCATACCTATATTTGGACAGACACCCTGTACATAACGTTAAGGGGCTGCAGAACCTAGCGAAGTTATACAACTTCGAATTTAAATTTTGTCCAGCGTATGACCACAAAACTCTAAGTGTAGTGGAAACATTTCACAAAATCATACAGAACGCTCTTAAATTTTTTGTACAGGAAAATCAAAATCGTTGGCTAAAACTAATTCCGTATATAACATTCCAATTAATACATTTGTACAAGCTGTAACTAAATATTCAAGTTTTTTTTATGTACGGATACGAACCTAAGATTATCTTTGGTATAGCATTAGCAGCAACTCCGACGTTATGCGTCGACAAAGAACATCTGAATAAGATACGTGAGATCGTACAGGATAATTTAATCGCAAGTTATAACAAACAGAAAATGTATTTCGACCGTAAACATCAATAAACTAATTTTGATGAGGGCCAGAAAGTACTTGTATTTTTCCCAATCGGAAATTGGAATACCAGAATCCTTCTCAGCTAGATTCGTAGGACCTTGAGAAATCATCGAAAGAGTTAATCCTAATCTTTATAAGATCAAATTTCCAGACTCATATCGTCAAATAATACAGGAGACTTCAGTAGACAGAATTAAGCCATATTATGAAGTAAAGAGGACATAGAGCAAGAATAAATAACTTCTTTTTATTTCTACACGAGCGAAGACTTTTAATTTAAAAAAAAAGAGAAAAAAATGATACAGTCACGAACATTCGTATAGACTTTAAAACATTTCTCTATTACTCGCAAAAAGCTGTCATCACTCTTCATAGAATGAAGTAATGCTGAAACTGCGTATCCGCATTTAAAGGCGAATAATCTTTAAAAGAACAGCTAACTTATAATTCAACACTTTCTTGATATATTTTGACTATTTTTCGACTATGTACCACAGGTTGTCACTGACATTATGCAACATAAACATTATAGGATGTTTCAAAAGTTATGATCATAAGTGCATTAAACAAAGAATTCAAGTTCATAATTATTATTATTGTACCGGTAGTTCAAAATTGAAATAACTATTAACATAATATTTTGGAAATGAATAACGTAATGGCACATACTTAATAAACATGCACAGTACTCACCTAGTAGACACTAAACTTAAGTTTTCGTCTCTCCTTATCATTCACCCACTTCTCGTATCGGATGACGACTTCCCCGTTCCTTTGCAAGACTTCCGAATAATCCTCCGCTATCCCTCACACCTGCCTCCACAACTTCTCTTCTTTAACTCGATCTAAATATTTGTAAGCTTTAATCACTTTCCTACGATATTTTCCTAATACACCCTTCTCTTTCAAAAGTAGCACCTTGATATCAATATGCATTTTGTTCAACTGAATGATGATTATTACTTGACTGCTATTCAATATTATTTTGCTATTCAGCATTTTTTTCTCTTTTTCTTTGTAGGAAGTACGCATATTCAGTAGCAGAATGCTGATCACTTTAGCTTTTCACTTCCTAGTTCTGCTTATAGCCGGCTTAATGGGAATGAACTTGTATTTGAACAATATGGAATATCAATAGCCAAGTTCAAGCCTATAATCAATTATGACAATGTATAATTCCTACCTTATATTATCCAGTTAGACTTTTCGGCAGTACACCTTCCAAATGATTCTTGTGCTGGATATGAACAATTGGTATCACTTCTCCACGGTTAAGAACGTCAATTCACTAATAAAATCAAAGATATAATACCCTGCGATTTTAAAACAGGGTGTTCCAAAAGACCCCGACGAATGATCTTTAACCTATTACTTCGACTCCCAAATTTTGGACTTAGTGAATATAGTCTATATGAAGTTCATAAATTAAAATAAGCTATTACTCAAATACAAGCACAGAATGATTATCTAAATTCTTAAAAACAAGAAATTAAAAAAAAGTAATTTTGAACTCACACATTTGGTAACAAATTTTTCAGTAGCTGTCGAAAAATTAATAACCGAAACTCATCATAGTAGTTTGCAATTGGTATGTATAACGGCCACAAATGAACGTTTTCTGATCGCTCTTCTTAATTTTCAAATAGTGGAACAACACTTTGATGCTATAATACAAAGCATTCTTCAAAATAAGGTTAACGATGCTCTAATAAAACCTGCTTTAGCTAAAGAAATGATCAGACAGAATATAAACCTAAGAGGCACACTCATGGAGAGGGATCTTAGACTATTTTATCAGTGTTCAAAAGCATTTTTAATTTCATTTGACTCAGAATCTTCCACTTTAGATATAATAGTGCAAACTCCAGTTGTTCGTACCAATGACTATCATATTTTATACAAAATTTTTAATAATGGATTTCTCTGCAACACATCTCATATAAGTCTTCAAACTCCTGAATATGCAATTTGGGCGGACCAAGAAATCTATGAATTGGACTTATTACTGTGTCAATCTCATAATATGTTTTCTATATGCAAATTACAAGCACAACTACGATCTCAGATAACAGACTGTCAATATAATTTAGTTTTTCTAAATTCAACTAATAGCTGCCGTCTGAAACCTACTTTATCACGGACTGAGGAATTTTACTTATATACACCTATGGGACTTCATCTCACAACATGTAAACCCGTTAAAATTGCATTCCAAAGGAACCATATGTTAGCTGCTGACGCTGTTAAACCCTCATTAACTTACTTTTTTAAATACGAAGAATTCCAGCGTATAATAAGAGATACTTTGAATCTTCTTACTAGAACTTCGTCGAACTTTACCTTAATATATAGAAATTTACCAGAAAACACAAATTTGAATTTTACTCATAATTTCCAGAACTTACAGCGTACCATTACTTCAGTGAATTCTTTACTTCAGCATGAAAAGACTTCTTTATTGGATAGGATGCCGGAATTTCATCTCTCTAATGCATTTCCGTGGACCATACTTGCTATTGCTACTCTCATTATTATATTATTGATTGGCCCTGGAATATTTTTATATTTTGTTTAGAAACGCCTTATTCATAACAATGCCTCATAAGCATTTTACTTTATAAAGTATTTCCGATAATTACCAATCGTAATTTGAATCGTTTTCTCTTCTTCCATTATGAAACATCTTTATATATCTGTATTAATAGCAACTTTTTTAGTATTGGTAACTCTTTATCATTTTATATATATTATATATCCATCTCCACTCAATACCAAAAATATCCAAGAGACCTCGCTTAGAAATGTCTCCTCCAATTCCAATGGACACATTTAATACAATTCATACAACTAAAGAGCGACCGAGTCCACAGACTCCAAAACCCCTCACTATAAGTGAACTAATATATATATATATATATATATATATATATATATATATATATATATATATATATATATATATATATATATATATATATAATATTTATTTTAAAGCCAAAGCTAAAAACAGCCCTAAATCGAGGGAAATAAAGTGACATATAAAAATGCACCAGTCCTGCCTGTGACTAGGGAACAACTATTTAGTGCTTTCTTCCGCTACGTTCGTAACGGTATTTTTTAAACAAGCCAGGAGGATGTAATATCCCATGTGATATTGTAAACAAACAATTCTACATGTCAGTGTTTACAAACACCACCACGTGGTTCGACAAGAAGACTTCACAACAGATGGATCTACAATCACTTGCAGACGACCACTTCTAGCCCCTCCCACGGAGCAGAAGACATCAGAGCAGCAGCGCCACCGCCACCCAAGGAACCCTATAAATTGGATGGACAAAAGCAATTCAGTACCAGTTTTCTGGTGACCCTCCTCTAGTCTGCTACGGGACTTTAGGAGTAACCTAACCCCAGACCTTTAGTCTGCTACGGGACTACGCCTATCCTATCTTCTGGCTTAGCCTGCTACGGGACTCTGTCTGGGAATCCTAACCTCAGCCGCTTAGCCTGCTACGGGGCTCTGTTGGCCACTTAACCCGCCTCTGCTTGCTACGGAGCATTGGTTCCTTAATTCCCTTCTGCTTAGCCTTCTACGGGGCTCTGTGGAGATCCTGTCTGCGACCTTACGGTCAAAGACAACCTATAACTAACCCTGTATATTAGATAAATGATTATTGTAGTATTTTGTAAAAATACTTTTATAGTGTAGTAGTTTTATAATAAAACTGGTAGTGGGAGATCGATTCCGGACAATCTTTTTATTAAATGCTCTATCCATACCTATATGGGACAAAGTTTACATGGTAGAGGCTTTGAACAGCTCAGCATTGATCTGAATACTCCCCTACCGGACAGTATTTTTATTACTTGAAAGTCAACTCTTTTTTAAGGTATGTGATTTTCTTAAGTGTACAATTAGTGAAATTAGTGACTCGATCTTGACTTTATTTTAGTGCATGCCTCATACTAGAACAGGAAAGAACACTTTCCCGGAGGACGGTGCAAATATGGAGCAAAATTCGCGCCATTTTTTTAATATACCACACTTCACTAAGTATTCGTAACACGCTACGGAGGTCCCCAATAGATTTTTTTATGCTTTTCGACCATCTTGCGTTATTGCATTCTTGGAATGCTGAGAAAAAGAAAGAACTATTACCAATGTATTTACAAGACATGGCACTCGATTTGGTACTACAGTTAAAGGCCCAGAACCGGTTAGGTGCACTTAATTACGAACAATTAAAGGATAAATTAGTTGACTTGAGTATACCAAAATTACCGGCATATCGGGCAGAATTTGATTTTTTCAGGTCCAACAGGGCGAAATTAAGCCAATAGATGCGAAACTTTACAATATAGCCTCTCTCTATATATATAATATATAATTATATTCTGTACCTTAAAGTAGTGATTTATAGCCGCTTTATCGTGCAGTTCCCTAGAGTAAGTCCTAAAATTTTAGAATTTTAGAATCATGTGTTATTTAATAGTTAAATAAAATCAGTTTCAAAACAGACTGTACCAGTCTATGCCTCCAAAGGCAATAAATGATCAGAAGCACAAAGAGTTATTATTTCGTAGAAACTTCTAGTCTTATACTACTAAGTAAGTGTGTCGCAACATTGTCGGCCTGCGTCACTCAGTAAAGTATGCCATCAGGAAATAGGTCGGGAATCACTGCCTTTAAGAATAGAGTTGCATACAAGTGGAGCACTGTGGCTTAGTGGTATGGCTATCAGTTTCGGTGGGAGGGATTCCTAGATAAACCCCAGGCCATGGAGATTGTGGTGGACGACAGCGTGTCTATGATGATTCTCCCATGTCCTCCTACACTCATATTCCAAGTAGTTCTCCGATAATAATTCACTTTTATTAATTTCTCGTCTCCTTTAGCCTACAGCGCATAATCGAGGGAAATAAAAATTTCATTTCATTACAGTAACATACAATAAGAAAAAAGTAATGCGTGTGTAGGAGTTGATCCAAGTAAGTCCTACGCTGGCATTGTTTTTTCCTTTTGTAAAGTAAGATGAACACATCCTGCCGGGCAACGAGAGTTTCGTACGACTCTCAATTGGGTGAATTACAGGAGTCAGTAATTCTGGTACTGCAGGTGGTACCTCAGTGCTAATCTGAGATAGGTAGACCTGGGATTGTAACTCCTTTCTGAGTTCCCAGAGCATGGATTGAACTCGGATCAGGTTGTGGTTATACCGTACAATTCGGTACCTTGCAATGTTGCGACGTCTCTTGGCACCGAAATGGAGATATTAGCTTGCCAAAAACGCTCCGCCACAAACATTAGATATACTGCTACATTCCCAATCGCTACGAAAATTTCTTCCACCAGTAGGTTGCCTATAAATAGGAGATACATTTCGGTCCAACATTGCTGATCTGATAAGAAGGAACCTCTCCTTATACATGTGACAGGGGAAGTGCGCCTTTCTTGAAGGTGATGTAAGGTCACTGAGCTGAACGAAGTTAGAGATCAGTTTAGGCATACGACAAATACAAAACATGAACATTTTCACTAAAATTGAAAACTCCTTCAAAATTTATGACGTACGGTAATTTAAGATACCCGGAATATTTTTATTCAACACACCATGAAACATTAGGATTCCTGTTTCCATTGCTCTACGAGGATGGATTAAAATATGAAGTTTCATATTTTGCCTCTTTCTAGTCCAAGACTGCTTCAGCCAAGAAAATAACCTCCCAAAGTCATGGTTCCTAAATTTTGAAAGAGTGCCGTAGCCCGGGTTCATGTGGAAGACACTTAATTTTCAAATACGTTCACACCTGCTGTATATTTCACAACTGCCAATATTCTCCTTTAACCAAACTCGGTGGATAAATATGCCGAACAGAAAGGTAATGTCTTTCTTTTACAGGTAAAATATGTAATATCAACCGTGTCAGTACAATACCTTGTGTCTACAGCTCTCGAAATCGGATACGAGATTGTGTATTGACATGTCGGCGCCAGGTGTAAGTTACGTGTCATTAAGATAGTCCATTATCATACTCAGTTTTTTGCATTTCTGCCTCTTCTACTACTAGGTGAACATTTCTTAATAAATTCAACTTAAAGTTGAAATTCACTAAATATTGCATTGACACTGTCTATATAGTAATATAATGTTTTTTCCAGAATGGAAACATACACTTTGAACAACGGGAAACTGTACTGCATTCCGCACTTCAAACAATTATTCATTGCGAAAGGAAATTACGACGAAGGGTTTGGAGTAAACCAACATAAGCAGAAGTGGGGAGGAAAGGAATTTACTAACGGAATCCAGGAATCCACTGTGATGAACAGAGTGACGAATGGGAACTACTAAAGTTCTGTCAAGGCGTAGCATGTAAACAAGAATTTATATTATGACTGTGAGACAGTATTTTGTTTGTAGTTATGTGGGATAAATATGAACACACATTGTTTTGAATCGCATAGCGAAAGTCTTGTGCATAATAAGGATCTGAAGGATTTTATATCAATAAAACATACAAGAAACAAGTTAATCTATGAATTCTCAAGGTACGAGAAAGTAATATTATTTGTTATTAATTTAACGTAGTCATGTTTAAAGGAAAGAAATGATTAATTTGTTGAATTGTACAGATAGTAAACAGAAAACGTTTCTTTAGTTTGTACGTAAAACTTTTAGAAGGAAAATAAGTAGAACATAATATTTGGTGTTCTGTGACTTTAGGTATATGTAGACACGAATATTCTTTATAGAGAGTGTACATAATGGGACAGAGATTTCAATTTATAATTATCTTACCCTAGTTTAACAATATTCAAAAAAGATATTTTTGCGTTTTTCTTTAAGTGTATAATGTCTGGAGGTATTCTATTTGCACATAGTGATGAATTGTATATAGTAGTGTTACTGTATAGGCGTGCGTATTATGTACTTACTGAATATTCACTAATTGTAAAACCTGACCCTATCTATTTATATGTTAATGCTTTTGTGTAAAAGGATATACATCGATCAAAGTATATGTGTTATTGTACTTTTAAAATGTATTCTTACTTTAAAATTATATTCATATCTAAGTTACAAATAAAAGTAGATGAATAATAAGCAAGTATTAAATAAACAATTACCAGTAAGCCTAATGTATAATACTTTCCCGGTGATGAACAGGTATTTTTAATATCTTGTCAAGCGAATGAAACACGTTATAATAATTAAAATTATTCACCTAATAATGTTCCCCGTCAATTTTTCCTTCAATATTTCGAGTGAGACATTCAACCACTTTTCCTCAGTGGCACAAAATGGCTTAAGTCCTGTTTCACAACACTATCTTCACATTGTTTTTTTTTTTTTCTCTTTCTCTCAATAGTAATACTTTATGAATATTGCGTTAAATTTTATCGACACTTATAGTACCTACCTTTCTCATAGTTACCGATTATTTTATTGTAGCCCTTACTTTAATGCATTCACTTCATGTACTAATAGTCTTTTCCTGTTGATGCTCTAGGTTTTCTTTCCAATGAATTCTTCGTAATCATAACGTCGCCATAATTACTAAACAAACAATTATTTTAAATGTCTGTGTTAACAATGTAGCCAGGTCAAACTGTTTTACTATTTTTTGTATGCATATGTGAACCTCAAATTTTAATTCATGGAGTTCCAAGCGTATTATGTGAATCCAACCAATAAATATGTAATAAATAGAGACCGGATGTTTAGGCACTAAAAACCTGGAAAATAGGCAGGCAAATAGGCACTAAAAATTTAAAAAATAGGCAGTGGAATAGGCACTAAAATGTAACTCGAAATAATGAAGATAAATACTCAATATAATTAAAAACTAGATTCAAGTCATAGATAATGTTCAAAGAATATAGAAACATACTTCTTTGTTAATATCTTCTGTTATTGCATATATATAAACGAAGCTTGTTATGCATTCCATATATACTGGGAGAACCGGAAAGATGTGCACATACGTCAAGACGTGATTCATAACATCAAAAGAAGACAAAAAGTCCTTTTGCATGTTGTTGAATTCCATGTCATGTAGGAGTGACAAGGAGGCGAACTTGGAATCCAAAATCAAATCCTGACAATGGAACGAGACATAAAGGTGTGCACATACTTCGGGAGGTGATTCGTGACATTCAAGAGGAGTTTTTGTCTTCTTTTCATGTCACGAATCACCTCTCGAAGTATGCGCACATCTTTCAGTTTCGTTCCAATTGTCAGGATTCGATTTTCGATTCCAAGTTGGCACTCTGCCACTTGTACATGATACGGAATAAAAAAAAAAAAAAAAAAAAAAACAAGGACTGTTTGTCTTCTTTTGATATCACTAATCATTTCCCAAAGTATGTGCACATCTTTGAAGTTCACTTTGTATATATATATTGCAACGTACTACGTGCTTGTGTTTACAAACACCTAATATACACATATATGTGTGTATTATATATGTTATATAAATTATATTTTTCCCAATGAAGGCTTAATTTGAAGAAAATGCATAGAAAAGGCAACATTAGGCACTAAAGCAATTATTTAGGCAGTAAAGGTCGAAATAGGCAAAATAAAATTGGCTTAAATTGAAACTACAGTAAAACCTGTCTTCAACGGACCCTTTATTAAACGGAAAACTGTCTTAAACGGAAATATTTCACGGTCCCATGAATTTTGGAGAACAAAACGTGTAAAACTCCCTTCATTAAGCGGAAACTGTGTTACGCGGACAACGGAAAGAAAAATAAACATTTAACGGAAAATTCTGAGTTCCGGACTACAGCGTTTAGAAGATGTTTAGACATTCTGTGAGACATATACATTACACTGTCTGCGATAAAATGTTCGTTCTTTTGTTAAATATTTCTGAACAATGTTGATCTTCCCCAACCACTACTCATATTCACCCCCACAAATTGTCTTTAATCTCCGCAACTTAATCAAGAATCATACGGAATGTCGGAAAAAAGAAAACGAGATAGAGGAAGAAGAGGAATACGATACCGAGTTCCAAGAAGAGTGTAGAATAAATACATATAAAAATTCTCTCAGAAGTGTAAAGGAACTGCAAAAATTTGCCTTAAGAAAAAATGATTCTGATTCACTTAGTATAATTTCACAGGCTAAACTGTATGCGGAAAGTCAAGCAGCCAAGCAGCAATGTACACAGAAAATCCTGCTTGGCTATTAGAAAAATAAAGAAAACGTGTGCATAGCATATTTTGTATTCATTTTAATTTTTTGTGTATTTATTCGTAGAAGAAAGAAATACTGTAATCGAACAATGTACGTACAGCAATATATTTTCTCAGTATGCCCCTTTATAAGCATGTATTAAAAAAAAAAAAAAAAAGGAAAGGTCTACCTCCACTAAGCGGAAACCTGACTTTAACGGAAATTTTTGCAAGTCCCACTCGATTCCGCTAAAGACAGGTTTCACTGTATAACCCCCATATAAACTTTAAAACGTTACTTTTGATCATATCTTTAATATTAAAGAATAGGCATTTTGCCTAACATCCGGTCTCTAGTAATAAAGATTCTTTTTATTATTATTATTATTTATATATATATAACTGGTAACAATTCTGTCCCAATTCCTATCAAGATTTTCTTTATCAGTGTTGAGCTTTGGACTTTGTGTCTTTATGCAATATGCTTCATATGCATTTCTTTCAATATTTTAGAAAGCGCGGTGTACTTTCAAATACTGTATCGAGTGTTCAGTAATTTGCAGATGCTTTGATAAAACTAATCTAGTTTCCTTGTACTTTCGGGATTCCCTTATGTATTCACAGTCCCTATCAAGAGTTCCTTCATCGATTCAGCTTTGGATTTTTTTTTCCGCTATGGAATAATTTCACATACATTTCTTCCAAAATTTCAAGTTGGCGGTGAAGAACTTTCAAATCATGTACTGAGCGTTTGGTTATTTGTAGGTATTTTGATAAACCTGATACAGCTTCTTTGTTCTCTCGCAGCTCCCTTATGTAGTATTTTAGCCAAGTGCTAATATTTCTTTTCGTCAATTTTATATGACTAGCATGATGTGTAGAAGAAGTCTCGTAAATGCCGCTTAAAGTATTTTCCTCTGCAAAATATTTTTTTATATTGGTTTAATGATCTTTCAGTATTCCTGGGGGTTTTAAGGCTAACTTTCATGTTATGCTTTTTTTATATTTTTCGTTGTATGAACGACAAATTTGGAAAGAGTGGGAAGGAATCCCCACTGTGAGGTCTTATCTGTTCGGCTTTTTAAGTTTCTAGCTTCCCCATTAGTCAACCATTAAAGGCAGTTTTCACATTTCCATAGCCAGTAGACTGTAAACATTAGCGAGACCTAAGTTGGTAATTTTCTTAAGTCCTCTGAGAGATCATCTTGTGTGCCAGCAATCTATACGCTCTAATATATATGTTAATCCAGATGTTAGCTTTAACCTGTCAAGGATGACCTGAAGTTTTGTGAAGAAAGAAATTATTAGCTAAAGATTTCTTATTCGCCTTTGATTGGAACTTATTAAAGTTTCTGTAAAAAGTAATATCCAAGGAGGTATTGTTTTCCTCTAGTTCTTAAGTAAAATTTATTTTGAAATCTATTTCGTGTAATATTTTTCAAAAGAAAGTGCAGTTGATAATCTTTGTATATTATAAAAGAATCGTCAGTATGATTATAATATTTATACATTTCAATTCAGGGTTATATACTGTAGGATGTTGGTTTCGTAATGGTTAATCTATATGTTAGCCAACAAAGGAGATAGAGCATAATTTGTTAGCACTGCACCATGACAATCCCAGAAAACGCGCAGCATCTCCTTGCCCAACGATGGTTGGGTATTCACCTTTTTCGCCGATAGTGAATCTACGTTTCCACAGCTTGCTTTGCTTCTTTGTCTCGGTTAATGACAGTACACTCAGCACTCATCCATGGGTGTTAGGCGTTTAAAGAAATCATCTGGATTGATCTGACACAGCTGCCACATTTCCGCTGCTGCCTCGGTTGGGCGGGCCTTTTCAATGGGTGTAAGCAGTCGTGGATACCAGCGTGCAGTGATCGTTGTCATGTGCAAGATGTTGACAACTGATCCGTGATTGATTTTGTTACGTTGGATCAGATGAAAAATTAAATTTCTTAGTTACAAAGAAGAAAACTTTAAAGAAGGAAATAAAGGGGATATATATAGTTAAATATAATGGAAAAATGTAATGTAATGTAATAATGTTATGGCTATCTGTAATAAAATAAGAGTTGACAATCTGGTTTAAAGAAAAGTAGAAAGAGAGAAAGAGAATTAAATTCCTTTGCTTGTTGTAGCGAGTGCTAGTCAAGGTCATTCATACCCGATGCAGGATGTGGCAACAACGCATAATGTCAACAAGAAGACAGCAATCTCTCCTCCTTGATTTGATCTGTGGTGTTCGTGACGTGAGGAACAGCTACGAGAATTGAGGAACTCGTGTAACTCATTTTCCAGCGCAAATAACTAAATCACAATAATTCCATACAGGAAATTATAATTCACTCGAAGAAATAAAAAAGCAAAGAATAAATGAGGTGATAGCGAGGGATATTGTGAATTTGTTTGAATTAATATCTTCATTTCTGAAAATTTGCTGTTTTTGCAGTTTGTGATTTTCGTAAGAGACGATTTAACAAGGGAATAAATGAAAGAAAGTGCGTGAATAGCTACTGGTTGATCATATTATTAGTGTGAAATTCCTTATTTCAGAATATTTTGTTGTTTATATTCCGTAATACATGATTCTTTATTAAAGAAATATCGGTTATAAGTCTTGTTGGGTTGCAGAGTCCTGTACTCGTATTTGACTGACCAATAAAGTTGCCGTCTTAATCTACACTATGTCCTCACTTAACCGAATGTATTCTTGTTAAATGGCCAAAGAAATACAAGAATATTGATCGTACAGAAGATATATTGGCGAAGGTAAAATGAATAGTAGAACGAGAAGTAAGGTGGGTTGAACTTTATTGTTGTCCGTTGTTATTTGTGTTCCGTTTGGTTGTTTATTTTATTCCGATTTCCTTAGGCTTGTTGACCATTCCTCGGTTTCCCGAAGGCACTTATATTATATAGTTGATAATCCAGTTGCATATGAGGAATGGTTCTTGAACCAAAACCTCAAATCTCAAATTTCTATATACATTAAGTTGCGATACTGTGAACTAAATTTGGATGATTTATATTTATTGGTTATTACACAAAATTTGAATTACGTTAATAGTAAAAATAAAAAATTGGAATTACGGAAAAGTCAGAGTTGTGTCTCGTGGGCCGTCGTTTGAGAAACGCTCAATTTACAAAGTATTTTGGAGTTAACTATAATCTTGTGAATTAAATTTATTATATTGAATTGGTTTCTGAAGTCAATACTTGGGAGAAGAATTCTGGTTTTGAGAATTCCGCCCAGAAGCAAATTCTTTTAAATTTGAAAAATGGATAAATTTGAATTTCCTTATTTGTGAGTAAATTGAAACTGGTTATAGTAAAGGAATTTAATTAACAAGACCTTTAAAGATTTACAAATTATCTCACGAGATTTTTTTTAAAAAATAAGCCTGCTTATGTGTAGGTGATCTCGGGTATAGTCATTACGTAATCAAGATCAGGAATTTGTGCTAATTCGATATTTTTGTAAATCGAGACAGAATTATATTAAATTAATTGTCGACATATTTGAATTTTTCTGATTTAAAGACTCCTGATTGATATAATTCAAGTATTCAGAAAGAAGTGTTTTGATAGTAAAATTCGATTTTTGGTATTTGGCTATTTTATAAGATCTAGAGGGTCGTCGCCTACGATTTCTTTTTGAATTTTGTATGTTATTGTAATAAAGATTGTTATTAAGAAATTTTTGTTGTTATTATTATTCTCATTATACTGTTGCTAATAATTTCATATATCATCATCATCATAGGTATTCTACCCTTACTGGCAGGTCACTTGCAGCAGCTGAGAAGCTTTCATGCTCCACGGCCCTCCGCTAACCTCTTAGTTTTCATGTATGATCTTTTTGTTTTTATATCATCCATTAATTGTAGTCTCCTTCGTCCTCTGACTCTCTTTCCCTCCACCATACCCTCTATGACGTCCCTCATGATACAGTTTCTTCTTAGGCAATGTCCCAACCAGTTTCTCTTCCTCTTCTTAACAATATCTAAAAGTGTTCTTTTCTCGCCCACCATTTCTAACATCCACTCATTCGTTTTCCGCTCGACCCAACTAATTCTTTCCATCCTTCTCCACACCCACATTTCGAATGCTCCCAGTCATTTTTCATCACTTTTACGTAATGTCCATGTTTCCGTCTCATGCAGTACATCACTCCACACGAAGCATTTTATCAGTCTTTTTTATCAACTCTCTATTCAAGGTCCCACAAAAAAAGACTTTACTTCCTCCTAAAGGCTTCTTTCGCCATTCCTATCCTTGCTTTTATTTCACGTCCGCACTTCATGTCATTACTAATAATACCACCCAGATATCGAAAACTATTCAATAGTTCTATTTGCTCTCCTCCCACTTTTATATTTGACACAGACCTCTTCGTTCCAATCACCATAGTTTTTGTCTTTCTAACATTTATTTTCATCCCATATTCTTCAAAGCCCATCCTCAGGTTTTCTAACATTTTATTGATTTCCTCTTCAGATTCTGGAACAAGCGCCATATCGTGTGCAAATCTTATGCATCTAATCATTCTACCTCCTACCGAAATGCCGTCATCATCATGTGAACTCTTTTTCACTATCTCTTCTAGATAGACATTAAATAGTGTTGGCGAGAGGCAGCATCCTTGTCGAACTCCCCTTCCGATTGCACTCTCTTCCGTCAGTTCTTTCCCTATCCTAACACTTACTTGTTAGTTCATGTATAAGTTTCTTATGAGTCTTCGATCTTTCCATTCCAACCCTATCTTCTTTAGAACTCCCAACAACAATTCCCAATTCACGCGTCAAAAGGCCTTTTCTAGATCTATAAATACAACATACACTTCTTTCCCTTTTTCTATAAATCTTTCACCGATCGCCCTTTATAATACAATAACATCTCTTGGGCCCTTACCTCTTCTGAACCCGAACTGCTCCTCCTCAACTTCATTTGTTCTTCCATATAACCTTCCGTTCAGTATTCGGAGAAAAAATTTAACTGCATGAGATATGAGACTAATACTTCTATAATCCTCACATCTCTTTGGGTTCGTTTCTTAGCCATCAGTATCATGATCGTTTTCAGGAAGTCTTTTGGCCACTCCCCTGTCTCATGTATTTCATTTAGTGCTCTCAAACGGGTCGGGTCAGCTCGAGTCGTGTTACGGGTCGGGTCGTGTTGTCGGGTCGGGTTAGCTCGAGTCGGGTCAGTTCACTTTGGTCAACTGAGTTTAGGTTGAGAAACTCGGCTGGAGTCGAAAGCTGCTGTTTTTCACTAGCTGCCTAATTAAAAATAGCAATTTCCAATTGATTTTATAGAAACCATAAATCTATTTTGAACACTTGCAGCTAGTGTTTTTATGGTAAATGCTTATTTTTGTACTTGTGTGTACTTTAATTTTTAAATGTGGAAGATTGATTTTACCAATCGACTGTAATATTAATATCTACGCCAATATGGAGTCTGGATTTAGAACAAAACTAGAAGTTGTTTAAGCAAGGCCAAAAGAAAGATTAGATATAGACGACCAAGCCCAAGCAGGGCCGCGTTGGCTCAGTGGTAGAGAATTCGGTGCATGGTGCATGGTGTCCATGGTTCGATCCCAGCTTGTGCTAAGTGGGCTTTGTGGTGGAGAAACGCAGTGTAGTGGGTTTTCTCGGGGTTCTGCTTCCTTCCACTTTCTTCATTCCACCATTGCATTCATTTCTCATGGTCACCATATCCCTTAGCCTCGGTGCAGAATCGAGGGACCTTAAATTGAATATTTCATTTTATTTCACCAAGCCCAAGAACATCGATACAAGAATAAGATAAAGATTGGATATGCAAGACGAAGTGCATAGTAATCTTGCTCTTGGCCTTGTTTTGGTTATCACCAAGTAGCGATGAGCATATTTTCTTGCTTTCCATATAGTATGAAAGACCATAATCAAAATCACACTTGGTCTTCATTTGTACCGATGAGGCGAGCATTCTTGGCTCTTGTATAGCATGAAAGACCACCAAGACTACGAAATGCAGGACCAAGACTTGACTGTGCAAGACAAAGAATAAGACGCAGTATTGATGACCAAGACCCAGGGTGTGAATTGTTTGAATTTCATTTGTTGGGTTGAAAGTGATTGATAATTAATTATAAAGTACTAATTTTATTTCTACTGTATTTTTAAATTTTAAGTTACAAAATTCATACTATGTATCTTCTTACTTGCAACTATATATACTGTAAAATACGTTTTAATTACCGAGAAAGAAAAATCAAAGTAGCGCGGGTCCCGGAATCATAAGAACCTATTTTGGAATGAAAGTTGAAGGGTTGGAAAAAATCACAGGTTTTCTCCTCTTTCCTCAACCCTTATCATTGTAGTTAAACGATTTCCTTTTGTCTCTGCTAAGAGACTCTTGCTACTGCCTTCCGAAAAGAGGCCCTGCAGTCCGACTCGTTAAGAACACTGACCTTGAATAAAAATTTCGTCACATAGAAGTAAAGCAAAATAAATAAATAAATAAATTTCTTCCACGTCGGACATTGGTATCAGTTATAAAAAGAAATAACCAAACCTCAAAAGTGCCAAATATTCATGAAGATGCATATACAAATACCTCGCTTGATCTAGCTAGTGGTTAACGTGTAAGACTTCGGTACACGTGGTCCGGGTTTAATTCTTAATGGGAGTGCATTTTGGCGTTCACCCAGTGTCGTGAACATAGTGCTCTCAAACGACTCGGGTCGGCTCGAGTAAGCTCGTGTCGGGTTGTCGGGTCAGGCTACTGAGGTCGGGTTGTCGGGACGGGTCAGCTCGGGTCGGGTTGTCGGGTCAGGTCAAACGGGTCGGGTCACTCGGGTCATCGAATCGGGTCGGTCTTCAACCCGACCGGACCCGACCCGTTGAGAGCACTAATTTCATTGCATAGTCGGAACAATTCTTTCTTTCCCTTGTCTCTTATATTTTTAATGAATTCGATTGGTATATTATCTATCCCGGTTGTCTTTCCATTCCTAATCTTTTCAAACTCATCCCGAAGAATACTAAATCCTTTATCATCCTCACTTACTTCATTTTCTACTTCAACATTTAGGCTACACGGTCTCTCCCTACTCTCATATAAGTCTTCCACGTATTCTTTCCATCTTTCTATGACCTCATTTCTGTCGCTGACTACCTTCCCATTTTTATTTTCTACTGCCATCGTAATGCACCCTTGTTTCCTCCGAAATTCCACAGATTTTACCTCCTTATACATTTCCTCATATTTCCCAACTCTTTCTAATTCTTCTGTGTCCTCGCATTTTATTTTGTAGAACTCTTCCCTCGCCCTGTCAGTTTCTCTCCGTAATGGGGCGTTTACACTTGGTCGATTTAGTCGCACGGCTAAATCGACTCGTTGCATTTGCGACTAAATCGAAGCAACTAGGCCGAATCAGATCGATGGATGTGTTCAATTGTTTCAACCGAAATTGAATGCTGCTTGTCGACTCGCTCTCCTCTGGTCGATTCGAAATCGACTGGCAATTTTAAAGATGTCCAAGCAAGCAGTAATTGGTACAATTTGCGGTGTTATAGCAGAAGAAAATAGAACGTCTTTCAATTCAGTTGCCAGTCGATTAGTCGCCTTCGATCAACAAGCGATTAAATTGAAGTCCCGTTTACACGGTCGATTAAGTTGAAAGTGACGTCAATTCAACTGAATCGAACGCAAATCGACTAAGTGTAAACGCCCCATAACTCATTATTCAACTTTCTGTACATCTTTCTGCCCTCTTATGTATCAACCTGTTTCCACGTCTTCCTTTCCCTCATTTCTGCAACATCTGCTCTGTAACCCATGGCTTCTTAGCCGTTTTGTGTTCGCGGTAACCTACTACTTCTTCTGCAGCCTGCTGTAAGCGAAGTTTAATGTATTCCCACTGTGGGTTACTATCTGCGCCTATTCTTTTCTGGTTTGAATATTTTTCTTCGAATTTTTCAACGAAAAGTTTTCTTATTTCCTCGTTTTTTCAACTTTTCAGTATTCAACACTTCGTTACCTACCTTCTCTTCTTCTTTCCTTCTTCTGTCTACATTTTTCTGTTGAATATCTACTTCGGTCAGCACAAGATTATGATCAGAGAAAATATCAGCCCCGGGAAGGGTCTTCGCGTTCTTTAAGCTATACCGGTCCTGTCCTGAATCATAACGTAGTCTATTTGATATCTTCCACCGTCTATTGGTGATTTCCATGTATATCTTCTTTAAATGTGCTGATTGAACCAAGTGTTCCCAATTACTAGTGAATTCTGTCTACAGAAATTCACTAGTCCCTCTCTTCTTTCATTTCTTTCGCCTAAACCATATTTGCCTACGATACTATCTTCCTGTTTTTCTCCCACAACTGCATTGAAATCTCCCATTACAATTACGCATGCACCCCTCTTCTCCCTATCTATAATTTCTTCTATTTTCTCATAATTTTCGTCTACTTTTTCAGTTGCATGCGAAGTAGTCGATGCATATGTCTATCATCACTAGATCCTTCGTTTTCCCTTTAAGCCTTAACATCATAACTCTATCATCAATAAATTGTACTTTCATTACCTTCTCCTTTAAACGCTTTCCAAGAATTTTTCCTACGCCATTATCACCGCCCTTTTCTTTACCTGAGTAAAACATTCTATACCCTTCGTTGTTCAACATCCCACTACCTTCCCATCTAACTTCAAAAACTCCTACCAAATTTAGGTTATTTTGTTTAATTTCTTCTTTAAAATATTCTAATTTTCCTCCCTGTAACATAGTACGTACGTTCCATGTCCCTATCCTAAACCTTTTGCTCTTCTCTGTCTTTTCTTTTCTCTGTCTCTCTTCCCCCATTATCACTTTTTCGTCCAATAGTCCTTCCCAAGCCATCCCCTTCCCGGAGATCCGAATGGGGGGGATATTTTACCTCCGGAACTATATTTTGACTTGCGAAAGACCATTGTACAGATGTTCTCTATTGTACGGGAAATAGAGTGGTGGTTTCCCGTTGCCTTCCACCGCGCAGTATCCCAGCCGTTAGTCACTCTGACTGGGGACTAAATGTCCAATGTCCGTACCAATCACTCAGTGGCGGCTGGTACTATATGTTGCATGGTTGTGCAACCGGATATTTTTTTAAATACTAAAAATATTTTTAAGTGTTAAAGTAGTGTATCAGTAAAAAATAAACCTTTGCTCTTGAGCGCAAAACAGTATTGATGCATTTCTGAAAAAAGTCAATTAAAAAACGGAAAGAAAGAGAGAGATTTACCTTTCCAGTGGCAGCGAACGTTGCCACTGGAAGCAGTAACATTGAGCATATGGCAGCGAGCTCCTATCTCTTAACATGGTGAAGTGGATTTATTCTTGCAACGCTCCTATCTTCCCGTATTGGTCCCTTACGGTTGCATTTTTTCCGCAACTGGTCAGCTTCTGTAATAGTTACGAATTCCTCCGCTTAGCAGCGCTTGACTCAGTTAATAGGGTGAGGAAGATACAGACGCGTGGAAGAAAGAAGTTATTCACAAAACATAAACTCGCAAAGAACAAATATAAGTCTGGTGGTAGCAGGGACGGATCCAGGCTGAGAGTTTGGGGGGCGGTCGTTCGAAGTCAATAGATTTTATTTAACATTTATAATACAAAGGTGAAAATTCTTGGGATAATATTTATTTTTAAAAAAATCCTATTCTGGGGGGAAGGGGGGGTCAATCGAGTCTCCAAGAAGAAAATGTCTTACTACGGGTCTAATTCCTAGCTCTGTGTCCTTCGTGCACATTATTACGTGTTCGATTTCCGGCGGAGAGCATAAATTAATATCAAATCATTCACTTCCAATACTCATCTGTCTTCTTTAGCCTAATTTGCTGGAATGTTAAACTATTTTTTTTTTCATTTTCAAAGGAAAACATCTTAGATTTCATGCTTCTTTACAGACAAAAAAAAAAAAAAATACGAGGTTCCTGAAAATTGACTTTTTGTTCCGTATATTTATACAAAGAAATTCTAACAAAATGCATATTGTCGGAGGAGAGAGGTGTTTCTGGACCCTAAAGAAAATAAAGCGGAAAATATTTGCGGTAGCGATGCTTTCTATTCAGAGAAACTTGGCGAGCAGCATTTCAGATTTCAATAAAGTCATAGAAAAATTTGAAGCCCGAAAGATCGAAGAAAGACCTTCCATTCTAAAATAATGCATAGTTTATATAATTAAATAATTTTGTTTAACTGCGTGCATGCAATTTTCTTGCTTTTTTTTCTTCTTTTCGGATTAACGCCATCATTCATGGCTTACAGCACATACTATATATTCGATTTATCTCGTGTTCAATAACATGAGTGTAGAGGTTTTGTATATAAATAGTGTATAAACGTACATTGATAGTGGTTGTTTGAAAAAAAGGAAATAGCTTATATATTAAATTAATATTAGAGAAATAATTTAATCAATAATATACAAATAGAGCTTAAAAGACTTTCCTCTTCATATTTCCTGAATATTTCTTGGATAGGACTCAAGAATGCTGGGGGAGGGGAACACTTGAGCGTACCTACATACCTTTGATATTGCAACATTGCAACCGGTGCTTGTACAGACTACGAGCCGCTACTGCAATCACTATGATTTCCGCCAACTTGGCTACTGGAGAACTGCTGCCTTCTCCTAGAACACTCTTCGTCTGGCTACTCCATTTAGGCCAATTCAGTAGGATGGCCCTTCTGGTAGTGAACTACCACCAACATAGCTCTAAATTTCACTTAGCACGCAATCCTTCCCACCGGCACATAAGTGTCTTCGTAAAGGTGGTGTTTATCGGGGAGGTTTGCTTTTTAATATATATATTTATGTTTATATTAGTGGATTATCAATCATTCCTCTCTTCTGTTGTTCCAACTGTGACTTGCTTCCGTAGTTCCTTCTCCAGCTTACTTGGATGAAGGTTTATTTTGTTAACTTTTATCTGGGGCAGTCGCCTCGATTGTGATAACGCCGGTCTGCGAGCACCAGGGCTTCCACTTCTCTTGCGATTCCCGGTTCTTCACAAGGAGATGAGCTTCCACTTCTTTCTTCATCATTCAGACTTATTTGACCACACTGGAAGCATATGCGCCAACTAACCATTGTCATATGATGATGCATTGTTGCCATACACTTGCACCAACTTACCATGGACTGTTGCAGGGTTCTTTCCCTTCAAATAGAGAAAATGAGTTCCCACTACTTTATCTCCCTTTTGTTTTAATATGTACTAGGACTACAGACATGTACCTGCAGAGAAAAAAAATTCAGGGATAATTAAAGCTTCTCTCTTCGTAATTGTTCTGCAAACAAACTTTTAAAAATATTTTGTTTCCAGGACATTAATTGTCCCTTGAGTGATAATGTCGACGCTCAGATCAAGAAGAATCTGTCTGAAAAGTTATGAGTGAATTAAGTTAGTACACTGACGTTATTCTACCTACGGACAGATCCATATCAATTTAATGGAAACAAGTCGGATATACAGGTTGGCAGTGGTCAGGCAAGGATCGTATCATCGTTCTGTTGATCATGGTGTGTTACAGCAATCTCCGTATTACGTAGGGAGCAGTAGAGCGACAATGTGCAGTGAAATAAGCAAACAATCATAGTGTAAAATAGGCTATCTCTCTGATTTCCGAAGAGGAGAAATTGTTGACACTCAGTTATTTGGTGCGAGCAACAGTGGCAAGTGAGTTAGGTGTGTGTCGCGAGAAACAATGTTTAGGGGAGTTGCTAATTGACAGCAGGGTACCCTACCTAAACCGAAGGGCAGTAAACGCAGCAAACTGTAAACAATATTATCAAGGCTTGTACCACATATTATTACGATGTTGGGCCCTCTTGGATAGATTTTATTATATTTTTACCGCATGAAGGATAGAGGACCGAGGTTCATGTTGAACATAACGAAACTATAGCCACTGATAACTGCAGGAGCACGTTTAATACAAGTACAGACTAATAATGGTAATAACGGCACTAGCGAACGTGATATTTAGAAAGCGCACAAATATGTAATAATATTAACAAATATTTACTGAAAATACGAAAGAACATATCACTACTGGAACACAGTATAAAACATACCGTACGTTACAGAATTATTCGCAAATTATTTTATTACTTTATTGTTTCAATATTCACATTTCTATTTTCAGTTTTCTAAAATTCAAAACTTTTCAAAATTATTAACATTCAGAATAATTAGCTTAACTTCACCATATTTCAAAATATTAAACAATGTTTATGCCCGCTTATAACAATTATATGAGATATTTCAATATTAACAGCAGTAGTAATAATAATGTATTGATCAGTATTAATAGAGTCTACCAAAATACTACATTTAATTTATTTATTAAAATGGCTTACTTTATGATAGTTCGTCATACGTGAAATTTCCGAGGAACACTGTTAAAAACAAACTTATTGAGAAAGCAACTGATCTAAACAGAAATTGAGAATATAGCTAACGCGAGTGAGACTTTGAAAGGAAAAGGAATGAGTGCTACCTAATGTTTATTACAATTTCGATTATACCAGTACATACAAGAATTTAATTGTACCATTGCATACATAAGCTGGTTAATTACTTCCTTGTCGAAATACTCATGACTCCAATGGATGTCGATGACTGATGTAAATGACATCCTCCTGGCGATGAATTTCAACTGCGAAGCCTACTGGGCTCTCAAAAGATGACTGCTTAATCTGAATTTGAAATAAAGTCGCCAGTCCTGACTTCATGCTGCGTTACAGTATATTCGTTTTGAAACAGGGTGTACTTTGCTAGCTATAAATATTTTTAATTTTGTATCATATTCAATCATTCAGACAACACTAGTGTCCTCCGCTTGCGCAGAACGTGCGGGCTTGCTAGTATTTATTTATTATCCATGACTAAAAACATAATTATTTTATTAACAGCCATATCTCACTCCCTATTTTACACCAAGTAGCATTAAAAAGACCGAATGAAATCCAAATAAAAACGTTAATGTTCACCAAATTTTCCATCTGATATATTTTTTAAAACACAAGTTACAGCATATAAAAATATACAGTATTCACTAATTAGTTTAGTAGCATTCTTTTATGGTCCATACCGTTTTACCGTAAATTATTAATTATATGTAAACTTTAAAGCTGGTCGTGTGGGGGGCCTGGCCCCGATGGGCCTCCCGTGGCTACACCCCTGGGAAGAAGGTAATCCATACTACATGAAAGGGTTAAATTCACCGCTTATTCTTGAGTGATTTTAATCCCAAACCATGGGGATGGCGGAAAAGAGTCAAATAAAGCGTACATCGTATTGCATAGAAACTGAATGAATTGTAGAAAATTTATCGTTGAACTCGAAAAGAAATGCAGGGGGACTATGAGGGTAAACCCAATAACTTATTTCATCCTGCTGTTAACTCACTGCATAGGGAAAAATCGGGAAGCTTCAAAGAAACGTATGACATACTACGCCAAAAGCGAATACTTTCTAACGAAAATTATCGTTATATATATATACTAGCAGCGTTCACCCCGCTTCGCTGCGGTCACCCCGGAACGCTGCGGTCACCCCGGAACGCAATAAACGTTGTTACTTAGATAATTTTTACTTTTTCGCTTTCAAGTGATATGATAAAAACCATAGAAGATTGCAGTAAATGTTAACATTATATCGCCTGTCATTTATGTTAACCCGCCCCGCTTCGCTGCGGTCACCCCGGAACGCAATAAACTTTGTTACTTAGATAATTTTTACTTTTTCGCTTTCAAGTGATATGATAAAAACCATAGTAGATTGCAGTAAATGTTAACATTATATCGCCTGTCATTTATGTTAACCCGCCGAGTGACACGGTCATGCGGGTTGCATATAAATACGTTTATTTTTATACCTATGATGAACTAACAAAGGATTTGTACGTTATGGACACTTGAATGGTCAATTATCTCAAGACACTGGTAATTAAAAATTAAAGTGATATGATAAAAACCATCTAGGGTCCAAATCCTAATAACCCCCCAAAAATGAAAGAAATTGGTTCAGCCGTATTAGCGTGATGAGCTAACAAAGGATTTGTGCGTTCTCTTTTATATAATATACTAGCAGCGTTCACCCCGCTTCGCTGCGGTCACCCCGGAACGCAATAAACGTTGTTACTTAGATAATTTTTACTTTTTCGCTTTCAAGTGATATGATAAAAACCATAGAAGATTGCAGTAAATGTTAACATTATATCGCCTGTCATTTATGTTAACCCGCCCCGCTTCGCTGCGGTCACCCCGGAACGCAATAAACTTTGTTACTTAGATAATTTTTACTTTTTCGCTTTCAAGTGATATGATAAAAACCATAGTAGATTGCAGTAAATGTTAACATTATATCGCCTGTCATTTATGTTAACCCGCCGAGTGACACGGTCATGCGGGTTGCATATAAATACGTTTATTTTTACCTATGATGAACTAACAAAGGATTTGTACGTTATGGACACTTGAATGGTCAATTATCTCAAGTCACTGGTAATTAAAAATTAAAGTGATATGATAAAAACCATCTAGGGTCCAAATCCTAATAACCCCCCAAAAATGAAAGAAATTGGTTCAGCCGTATTAGCGTGATGAGGGAACAAAGGATTTGTGCGTTCTCTTTTATATATATATATATATATATATATATATATATATATATATATATATATATATATATATATATGGCTAATTCCATTTGACTTACACGACAACAGACGTCAGACGGCAGTAAATATTATGTATTACAAAAATTATAAGACATTTTCATGGGCAAGTTTTAGGTTATAAATAAGGGGTAATAAGTCCTTCATTCAGTTTTATTTGCAGCATTTAAATATATAAACAAAATGGCTGAAACAAGTCTCTAAATATATACGTGACTTACACGACAGTAGGAGATATCGTGTTTTGAATAACGGTTAACTATATGAAAATTCTGTTCTTCTATTGCTGCAAGAAAACTAAAACATTTTACATATATTAAGTAGATACCAAGCTACAAGACCAAAAGAAAATTATTATATTTTCTGTATGTATTTTAAAATATATGCCACAAATATAACGTGACGTACACGACAAGTCTAATATCATGTCTTTGTTTAATTACACCTTCAAAATCTATTGGCGGATAGAGTGGCACTAATGATTTAGAGAGATAAAAGGAAGTTAACAGACAAAACAAGAAGTTAACAGTTGTTTTATTGGAGCAAAATTGTCAAATTCTAATTTATGTCTGTGATCGACGTCTGTTAATGCAACATAGGCCTAATCTTTCTGTTGCGGTCAATACAATTCTTTATCTTGATGGTAATGGCGAAGAAATGTTACATACAGTTGTTCTGATTCTTTTCTCCACATCTAACAAATATTAAATAGTTCTTTTTTCGGCGAAGGGTAATAATACCCTGTCTCCAGTAAAGTATTTCCATCACTTCTTCGCTGTGTTTATTCCCTTCACATGTGCCAATGAACAGTTCTGGAATGAAATCGAACTTCCTTCGTGGTGAAGAAATATCTTAGATGAGACAACATTCAATAGTATACGCTGAAGCACAATGAAAGTAGTGCTAGTTTCGTGTTTTTGGAATATTACATATTTCTTTCTTATGATGTTTCCATTGGCGCATCAACTCAAATTTTTGAAGTAATACTCTTTACTACAGTATATTACATGAATGTTCAGTAGTATTGATTTAGTCTCGTCTACATAAAAGAGATACCGCGCCTTGATAAGATAGCTAATCTATTGTTTAACTATGGATAAAGGCAGATAGTGAGTATAGAAGGAGCTGATGCAATAGGTTGATGAAATTGGGTTAGGAAAGGAGAAAGGTCAATTGAATGATAAAGAACACATATGTTTCACAATGATAGATGACGAAATAATGTTAGGAAATGAGAAAAGGGTGAATGACCACTACGAAGGTCACAGTGGATGTTCCGTACCGCATGGCCGCTGGAAATGCCCCCTTCCCTGCCTTGCAGGGACACACAGAATGACCCCCAGGACCCATACGAACAGCATGTGAGCATATTTTTAATGTTTCGTATGGCAAGCCACACTCCTTGGCAAGATCCCCTCCCCTTCTCCTTTTTAATGAATTTTTTAAAAAATATGAAATTATATTTATGTGAAAAGATGGACACAGGAATCAAACTCGGGAAACCCTTTAATAGGAAAAAAGGGAAATAACTTTATTTTATTTTATTGCATTATTTTGTATGTCCAGCCATACTTGGTGCCCGTACTAAAGACGGAGTCTTGTTCTCGCACATCCATCACCGAAGAACTTAAGACATGAACTGAGGTTTAGCGCGTTTTGAAAACCCGGATGAATTGACCTTTGTACGATTAGATAAACTTGTTGAACGTTGATATATGACGAAACATCATGTGACGATGAGTAATTTTGACCCGTGATACGTGATTAAACATCATGTGATAAGTAATCTGGGGTACAACCGTATGATTAAGTAACATGTGATGAATTTGAAAGTACTTTAAATACAAGTTGGGGGCCGCGGTGGCTCAGTGGTAGAGCGTTCACCTCTGGTGCTTGGGGTCCCGGGTTCGATCCCAGCCCCCACCAAGTGAACTTTGTGGTGGACAAACACCGTGTGCGTGGGTTTTCTCGGGGTTCTCCCGTTTCCTCCCACTTTCTTCATTCCACCATTTCATTCATTATTCATCACCGTCTCCTTTAGCCTAACCGGCATAACCGTGGGACGTAAAACTTAAAGATTTCATTTCATTTCATTTTAAATACAAGTCCTAAAAGAAAAAAATATATAAAGACACACAACGCAATCGTATGAGAAGAAGGACCACTGCGATATTAATATTGAAGCATCATTATCTGATGCTGAAACAGAATTATATGAATCATCTTCAGATGAAGAATTTGATATTGATGCAATAGATTCATCAGTATTAACAGTTTCAGAAACCCCAGCATCATCACCATCTTCATCAAGATTTTGGAGTTTAGACTGTTCTTGTAATAGTCAAAATGTGGACCGAGAATGTATAAAGAAAGCTATTGAAAAATGGGAGTTTAACGACACATTAATATGCGATGGTTGCAGAGAAGGATCGTATTATGTTTATGCACATGACTATGAATTTACCCCCAAAATCATTGGAAGTTCGTGCTTGGAGTGTTATAGCAAGCCCTAGTGTTGAAGATGATGTGTTTTACCTGTATGCCAACACCCTCATTATCGGAATATTAACAAGAGAAAAATTTTATGAGGCATATTTGTAATTATTAAATGATATAGACTATTTCCCGGAATTACTAGAGGTTTTATTAAGAAAAGACAGAAGGAAAAATGTATCCGAATAGTGTGCGTGTTTTGTGTGTTATGTAGTGCTAAAAATGTTAATGTGA
This sequence comes from Thermobia domestica, assembly GCF_964235325.1. Classification (NCBI taxonomy): domain Eukaryota; kingdom Metazoa; phylum Arthropoda; class Insecta; order Zygentoma; family Lepismatidae; genus Thermobia; species Thermobia domestica. The sequence continues at coordinate 182,895,603 of NC_137458.1, read as the reverse complement.
ATTGTGTATTAAAACAATAAATGTATACTTACGTGAGAATAATCCGTTGGATTGCAAATCAAGTACTCTTCATGATATTGGATCATTTGCAGCAAAGTATTTATCTCTTGATAAAACTCTTGGTGAACTTTTTGAATTGTATGAACAAGAACATAGTGAAATCTCATTTATATGCTTTATGCGTAAAACTTGTGATCTTTTAAAAAATACAGAATTTTTTGGACAAATTATACCATATTTTATTCAGCGCACAAATGAAATTTCACCTTGCGTAAATCAATACATTATTGATATTCAAGATTTTAAAATGTCTGATAACGAATTTATTATTCGTGAGTTTTATCTTAGCGCATGTGATGATACAGTAAATTTCCATTGCTTGGTCAAATTATCAATAGAATATAATTTATTGTCATTAGGTTGCCAAAAACAAATTGATTGGCTGACATTGAATTTACACGGTTTGAACTGGGATAGCAAAACAAGATATACTGTATCATTTATACGTAACCTTGTATATCAATTATGTGCAATGAATTCAATTTTTTATTTTAAAGGTTTAGAAAAATCTCTTTGCATTAAGAGAATATTTGCATTAGATAATGTTATTGATTTAGAAACAAAACAATTTCCAGCATTAAATGATTTGTGTGGAAATACATTTAACGAATATTGTTCTTTTCACAAAAATGTAAAGAAATCAGGATGTGCATATCGTAACGCACAACAGTTGAATTACTGGTGGAAATATGAGAGATCAACAGCATTAACTAATGCATTATCAAGATTGTAACGAGGATTTGTAAATTAAATGCATGATTATAGTTTAAAAATTTTTATTGTAAAAATTATATACAATAATAAAAAAATTACTTGTGTTTTCTTTTTAAAATGTTGTTTACATGTTTATAAACAATATCATCATTCTTTTTCAAATTTTTGTTGTTAAACAATTTTAAACACTTTTCAAATGATTGAGTGCGAATAATATGATGCAAAAAATATAATACAAAGTATCCGCATAACACAGAATCATCGTGCTGATACTGTTCAGTTTGTAAAATATAATTTAGTATTTTTGGATAAAAAAATTTTTATTTCCTTGGGAATGTCCATAGCAAGACTGTCAAAATAGAATCCATGTTTTTTCTCATTAATGTACACTGCGACCCAGTGTGATCCACTTGAATCGGATGTATCAAGATTAATTACAAGTGCTGCAGGTGGTTCTACCATTACAGGAAGTTTGTCAATAGGATAAATCTCGGTAACACTTGCACCAGTCACTTTATCAGTCACTAACACTTTTAACAATTCGTCACTATACATTATTATTTTTTAAAATTATATTTTAGTAGGTATGTAATTATCACTGTTTTTCACATGTAAATCAATCATACACTTTTACATATTCACTATATGGTAATGCTTCATGAATATTGCACCTATATTGTCCAAAACGATGTTTATTATGTGCACACTTGTGAACGTGAAAACTAAATGCAGTATACTTTATACAGTCTATTTCTTCCAAATTTGTAACATTTCTTTGCAGAATTTCTTGAAGAAAACACTTTCTAGTTAATCCATACGTGTAAATACTGGTGGTATTTGAACAATATGATTGAAGTATTTCCTTAAGAAGTGAATACTCTACATCGCCTTCGTGCCAGGTAATGCCATATACATTTTCACTTAGATATTTGTTTGTATTTATGATTGGCTCAGACAACTTATTTAATGGATATGGTGGTTTAAATATCCAATTTTGTAAAAATGGAACGTCAGGATTTACAATTGCTAGTTCCTTTACAATAAATTCCTCATCATTATTATGGAATGCGGAGAAGTGTACAACAACCCGCATTCTACTGAACTGAATAAATTAGAAGGTGTTATTAGTATAAATATTTCTATCTTTGTCTATTTGTGCTAACGAATCAAATTGAGCATAGACAATATATGTAATTGGTTCAGTTAAAGTTTCTGAAAATGATACTTTTAAATTTACAGGAGAATCACGAACTACATCCCAAGTGTTGTCATCTAAAGTTCCAGTTGGAGATAGAATAAAAGCATACAGAGTATATCCATTACGATATTCTTCAAGAGTAACAGTATGTGAATAATTTTGATAATATATACCAGTACCTGATATCAGAGTATAGTAACTTAGAAGGTATAAATCATTATTAAAATCAGGAGTAAGGGGGTTGGGAGGGAATGATTTTGATCCAACATGTAATTGCAGTTTGTTAACGTTAAAGTTCCGGAACTCATATGGATTAAGATGTGATTTTCCATTGAAGGCTGTGTTGGAAATGAAACCAATAACCAGACCTTTAGGAACATTACCCAGAAAGAGATTATCAAGGTTATATGACTTGACTTGTGCAGGAATAGTATAAGATCTTGTTTCTACTTTTGTGAGAGGTAACTTGGCCGCTTCTGAAACCATTCGTGTATTTAATTGCATACCTAAATCTGCAGCGACATCAATACGACGTACATGTAGAATAACTTCTTCAAGTGCAACTTTATAACTTGTATTTTCAGGAGACATTAAACAAAAGTTATCTTTACTACGATGTAATTTTACACGTAAACTTACTTTATTAGGAAGCATACGATCTAAACTTACAATATCAGTATGAAGACGTCCGTACATTTCAAAAGATTTACTATTTTTAATTTTATTGGCACGCTTTTGAAAACCAGCATTTGTATTATTTAATTTATTAAAATTTTTTGCAGTATCTTTATGCCACATAGCACATGCTAAATGTGTTGGAGAAGCATCATGAGAATAATTTAATAAAGTTTCATGTATGCACGATAAGGATAAGATCCTGATGAAGAACTAATTAATTTATCATTTAACGAAATATCAATCTGACTAAATAATGAATGTAGGAAATTATTTACCGGTGCAACATCATCATTAACTAAATTTGTTCCATCAGCTTTTGTAATTTTACAACGTACATAAAGATATAGATATGCAGGATGAATAAATTCTCCTGTTTCTCCACGAATAAAAAATTCAATTGGTCCTTCTGATGTTAATGTAGAAATAGGTCGATATTCAGCATTTATAGTTGCTTCAATAGCTGTTTGTGTCATTGGTATTGAAAAGAAATCAAATTCATTGGTACAGCATTCAGAACTATCGGAATTTAGGAGCGACATTATGAAAAGGTATCGTTTATATGTTTACGTTTTGTTGGTGGTCCAAAATTTACAATTGCAGGAGCCTTTCTTTTGCGTAACCGTCTCTTACCACTACCAGTTAGCAACTGTCCAACTTTATTAATTGCTTTTGTCCTTAAACTATCATCAGCTTCTTTTACACGTGCACGAACCGCTTCTTTAAATGGCTTATTTTCCAATACATCACCCGCAACTTGTATACCGGTTTGCAATGCTTGACGTCCTACAGTTTTTGTACCTTGTTTAGGAAATGGTATTGCAAAACGAAATAACCCTTTAAAGAAACTCCCTATACCATGTCCCCTTTGATATACAGGTCCTGAAAAATATGGTATTCCACGTCCACGATGTAAAGTAACACGTCTAGATCTCATTTTTTATTATTATTTAACAGGAGAGCGTTTAAAATGAAGTGTTACGGTCAGTGTCCGAGATCGAAATGGCAAATTTCGCCCTGCATGATCTTTTAATAGTATTTCAATCGTGTTAAAACAAAATTTTGCAAGTGGCATATAATGAATATCTTCAAAAGTAATTGTTTGAACTTTTCCATATTTAATATCTAAAATTGTTGCTATACGCAATAATGGTGCTTTTGTATCACCTAAAAATTGATATTGTATAATGTCGGTATAAATAAAAATTTGATGTGGATATCCAATATCTACGTATGGCTGTTTGAATCCACGACGTTCTTTTACAAGATCTGATTTTTCAGAAAAACCTAATTGTAGAGCTAATGTAGGTGACAATGTAACAGATTCTATACGTTCATCGCATTCAACACGTACAATATTTGAAAAGCTAAACCGTATAAATCTTGATAATGTATTTAATTCATCTATTAAATGATGAATGGATGGGTAATATCCAACAACAACTTTACTTTTCGTAGGGTCTGCATTTTTAAATTTGTACCATACAACATTTTCACCTTCGGTGACGTTATAACATGTTAATGGAATATGTACTTCACTTAACCCTACGTACCAATCGGATTCTGATAATCGTATTATTTTTCAACTGATTAATAAAATGTGTTGGATTATTTGTAGGATATACATTTGTAGTAGCGTTTGAAACTAATGTAATGTAAAAACTATCATCAATACTTTCAGAAATCATTTTCGTTTAAAGTGAAGTGTCAAGTTTGAAGTCCCGAAACGAAATGGTAATTTTAAACCGTGTTCATCTTTTAAGTTTACTTCTATTGTATCAAAATATTTCTTTTCAACTTTAACATAATGTGGTGTATGAAACACAAAAGATTTTACATTACCGTGTTGTACATTATATACACTAAGTTTTCGAACTAACGGTCCAATATTTTGTTGATGTTTTACAATATCAACACATACATTAATTGAATTGGGAATATTATAATCTAAATTACATGGAAATTTACCCCGTGATAATAATAAATCAACATTTCTAATTTTTGTGTATACTACATTTTTAATATCGTGTGTATTTTCATTAATATGTTTTAATGTTGTAATCCTGGTGTAATACCAATCATACATTGATCTTCTAATTTTAAAGAATGTTTAATTAGAATTTGATTTTTATTTTGTAAATATTGTAACATACGAACATTTTCACTAATTAACTCAAGAATAGAATCGATAGAGGAATAATATCCCGGTGTTACTTGAACATGTTGACGTTCAACTTTATCATCGATAACAATAGTAATTATTATTTCTTCATTTTCACCAACATTATAAAAACTCCACGAAATATTAATTTTTGTTAATGCAACACCCCATTCCCCATCATTTAAATCAATAGGTTGTGCTAATTTAACGCGAAATGAAGCTGTTGTATTATTATTAAAAAGTTTACTACTAGCATTTGAAGGAAGAGTAACGTCAAAGTCATGTGTAAGGTTTGAATTCATTTTGCAGACTGAATAGAATCGGATCTAATCCATGAATTCATACTTGACGGATATCCCAACCATTTTACATCCATCCATCCATTTTTGCGTTTTAATACTTTTTCAATGAGATAAGTTTTCTTTGAATTTATAATTACTTTTTGTAATTCTTGTGCATAAAATATTCCTTTAATTTCTTCTCCATTCCAATCTTTTAATTTATAAGTCACACGATTAGATTTAATACATTTATCAACAATAAATATTTCTTGTGACCATTTAGGTAAATATCCTTTTTCCAATATATGTTTATACTTACTAACACGAACATAATCACCCGGACTAAATTTACAACTTGTATTCTTTTTATTTACTGTATTTCCGTATAATGTTTCCCACACTTGATTTACATTGGAATCATTTACTTCTGCAGGCGCCATTTTAATACTTGAATGATAGGAATGGTTATAATTATTGACAATTTGATCTAAGACATTAATATAACGATAAGCATTTTTTACAGTAAAGTAACGATACAATTTTTCTTTTAATGTTCTTATAAAACGTTCTGCTAAAGCACATTTATTTTCGGAATGAACACTATAATGATTAATTTCATATTCTTTAAACAATTGTTTTACATGACGATTATAAAATTCTGTACCTAAATCGGTTTGCACATTAAACACGGGTAACTTGAAATTTTTAAACATTTTTCTTATTGCTTTTGCCATTTCAGGACCTTTCTTTGTTTTTAAGGGGACACAATATGCATAACGTGAAAAAATATCAATACAACATAATATATACTTATAATTATTATTATACATTGCAATGTTTTGCATATCTGCCAAATCCATTTGTAATGTTTCATTTGGTGCACTAACATAATACTTTTTCCGTTGAAAAACTTTACGAGTTGGTGCATGCAATGCATATGCATCTTGAAAAGCTAACCAATTTTTAATTTTCTTTTTAGATAATTTTGTTTTACGATGTAATGTTTGTATACTGGATAAAGAATTAGGATTTGAATAATCATAATATATTTTTGATAATTTTGTCATTTTACATACTATATTCTTTCCAATGTTTAAATAAATTAGATACTGCTTTAGGACTGGATGATTTTCTTATTTTACGAATACGTTGTTTACTACTACTACTACTATTCATTTTGATGCTGGTGTGCCGATAAATTCTTTAGGAACATTAAGATCTTCTAATAAATTTTTAAATTCATGAATACCTATAGGATTTCTTGAATATTTTCTTGTACGAACAACATCATTTACTAAATCTATAATATTTGAACCAGGTATTGTTTTTCCTTGGATACGTACTATACCAGACTTATCCCACTGAATTTTATCGGAATTTGTCAACTGCTTTAATAATAGATCTGTTTTCCTACGTAGTGCTTTTGGTACTGATTCTAAAATGTCTGATACAAATGGTAAAATAGAAGTATTGTTATCCTGTTGCAAAGCAAGTGATGATGATTTTTCTTCTTTTTCTTCATCCTGAATAACGGGTTTATGTGAAGAAGATGTATACTGTAAGTAACGATGCAAAGCTTGTTGATATAATTTCCATTTTTGTTGCACACTAATATCATGCCATTTTAAAATATTCATTTCTTCATCTAAACATGATTGATGTGAATCTATAGATTTAACATTGGACTGAATTTCATGTATTGCATTTTCAGGAACTAAAATCATTTTACGTAATTCTGACATGATTATCGACTAAAAGTACTACTGCCTACTGCTGCTAGAAGTGGTCCCAAAATTAATGGTAGAAGTGCGCCACCTTTTTGTAATAACAACCTCTTCTTTTTCTTTAATGCAGTACGCTGCTGAGATAAAGCGCGCAAGATCTTTTTATGTCTACGTAATCGTTGTTTATGGCGTGAATTTAAAGGGACGTTTCCTTTTATTGTGTTTTTAGCTACTTGAGAAATTGTTCTTATTAAATCCCCTGAAGCATTTTGTAAAATTTGTTTTCGTTTTGTATTTTTGCATTTGCACAGAGCACGGAGCGTGTTGTAGTGTTGTTTTACCATCAACATCTTGATAGCGACTAAATAAAAATTTCTGTATGCATGTTTTTTATGTTAGCGTATACATGCATGATTTCATTAGGAAAAATATTTGTACGTATTAGCAATGCATCATTTGTTTCTTGGGTTAGGTCAAATAACAAATAAGTGTGAGGCTCACATGTTACCTCTTCGAATACATTCTCGATTTCCTTACTATATCGAGGCATAATTTGCCTTGCTAAATATTGCATTTGTAATTTATCACGCGGATTTTTAAATACTACAATATAATGTGCATTTAAACTAATATCACGTGCATGTTTTCCTTTTGGAAATAAATTTTGAATAATAAATATAACAGTCAACTTTTTATGATGTGCATACTTTGTAAATAAATTAGCAACATCGCCATTAGTTTCCGATATTAAATCATCAAGTATTAATAATGAATTTTCTTTAATTTCAAAATTATTCATGTCAGGTATCCCTTCTACAAAACGTATTTTTGCATGTGCATCCAGGTTTGGTATTACTGCACCATAACACCAAATAATATCATTAAATTTTATACTAAACATTTGATCACGTTCATTAAGTAATCGATTTACAAAACATGTTTTCCTGCCTTTGATGGACCCGCAATTAAAATGGTAGAGGGATGTTGTAACATGTTGTACTCAAATGAATGCATACAATAGAGCTTTTGCTTTATATACACTCACACATTCAGAAAGAAAAAAGATAGAGGTTTCTCAGAAAACAATCCAACTATTTGTAGGTTCACAATCTACGATTGTTCTGATCTTTTATAAGAAGCAAACAAACAAGCAAATAATTAACAACGAGCTTCTAATGAAGCGAAGGAAAAAATAGTTAACAATGAGCTTCTAATGAAACGAAAGAACAAGAATAAATATTAAAGCTTTTGAGTTAAAATAAATTATTTAATATTTCACACTCATAGAGTGCTCCTACCACTTTCAATAGGAAATTTTAACAATGAGCTTCTATAAGAAGCGATCCAACCAATAATTATCGACTTTCCATGGGAAATTTTAACATAATCACAATCAAAGATTGTTCCGAGTTTGTAGAGAAACGAACTGGTTAAAAAGAAAAAAGCATTCACACAAGACACATTTTCTCGTTCGTGGGCCTATATCCGTAAGGAAAAGTCGCACGTTTTCTTATTGGTATATCGTCAGTCACGTCATTTTCTTCAACACGTTTACGTTTTTTATTTACCTCACGGTGTGTCTTAGGCTCTGTACGACTAAAGATACGGGACCCTGGTTTACACACAATAGTATTTGGGTTTTCTATTACTGTGGACTCTAATTGTCCAGACACTAATTTATAGAAGCTCTCAAAGTTAATTTTTTGAGAGGTCCTATCGTTGTGTTATCCTCCTAATTTTGAGTATGTGCCGAACATCCCCTTTGGCATTAATCAGCTTATAACAATAATTTTTCGCGCCTAAACCGTAGAAGGTTGTAAATTCCCAACCTTCTGGAATTTCATCTGTTAGATCACCCAGATAGTTTCCAAGTGGTAACAAAGGTTCCTCATCTTTTTTCTGTATATACATACTACTGTCAGTGTCACAGTAAATGGCTCTGTCTGGTCCTACAGTCGTTAGTAATTTGTAAAGTTCAAGTTAGCCCACGAATTAATAAAGGCAGCTAATATGACGTTTGAAAATTCCAGTGGGACATTTTCAGTTTCATTATATCTATATGTGATAATTAAGTGATCATCATTAATTGGGACCACACGTTGAATTTCATACCTCGCCGACATTAATTATCTAAGAAACGTAACTTCGTCACTAACGATTACATTATGTGACATATCAGTGCGCTGTCCCCATTTGCCATATAATGAATTGAGGTAAAGTTTTGCACATTGCCTCAATCCCGGGTTCGTCCAGATGTTATCATAATTTAACTGTATGCCTTCATGGGCATAATAGTCCTCGATATATTTTTGTTTGTCTCCTTCATTTTTACAACAAACAGGAAAACCAGAGGCTTCCTGCTTCATCTGAAGATATGAATTCACATAAGTTCCGAACAAACCACCTGAATTCCCCTCTTCAGGATCCATGAGTTCGAATTCCCATATTTCATGTATATCGAGTATTTTGTACCCTTTTTGAAGAGCCAGGTGTAACTCTGGAGTACAAAACGTACCTGTAATAGCACACTCATTGTCACTATAAGTACAATCATCAGTGTTTTCCTCTTCCATACATGTCCGGCATAAACCAAAAAGTAATCGGCCTCCAGCCACATACGGAATAATCGGAAAATACAAGTTTTTCGGGGCCAAAATAGTGCATTTTACTACACCATGAATACTTTCCGCATCTGGAAACTCCGGCCCCGTATGTATCTTAGGTGATTTAACGGGCATAGGTTTACGTGACATCACATATGGATATAACGAAGTAATATCGGCGTAACATAACTTCTCATTACCCGTACAATTGACGTAAGATTTGAACACTTCAGTGAATCCGCCATTGTAACAATTCTTGGGAATAAGGAAATCAGGCAGGTTTGTACAACGTTCTTTAATAAACCTTTGTACGTCCTTATCCGTCTTTACCTTTTCATCCCAAGAACATTCCCAGATTTCGTATAGGTTTATACCTAAACTTTTCAGGTACTTCCGGCGGAGCATTGTTTGTTCATATCTTTTTTCCATTGTATTGTATGAGTCTTGAGCGTCATGTAAAATGTCGTTACGGTTGAAAGGGTAACAACGCGGGCACGAGTGTCAGTAACAACCATAAAATTCGAAGGCAGCGTTGAGTCCCTCATACCATCCATCAACTTGGTACCTACCAATATACTTTTCCCCACCTTTCCTAACATGCTGGATTTCTATCCCTAATAGTTTTTCCATATACATAAGCCATTGCATAGCTTTAGTGCTATACTTTGTCTTATGATGGAAACCCAACGCGGGAATTACGGGAATAGTATTTTCAGGTAAGTACAAAGTACGATATGTACGCATTGCAAGACCTGCAATGGTGGATGATGTAATGAAACATTGCAAACCATTCGTTTTCTCTTCAATAATGTCACTAAATTTGATGATCGCTTCTGCTAGAATTCTAACATCGTTTTCGCAATAAGACAGCATTTCCTTTTCGAGGTTAAACTCCTCGCCACTTGGCGCACGTTCTTGGTGCCAAGCTATTCTTGTTTTTCTTCCGTGCTTCGTCCTTCATGGTCATAGAATTCAAGTGGGGGATAGGGACCAACATAATTTTGATTTTCCTCGATGTAAAATATGGGAAATCTCCCTTTCCTAAATTTCCGCGCAGGCCTAAAGTTTTGGGAAGTTTAGATAATTTACATCCAATAGATAAATAACAATCTTTAAAGAAAACATGATTACCAATATTAATATTAAAAATTTTCTGACCCTGAATTACCACATTAGGAATAAGATGCTACTATTATGTGCCATACAAATTATACGTCTAAAGTCAGGTCGGTCTACCAGTACATGGTTAATAAAGTCCGTCATTGTCTTAAAAGAAAACGAACGATTTCCATTATTATCACCACAAGTTTTACAGGACTCATCGATACCTTTATTCATACAGTTGTAGCAAATATGCTTACAGCATACCAGTACTACCACATGTTCCGTTTCACCGCGCGCATTTGGTGCCTTTAACATCGTTTCTATATCATATGCAATGTACATAAACCTATCAGTATGTACAGGCTTTTGTCGTTGTACAAAACATGTATGAGTGATATCAACATGCTTACGACAAGTCGTACAAAAGTGTTCACCACACACATGGTTTGATTTTCGACGCCTGTTATCAAAGATGATACCGCAATTATTGCAGACCTTAACATTATCACACACAGATTTTCCGCCTTGATTACATTTCTTATGATTCTCAAAACATGTACCCTCAGCAAACTCTCTATTGCACGCATTACATTTAATTTTATTACTATCATAATTTCGTACGTGTTTGCATTCCCAAAAAGAACACTGAGTCACACTTATGTTTATATGCTAACCCATTATATGCTTGCAAACAATAATAGCAATACTTCAGTTTACCCGGTAATTTTTTAATGTATGTAATAAGTTCAAAATGACCAACAGTGTCACCTCTTTTATAGAAAATAAAAATCTTATTCTCTGTATACTCTCCCGGGTAACGTACTATATATTCCCGGTCATTATTTTCATGTTCCTCATACACCACAATTTGATACTCCCCACTTAAATATGATTGGATCAAATCCAGGTCTTTAAAATCACAACCACCCTTTGCTTTAACGTCAACTCCTGCCATCTCGCAGAGAACTTCTGCTTTAAGAACCCATGTATCATAATCTCTTGTTCTTAAATTATATACAAACTTTTGCTACTTGCGGTGTGCTTCGTAATCCACCACACAATTGTCATGGGAAGGCAGAACATATTATTGTTTTCTATGCGTATTAAACGCTTTTCCAAATAATCTTGATGTTTGGAATACATTTCAACAGCACTTGCTGCATTTCTTCCTTTTCCATGCATACTCTCTGCTACGTGAAAGCGAAACAATACCTCATGCCCCAAAAGGAAATCCTCATTTGAATTTAAAACTCGTTCAACTGAGGAAAGGACAGTTTGAGCAGAAAAATCGGGTTTTCTTCTAAATGGAACATACACAGACTTGTTATTTCTACTATTGCTACTATCTATGTACAGTCCAATATAATCTGTGGGGCGAGCATTAGATAACACATGTTCTAATGCAAAATTAAATAAGCTTTCAATATAGACCTGTGGATTATCAATACGTCTTTCATTATCCACAGGTCTAACCGCGATTTCATGGCTCGTAAGATGAAACTTGCGAAACCGTTTTCTGCTCTCTCTTACTACTTCGAAGTTATGATTACTCTGATTTTCCCCCTCATTATTATTTCCACTACCACTAGTACTACAATCAGTACTATTTGTACTTTTGCCATTATTGCTCCCATATCCAACAAATACGGGATCAGGGGCATGTGAGGGGCCAGGTTGAAGATCAGATTGGTCCCCATAAGCATGATTATCCTGTACACAAGGCTGATTGTATACAGGATTTTGTCCCTGGACTTGTTGCGTGGGTTTAACCACAGCATCGTCCACATTTTTAACCAATCTCCTCACTTCTTGTTCTTCATCGGAATTTAGATTTACTCCATCTAAAAATGCCAAGTCTTCATCACTCATGTTATAATTTTCTTCAGGGGTCACAGTTATGGGTGATTCAGATGGAATTAAAGATTCATTCAAAACAAATCGCGAACCAAAATCAAAAAAGTTGTATAACTCTGTATTATTTATTCTATCTATTTGCCCTTCTCCGCACGCCATTAAATACATATATCTGTTTTCAGCATAATTGTAAGACTCATTACTACGAAAAAATCCGTGCACGAATAAGTCAAGCACATCGGCGGCTGAAACACAATGATTTAAAAGTATAAGGTCATTACCTTCAAAAGCACGAAGAGCGTGTAGTAAAGCATCACACCTTACACTGGCTCGATGACCTAATCTCTGTAGCTCCATTATCGCCTTCCACGTACTGAAGACACGAGGATAGTCATCAAGACCGCGTAAAACTTGATGAAGGAAAAGTTCATCAATCATATTGAGCTCACCAGTGGAACACAGGAAATCCATCTAAAACAAAAAAAAGAAAAAGTTTGAGTTCTATGTAATAAACATAAATCTAGCAAAACAGGCAATAATCAATAACTTGCTTTGAAAAGACTATAAAAGAAACTTGCTTATTAATTACTGGTTAAAAAAACAAGGTCAGCTAAAGAAATGTTCAAGGACTTAGTTTTAAAAAAAGTCTTGTTTACTAACTGTTTGTTAAATAATTAATGGTTAAAAACAAGCTCAGCTAAAGAAATGTTCATTAAATTGGTTTTAAGAAGTTTTGTTTACTAACTGTTTTCAATAAATATATTAATAATAATTATGAAAGACACTCACCTTCTGATTCTTAGTTGTTCTTCAAAAATTAAAGTCCAAAATTGATAAAGATGTTGGGCACGCCTCGCTAATTTTTATTCTGCAACTGCAGGGTTTATATTTCTCGTTCAAATTAGCACACTGTAAAACAGGAATAATATTTTTAGACTTTTCACTAAATTCTATATTTTAATTCAGTACTACTACTACTAGCACTAATAATATTTATTTAAAATAAGTCAAGGGTAAACAACACGTTAGGTCCGACGGCGTACAATAAAATGATATTAAAACGGAATATTATGTTAATATATATGTCATTACATTAAACAAGTTCACGCATGTTTTAACGCAATCATGTGGTAAGTATTGCCACCTAGCGGCCTTATTCAAAAGCATTCAGTATAGTATTAAGTCGTCTGCAAACGGGTTCATAAAACAACAGGTCTCTGTGCATTTTTTCCAATTCCCATTCTATATCCGTTTGCATTAACAGTACAGATCTATGTAGCTTTATTCCAAATTCTGAAATATCCTAAGGCACATTCTATACGCATTTCCGTTAACAGTACACATGTATGTAGCCTTGTTCCAATTGTAAAATATCCTAAGACCCATTCTATACGCGTTTCCATTAACAGTACACATCTATGTAGCCTTATTCCAATTGTAAAATATCATAAGGCACATTCTATACCCATTTCCGTTAACAGTACATATCTATGTAGCCTTATTCCAATTCTGAAATAAGCTAAGGCACATTCTGCCCATCGCAATATTTATTCTCAAACTAAATATACCAAAAGAAATGGCCCTCATTCTTTACTGCGGCCCACCGCAATATTTATTCTCAAACTAAGTATAGCAAAAGAAAAGACCCATCGCAAAATTTATTCTCAAACTAAGTATAACAAAAGAAAAGGCCCTCATTCTGTACTATACACTCTATAATTAAGCTTCCCCTAACTTGTCTTTAAATATCCTCTAACTAGCCTTTAAATATTCCCTAATTACCCTTTGATTATGCCCTAAATAGTCCTTCAATATTCTTAGTATACCCTAACTACCCCATAACTATTCTTAGTTTGCCCTAAATAGTCCTTGAATATCCCCTAAATAGTCTTTCACTAACACATTGTGTCTTACAAAATTGTCTTTGACTAATACGTTGTGTCTTACTAAGTTGTCTTTGACTATTACATTGTGTCTTACTAAGTTGTCTTTAACTAACACAATGTGTCTTACATACTGTTTGAATAAATATTATGAGGATTGCAATCAAAATGGTAGACACCAAGGCAAATGCTCCGTAATAGCAGCCGTCTTATGAATATCATTACTATTATGGTCTTCTATTTTGTATATAAAATAAGTATTGCAATAATCTATAAAGTTAACTAAAAAAACTTTTGAAGGGTCCATTCGCAATTTTAAACGCAATAATTGTTTACAAGGCAGTATTGCACTTTCCATCTTGGTTTGCGTTAACGCAATATTCACTATTTTTATTTTACAAACTAGGCAAAACATACTTTTTGCTACAAGTACTAAAACTATAGCATAAAATTACCATTTCTTAGTAAAAACACATTTATTAATAAGTTATTTCAATTAGTAAAGACACTTGCAATTCGCAAAAGTTAGATACGGTATCGCAACGCATCATTAGTGGTGCCTCCTAGTGGGTGTAAACCTAAGTATTTAATCTCTTGTCTGATTCATCTTACTACACGTGGTTTGGAATAAGATGCACTTCGCGAAACGATTATACTTTATTTTTAGGTTTTTTTAAAGGTATACATTTTTTTCTACATAATTTACTACATGAATTTTATTTTATATTTATTTTCATGTCTGGTTAATTTATTATTAAAATTTAAAGGTATTTTCTATGTTGGTTAAGCAAATGATGTTAGGTTACAGTATTCACAATGGTGTTTAAAGGTATTTCCGCCATGCGAATGTTAGCCGGTAAATAAATGCAACTTGTTCTTTTTGTTTTAAAAAATCAAATTATATTTCGTATTTGTTAATGTAGGTGCTTGAAAATATAGCAGTAAGTGAAAATTAAATTCATAACAAATGTTTAGCAGTTGGTGTCCATGTGGAAAAAAGTGCTTGCATTTATACGGAAGCATGCGTGCATCAATTGCATTTAATAATTTTCAAGGTATGTCAAATGTACAGCAGTGGAGGTCCATTCGGGGAAAAAATGCTTGCATTTATACGGAAGCATGCGTGTAGCAATTACATTTATTAGTTCTCAAGGCAGGGCAGTGCAATACCGGAGGGTATACCACTCAGTGAAAATTAAATTTATGGCAAATACATAGCAGTTGGTGTCCATGTGGAAAAAAAGTATGCGCAAATTAAATTTAGGGCTCGGTCTATAAAAACCATGCGCGCCAACATGTTGGCAGGGCAGGGCAAAGCCGGTATGCATTTAAGTTGTTTCAACATAAGCAATCACAAATAAATTCAGGGTATATACATAGCAGTTGGGGTCGGTCTATAAAAAAGCATACGCGCCAACAAGTGGGCAGGGTGGAACAAAGCCGGTATGCATTTACGTTGTTTCCATATAATTAAGCACGGGCGCACAATAAAGTTACTATTAATTCAATTATTCAGTATTAGCAAACGCGTGGCAACAAGTTAAAACAAAATAATAATAATTAATTTATACATTATTATCAAAGGTGAATAATGCTGCGTTAAGATAGTACGAAACCAAAAGATTGTAGGATAAAGGCGCGTTAGCGACGGTCACGTTACGGTTACAGGGTCGTGCATTAAAGGGGGCGTTAGCGATTATGGCCAGCTTAGGTTAGTTTAGTAAAAAAAACGTGGTTTTCCAGTAAAGGTGCGTTATTGAGTATAGGCAGCTTAGGTTAGCTTAATAAAAATCCAGTTTTACACTGCTTGAATAAATATTATAATACATAGGCAATTTAATTTTTGTGCTAGGCAACTAATTTGTCCGCGGAAGTAATAATCAATAAATAAATGCATGCCAGCGCGCGGTATTAATACTAAAATATTTTATAACACGTTCTCAAATATAAGTTGGTGGCCGTCTTGGGTTAAATATTCGTATTAATTTTCGCGTTAGCGGACGTGCAATTTTAAAAAGTGCAAACAGCTTGTGCTAGGTGCACACAGTAATTTTTATTTCGTGTTCGCGTAAGTCCAATTTTAAAAAAGTGCAACCAGTATATGCTAGGTGCACACAGTAATTTTTATTTCGTGTTTGCGTAAGTGCAATTTTAAAAAAGTGCAATCAGTATGTGCTAGGTGCACACAGTAATTTTTATTTCGTGTTCGCGTAACTAAGTGCAATTTTAAAAAGTACAACCAAGATGTGTTAGGTGAACACAGTAATTTTTATTTCATGTTCGTGTAAGTGGAATTTTAAAAAGTATAACCAAGATGTGTTACATGGCAATGGCATTTTAAAATTATTTCCGTAAATGCTTGCTATAATAAAAATAAATCTTCGAGTAAACGCGCAACATTAATGGCATTTCAAACAAAGGCGCGGCATTAATGCTGAAAATATTTTACAATTGATCACTTTTTTTCTCACGTTTCAATGTAAATGCATGTGGGGGCACGTTAACAATTATGTGTTATACTTTTAAAGTGATTTACAATTTTACATTTGTTCGTTAGCCCTATGTTTAAATATTAATGTATAAAAGGCGCGTCAGTGAATATGTGTGGATATATATATATCAAGTACAATAATAACTTACAATTTTCTCTGGTCGTCCAAACTTTTTAGAAATCGGAAACACACACACGCAGTCACACAATTAATTACTATAAAGGCACTCTCAATAGCAACAATTATAATATATAGAAAAGGGAGCAAAGGGATTTATATATAAGTACTTTATTTAGTATAGGCGGAACCATTTTTTCCCCATAAGTCCGTGTGCTTTATTGCATATAGGCGGGGCATGCTCAATGTTCTCACCGTGGACATTGAATCCACACAATAATAATTGTTCAGTTCGGGGCATAAATCTCTAAAGTTAGTTTATTTTTTCCGTATTAGATTGTAATAACAAAATAAATGTTTTCGCCGTTCTCTGGTTATCTCTAGTAATAACGTTTTCAAATTGTTTATATATATATTTACAAATACAAGTTCAGTTTGTGATAGGACAAGCGTTCAATAACCCATCAGTTCTCGTGGTTTTGATTAATCTATTTTTTCTAAATACCCGTGTTTACCGGTTTATTTTTTCTCTATCATCAGTATCAATTAAACACGGACACATAAACTCGTGATCCATCTGTGATTAACTCTGTTAGATACCAGTCATGCTTGTAGATAATAAAGGTTTTTAACCTCGCACGTGATTGTTATTCAAAGTTCTCATTCTGATTAAGTTCAAATCATACAAATGTTTGTAGGTGATTGCAATTAATCTGTGTTTCTTGTAAATAAGTAAAGTCTATAATGATATAGGTTAATCAGTTTCCTCATTCTGATACGGTACAAAGTCAAGCCAAACGGCTTTTCTCTCGTTCATTTCAATTTCAACGGCTCTCAAGGAAGGATGTCTGTGCCATTTACTCTTCAGCTCACATGTAAGAAAGATGTTTTTAATAAATATTACCCTTTTCATAGTATACCTATTCCATTGTAGTAGGGGGTAGGAGGGGGAAGGGCTTATTTTAGATTTCTCACAGGCTGTTCGTATGGGTCAAATATGTTCACATGCTGTTCGTGTAAGTCCTGGGGGGCTAGAGGCTCATCCACTGTGGTCCTGCACAAAGGCAATCTTGGGTCCTGGGGGTCATTTCCAGGGGCCATGCGGTGTGGACCTGCACAGGGCCATTTCCCTTTATCTGCTCTCACCTTTTTTAACAGGTAGCTTGTAATGTTCTCACATACTGTTCATATGGGTCCTGCATGGGGGCCATTCACTGTCCCTGCAAAGCAGGGAAGGGGGCTAGTGGTCATTCGTTGTGTCCCTAAAAAGCAGGGAAGGGGGCTAGGGGTCATTCGCTGTGTCCCTGCAAAGCAGGGAAGGGGACTAGGGGTCATTCGCTGTGTGCCTGCAAAGCAGGGAAGGGTCCATTTCCTTTTATCTGCTCACATCTTTTTAACAGGTAGCTTGTAATGTTCTCACATACTGTTCGTATGGGTCCTACACAGGGGTCAATCTTGGGTCCTGGGGTCATTTCCAGGGACCATGCGGTGTGAACCTGCACAGGGCCATTTCCTTTTATCTGCTCTCACCTTTTTAACAGGTAGCTTGTAATGTTCTCACATGCTGTTCATATGGGTCCTACATAGGGGCCATGGGTCCTAGGGGTCATCCGTTGTGGTCCTGCACGGGGGCAGTCTTCAGGGATCATTTCCTTTTATCTGATCACATGTTCGAGTAATTATTTTTACAACTAGCTTCTAATGAAGCGCAAAGGTCATTCATCTATCTCCAGGAAAAAAAACCTAACCCAATTTCATCAACCTATTGCATCAGCTCCTTCTATACTCACTATCTGCCTTTATCCATAGTTAAACAATAGATTAGCTATCTTATCAAGGCGCGGTATCTCTTTCATGTAGACGAGACTAAATCAATACTACTATGTTCGGACATAACTTGCGTGCTCTCTCAATAAATTCTAAAGCAAATTGAGGATCAATTTGTCTTTGAGAGCCTTTTCCATAGTTCGTAGCCGAAAAATGCCAAGACATTTCAACTTTCTGCCATGTTATTAAACAAAGTGAATAATGTTGTGCACCATCAACCGACTGATAATTCACATTGTTAATCGGAAAACCCGGATGACACCCTTCAAAATCTTCCATAAGTGTAGACTTAAAACAAGCAAATGGAAACATATCTTGATGCAAACAATCAGAAATAATTACGCAAGAATCATGTTCTGTGGTTTCCTTTTCTTCAGGAAAATATATTATTGCAGTTTACATAGTATAACTGTGTGATATCCAGTGACCGGTTTGTATCTTTTCTTGTTTCATAAAACAGTAATTTCCACTAAAAATCAATTTGATGTAATATCATTTTTTTCAACTTCTCTATCTATTTCAGCTTCTGAACTACGCATATCTGAAAATGCAATAGAAAAGACGAGTGTTACATATCTGACATGTCCTAATTTCATAATCTTAAAGTAAACTTTGTTGTGACTTACATATTTTCGTTTAAGTAAGCATGTTTTCTACCAAGGAAGCGTAGTAGTAGGGCTAGTAGGACAGAGTAGTAACAGGCACGTAGCCAGGATTTCGCAATAGGGGGTCCGTGACGAAATACTGTGGTTACACACCAGGAGATCAATCAATCTAAACTATTTTACTGGCAACATATCCATATTGGTTTGTTAGGATAATAAAATGAGGATATGTTAGTAATTATTTTAATAAAAAGCTATGAAGAAATCTTGAGTAAGAGAATATAAAAAATATTGAAAAAGATAGTCTACAGAGGTCATTCGAACTTGGTTCTACTTGTCTTCTTTCTTCTTTTTCTTATCTTCGTTTAATGCCGTCAAGGATAGGAACGAAATCTCTTTCGAGAGTAAAGACATCCTATAAAATGGATTAGTGTTGCCGCGAAATTCAAAATGGCTCATATTATCGGTGATTCTGGGCATTTCTTAAGTTCTACGTGAGAGTCTATCTTATCCAATTGGTTTGTCGATCGTCATTTGTAGTCCATAGAATTAGCATGGATATAGATGGAATTCGGAATGCTCCATTACAATAATATTCATTTTTAACTTGACTCCTCCGTATTTTCCACACAAAGCTCCTCATAAGCAAGAGTAACCAAACGCTTGGTGTAGCTTTATATTTTTGACGGATTCATCTTTTTCTCGTTTCTTTTTGTTTCATACTTCGTTAAAATTTTTCATTTCTGGATTCGAAGGGGGGTGTCCGGTCCCCCCGGACCCACCCCTTGGCTACGTGCCTGGTAGTAGCATGGTAGATTTGGCTCGGTAGGTAGCGGGCTTAAAACATAGCTGGCATTCCTGACTGAGGTGTTCCTCATTCACACCAAGCAAATGCCGAGATGATATCCTTTCAATAGATCTGAAAGAATCCTTTCCCACATGCCCAGCTCCGTATTATACCGGCCTGAGCTTTAGATGCATAAAGGCAATAAATACCAATTTATAAGCATGTTTCTAAAACAACGAAAGAGTACGAGAAACCCGATAATAGTATTAAAAGTAGCTGAAGCTAGAAACTTTGGAACCACATATACCGGCATTGTTCCAGAGACAGTAGATACTTCCTGTCACGTTTTCTAAAACTTCTTTCTAGATCACATTGATTCACATTGTTTAACTTTTCTTTCACTTGTTACATTTATAGTCCAGTCAAGTACATTTTACACCCATATTTCATAATATTGCTTTTATCCTCCTTATCTTTCATTCTCTTACACTAAACATGGCACCTAATACATTAATTGAGTTATCAGTTCACTATTTATACGTTTTACTGCAGTTAGCTACTATTGGTAATGTAGTAACATTGCAACAAAATGTGACTTACACGACACGCATAATGTGACTTACACGACAGGGAAAGAAATGTGACTTACACGACATATTATATTTGTATTTAAAAGAGTTACACGTATTATTTCGGGACTTTCTGCACGGCCTTTGATTGCAGTCTGTCCAAATGAAGAAAATTTAGAATAACAGCTTTTTTGTTTAATTATGTATATAAATACATAAACTTATGTTTTCTTGTGACTTACACGACAGCCTACTTGGATAAATCAATTATTATAATTTTCTTGCTATTATTAAATTATGTGCAAAACAATGTCACTGATGTAAACACAAACATTATCTTAATAAATACCATACGCGATTTTCACTTACCTACAGGAATTAGCAGGAAAAAATTTTGTGTTAAAATCCAAATGTAGGTACGATATTCTGCGTCATGAAAGTGGTCACATTTTACCTCCTGCAGAGCCATCTACAAATCAACGTTGGTATAATCTTGTTCATGTATGAAAAATTCAGCATTCTTAAAAATGAACTTTAATACTTATGTAGGCCAAGGTGAAACTTCAAATTTTTCCTTCGTAGGGTCACTTATCGCGGAATTGACCATATATATATAATTTATGGCGGAGGTGAAATTACACTTTTATTCTTGCCAGATTTTAACCTCAAGTTGAGGGATACTCACGATGTTATAAAGAAAATATACACCAACTTGTCATAAAAAATTTACACAATGTATATTGAAATAATGTCTTCCATGTCCATGTGTAAACTTCAACACGAGATTGATTTTACCAACTCTCCAAATTTTATACATCATGAATTGCAAGCCCAAACAACAGCATTATTCCTGCAAGTAAAAGGAGGACACATAGTACGTAACCGGACTCCACTAGTTTACCATAAGCTCTTTTATTGTCTCAAGATGCTGAATCAATATCGAAAAATACTTTAGCTCCCACTGGGAATTGAAACTAGGATATACGTGGGAATCCACCGGAGTCAGTTTCCTTCCCACTGTAGCGGCAATCTTGACGGCAAGTAAACCACGAGTTACGGAAAGGTTCATTTTCGTCTCGTTAATGCGGAGCAATTGAGCAAGTAAAGTTTTCAAGAGAAATATTATGATTTTCTTAAACGATGTTAAACAGTAACAATTTATTATATAAGTTTATCAACATGAAACTAAATTTAAGAATAACGAAATAAAGGTGCATACACAAATATTAACATCCAAACCAAATTTAATCTTTCCCATTTTGCACTGGTAGTACGGAAGTTTGCAACATTATCATTCTATTTCTCAATTATCTAAATGCAATTTTACAGATTTTATAATTTAGAAGAATTCTCATATTTTAAAACTTTACTACTAAATTGAATTTAATTTTCAGCTGCTTAACAATAAATGGTTAAATATAGTGATCAAAGACATACTACTCACCAAAAATTTGCAGTAGTTGGCCAAAACAGGAGAAAATAATAGGATAAAATTTAGTACTTACAAATTCACGCTGAGAAATATATCCCTGTTCACTTTACATATATATTTATGTTTTACTTCCGTCCACCTTATGTATAGGAGCACGATAAATCAAAATTATTCCGAAAATTACACTTCACTAAATTTCAATTTGATGCACAGAATGTTTATGCTCCTTCCCCTGATTACCTCATTCTAATGAATTCTAATGGAAACGTAATAGTTGCGGGTAGACTACACAAGGTAGATGGCGTTTCAACCACTTAAACGAATATCAGAACCCAGCCATTGACCTAGTAAGTCAATGTTTCCAACCACAAGTTTATATAACTAATCAGCTGTTCGGAAATATCTAAAGTTCTTCGGTTGTTTTAAACAAAAACTTGCAGAGAACTGTCTCATATTAAATTTCCCACCACTTTGGGTGATTTAAATTAAAACAAACTTTAATTAAGATTTCGAAGTAACTTCGACAAAGATTCCATGCACAACATGCAGTAGAGAATTATGGAATGAAGTCACCGATGGAAATTCTTAAAGCTCAAGTCGTTAGTTGTTTAGGAGCTGCTTTTAATTGATTATCCAATCGACGAAGCACGCACCATAAGTGTAGAACAAATAACAAGTTTGATGATGGTAATGTTCTTGCCTATCCGCCTGATAGTCCTGGTTTATCGCCAGTCTCTTATTATGGGAAGGTTCTTTAGGAGAAACACAGCCATGGCCAGACCCACCTTTTCCGAACCTGCCGAATTGTATAAACGGAACACAGTACAGAAATATATACAATATAACACATAAGATATGCAATATTTTAGATTGAAGTGGATTATAAATGCTACAAACATTTTACATACAACTTTAATTTTCATTGTTATTTTGTCTTGCTAGCGAAAATTTCTTTATAAATCTAACATGTTTTATTTCAATGTTCTTGTCAGCTATGAGTTGCAACCAACGGATTTTGCGTTGGATAGCTTAAAATTTCATAAGGCCCTTGAAATTGACTATCTAATTGAGGTTGATAACGTTTCTCTAAAGAAAATTTAGTAACTTTCTTAACCAACATTTTTTTCTCCAACAGGTAAATCAATTTTTGTTTTGTTGAATACATTTTTCTTTCCTTTTCCATGCTAGTTCAATATTATCGACAATAGTTCTACTCATCTCATCTTTATCTTGCGTACTTTCAAGAATTCCTAGATCTAAAATCCAGTTAACATATAATGGGTTGAACATTTTTCTTCACTAAGGCTTTTACGAGTTACAGAATTTTCACTATTATTAT
This sequence comes from Thermobia domestica, assembly GCF_964235325.1. Classification (NCBI taxonomy): domain Eukaryota; kingdom Metazoa; phylum Arthropoda; class Insecta; order Zygentoma; family Lepismatidae; genus Thermobia; species Thermobia domestica. The sequence continues at coordinate 182,872,178 of NC_137458.1, read as the reverse complement.
TGAACTTGATAAATAAACTTAGCCCATTTAGATTGATTTTTATGAATATATGTTTTCAAAACAAGTTGTATACTTTTGTTTTGTCTCTCCGTCAAATTACTTGACATGGAATAGGGAGCAGTACAGATGTTCCTAATACCTAAACTAATAAATAATGTTTGAAGCAATTACTTTGCAAATAACATGCGTTGTCATGAATCACCTTGTTTGGATACCAGTAAGAATAAAAGATTTTATATCATTTCAAACATATAGATTTTGAATTCAGATTTCGGAGATTTTCAATAATGACAAACCTAGAAAAATCATCGGTTAAGACTAATACATATCTAAATCCATTATTGACAGCCCAGGCCCCATTACATCTAAAAATAGAGAATTATTAGGATATTTCTCTTTCTGTGTATAGTACGTACCATAAGGAAGTCTATTTCTATCTCTACACAGCTGAACAAAATCTCGAATTTCCTGAAATAAGTTAGGAAAGGTATAGCGTATAGCCACCTTTGCGATCGTCATCTGGACGCCACTGTGTCCCCCGCCCACAGGGTCTTCGTGTTGAAACTTAATTACACTATATTTAAGAGATTCTGGTATAACTGCTTTTAGACCTCCATATTGTTTACCTGAAATTTTCTTTAAAAGTATACTATTTTAAGGACATAAGGTTCCTTTCCCTGTCCCCTCTCTAATTCTTGAATTATAGCATTCAAACTAGGGTCCTCTCTTTGATGATCTAAGGCTTATGGAAAAAAGCATTATTCAAAAAATTAACAAAATTTAAATGTACTTCTTTATCATTAACTTTATCAATTTCCAATATATCTGATGAAGGAGGTGTGAAATCGATATAAGTATGCAATCTTGTTAGAAACTCTGCCATATTGCGCTCACTCCGCAAATGTATAATATAAAATTGATATCGATTCACCTTTTCAATAAGGGAGCCATATTTTCTTTGACATATGATATTTAAGTATCCACGTCAAGACTGAATTATCACAAATTGTGAATTTCTTGTGCAGATACATGTCAAATTTGTGAAGTGCGTGAACTAAGCTAGAAAGTTCAAGATCAAACACGCTTTTTGTCCAATCTGATGGAGGAACTCGTTTACTCAAAAAGTAAACTGGCCTAAGTTTTCCTTCTCCATTATACTGACTGAATATAGCACCATAATTTTTGGTGGAAGCGTCGACATGTAAAACGAAGATCACATCCATATCTGGCACTTTAAGGACAATATGGTTAATGATAACTTCCTTAATTTTCTCGTGTAAATCATCTTCCTCCTTTCCCTAGACAAATGGAACCATAGGTGATCTTATAGCATATAATGGATTTAATAATCCGAAATAATCTTTAACATATCTAAGATAATAATTAAGAAATCTCAACTTCTGTTCAGAGCTCGTTTATTTTTCGGTTTCGGCATTTCTTTAATAACCCTAACTCTTTCATCGTCTATTTTCATTTGACCATTAAAGAACTCATATCCTAATATTTTTATTCTTATTTCAAAAACTGTGCTTATGTGGACTAATAGTAGTCCCCCATTCTTTCAATCTTTCTAAAACCTTTTCTAAAATTTCTTTATGTTCCTCAATGGTATCTGAATGAATTACAAGATCATCACAGTAGATGTCTAAATAATCCTCTTCCATGTCATGGAAGATTTTATGCATTAAACTAGCCAATACAAATGGTGAAACTACCATTCCCATAGGCAAACGACAATGTTGTAATAATCTATTAGGTGTAGCAAAAGCTGTTATGTTCCTACACTCTGGTTTAATCTCTAATTGATGAAATGCCGATCGGATTTCAATTAATGTATATATATATGGTGTTTACCTATGTTCGAAATAATAGATTCTAGGTTGGGACTTGGATAAGCAGTTAATAATAATTTGGAATTAATTTGACCGTAATTAATTACTAATATCTTAAATTGATCTTTATTAATGATTAAGAAGCAGAGAGAGATGTACGGACTACTATTAATTTCTTCAACAACATTCTGTTCTATTAAATTGTCTATAAACTGACCGAGTTCTTTCATTTTCTATTTCGGAATCATGTGGTTGTGTAATACTAGGTGATGGATCTATCAATTGAATTTCATATAAATAATCACGAACCTACTCTAACTTATGTTGTTACTTCTTTGTAATCATTAAGTACTTTTTAATATACGGTATCAAATTTACATCATAAATATTTTCGAAATTTACACTACCTTTTAACACTTCTTCTCCAGTTCCCTCCTTATCTGCCTCCTTAAACAAGGGATTAAAGATTCTCGTGCCAGGCGGAACATCTTCATAAAGCTAGCATCAATATTCTCAAGTGCAACAGTCCGCTTAGTCCTTAACTCAGTACGGTTCATCAGTCTACCCCCGGAGTCGCCTACGCCACTGGTTGATTGGTCTTACTACCATAACGCTGAGGCCCCCTTGGAAACTTCCTAGACTTGCTGGTTTGGGTTGGTGATGGCAGGTTAAAGGAAAAAGAACTGCCACCATATTGTAGTTCTGCAATTTCAGACCTAGTCTTCTCGAATCGATTACAAACTGACGCCAATGTGTCTGGGATCTCTCCCAGTAGGCCAGAAATGATATGGAAAAGCGCACAGATCACTGTTCATATCAACTGGGTTACTCTCTAAATGTTGTAATTTTACTTGTAATTTTAGTTTCTCAAAAAGAAGTTCTCTAGCGTTTATGTTTATATGAGCATAATATCCCGTAAAAAGCCCAATCCCAACAGTAATTTTAATTTTGGATGGTTAACAACTCCAAACCACGTCGTGAAACGAACTCCGTGTATAAAGAGATGAGTTGCACTAATTCACGCATTAACAATTCATTTCTTTGCATGATTGTCGCAGAATGATAAACCTGTTTTATTTTTTGGTTTACATTTAGCCTGATTTTTTCTAAAACACTATTTTCGATTAAGCATAATGTGGATCCTGTGTATACTATACAGGGATATAAAGTATACCATATACTGATGGGCAATTGTAATAAACTTCCAGAATTTTCCTTTGCACTACGAGAATACGCACTATGTAGTGCAGTCTTGTCTTTGTTAGTTAAATTTTGATAATGTGGTCTACTCTGTTTTTTTTTATAGGTATTGAAGTATAATTTGTCTTAGCACTTCTAAGAAGGGCTTTTGCACGTTATGATCTAACCTTTTCACTATTGATTATATTTTTATAATCTTGATTGTACGTGTCATTTATTTCAAAACTCTCAGCAAAATCTAAATATTCATTTACAGTTTTTGGAACACTCAGTATTAACAACAAATTACGAGTCTCTGGCCTAACTAAACTAATTATCAATTTACAAATTTCATCCTCAGGCATGTTTTTTTCCAAAACATTTAATGTAATAAATTTCTGTTGCAAAAAAGTTTAATAAATTTTCGTTTTCTTGCATAACTATAAAATGAAACCTTCATAAATTCTGTATTCATCAAAGGTGTAACAAATTTTAATAATAATAAATGACATATATATCCCCAATCTCTCCTTATTTTCTTAATTTTATTCGTAACCAGGTTCGATATCCACTTCCTATTGCCCCCACGCATTAAGTTTAAATGTACGGGAATAAAACGTGAGGTGATTTACATGTAGCGGAAATCTTGACTGCAAGGAAATCACTACTTATGGAAAGTTTCGTTTTCCTCCTCTTAATGCGGAGCAATCGAGCAAATAAAGTTTTCAAGAGAAATATTATGATTTTCTTAAATAGTAACAATTTATTATATAAGTTTATCAACACGAAACTAAATTTAGCAATAATGAAATAAAGGTGTATACACAAATATTAACATCCAAATCAAATTTAATCTTTCCCATTTTGCACTGGTAGTACGAAAGTTTGCAACATTATCATTCTATTTCTCAATTATCTAAATGCAATTTTACAGATTTTATAATTTAGAAGATCCCATATTTCAAAACTTTACTACTAAATTGAATTTAATTTTCAATTGCTTAACAATAAATGGTTAAATATAGTGATCAAAGACATACTACTCACCAAAAATTTGCAGTAGTTGGCCAAAACAGGAGAAAATAATAGGATAAAATTTAGTACTTACAAATTCAAGCTGAGAAATATATCCCTGTTCACTTTACATATATATTTATATTTTACTTCCGTCCACCTTATGTATAGAAGCACGACAAATCAAAATTATTCCGAAAATTACACTTCACTAAATTTCATTAATAATTGATGCACAGAATTTTTATGCTCCTTCCCCTGATTACCTCAGGTTTCATTCTAATGGAAACGTCATAATTACGGGTAGATTACAGAAGATAGATGACGTTTTAATCACTTAAACGAATATCAGAACCCTGACGTTGACCTAGTAATGTTTCCAACCACAAGTATATATAACTAATCAGCTGTTCGAAAATATCCAAACTTATTCGGCTTTTTTAAAACAAGAATTTGCATAGAAATGTCTCACCACAAAACTTCGTAACTTGACGAACATTTCAGAACTTTCTTAACATACGTGTACTTGTTTAACATCGAAATGATTGATATAGCCTAAAATTTTTATTTAATATCTCTAGCTCTATCAATAGGAGGCACTATTTAACAATTACTTATCGTCTTTTCGGGTGTTGAATAACACAGGTTCATTACTACATATACGTATTAGACCCGCAAGGATCTTCGGATCATTCCAAACAAAAGAATTCTGGTCGCGTGCCTGGCGTGATCTAAAATTCATTCATTTGTGTAATAATATTTCAAATGCAGCCTCTAAGGCCAATTTAAAACAATATTTTAACATCAATAATGGAAAAAGGAAAAGAAAAGGAGGTAGGATTTACACTTAAAGATAACATCCCGACATTCATCTTGTGGAATTGTGAAAGAACTAGTGAAACCGGTCAAGGTAGCAGGCCAGGAGATTTATACCCAGGATCTCCCTTTTGCAAAGGAATAACGCTAACCACTAGCCTACGCTCGCTAGACATAACATTATTATTATTATTATTATTATTATTATTATTATTATTATTATTATTATTATTATTATTAATATAGTTTAACTCAATATAGTGAACCAATTGTGTATTTTCCTGGATTAAGAGTCAGCAAACTCCAGTGAAATATCCCGAAAATATTGCAGACTGGTAGTTAATCACATGGCCATTCATCACGCAATTTCCTACCTATTTTTGGTCTATAGAACTGTATAGTTGTGTTTTAATAATAATGATAATAATATGATCTTCACAGGCTTGCGCCCACCATTGATGGAACAGATCTCACATTAATTAATCCTACTCTTGTTGTGGATAGCGAAGAGCGAAAGCAAGGTGAAGAATGAAAGACATTGTCTATTTTCCGCTCCCCTTTGCTACTTTTGTCTCACTCTGTGCTTCCCCTGACCCTGCTGCCCCTTCCACCTGCCCTTTTCCTCGTATGTGACTGACTTTCTCCTATGATATTCACGGAAATCGATCAAGTTTTTTTCTCCCTGTCTTTAGGTAAGATTTGCAATTACAGCATATGGAAGTGAAATTTCGTTCTGCTTCACCACCTGAATAACAAAGTTCAATGTGACCCTCTGAAGAACAATACAATTTATACCATGTCCGAGGAGCTCTCCGAAGATGTGACAAGATCTGTAACTGATGAACACAATACCTTTACAAAACCTGCGTGTTCAACTGTGTCACTCGTGTGGGAAATGGTATTTGTAACAGCATAGCTTCTGTTTCGCACATTTCCTTTCCCTTAGTTACCCGCAGAGGAAATAATATCATTGTGCTGGTACCAGTCCTTGATTGTCTCCCAACAAGCGTGAGGAGAAATACCCGAAAGATTTGTTCCTTCAATTAGTTACGGTACAATAATGTTACTGCTCATAACGAATATTTGTGTTATATCTTGTACCTACCCAAATTAAATAACCAATAATTTTGTTACAGAGAGCTATTTTCGTTACGTTACAGTTACGTTATCCACCCCTGAACGGAAGTTCAGCATGCATTTCTGTGTAGTTCAGTATTGCTATCTGCCAATCACGTTTGTTCTTAGGAGTAACATTTTACAAACCTAACCCTTCGATAGAGCGCAATGGCAGAGAAGCAAAGGCAAGAAATTCTTGCCCTTGTTAACGTTTGGTACCACCATGTGCAATAAAAATATCGCGTCTCCTTGAAGTATTTTATCAACAATAACTCGTTTTCCTTTACATATTCGAAGTTTCTGATGGTTTCAAAATGAGAAAACCTTACTGGCAAACAGTGACGCATTGACGGGTGGTACCGAGGGTCCCCACTCCCTCTGAAATCCCAACTTTTCTATAAATTTAGCCTTATGTTAGGGGTTATTTTGTAAAAGTGGTCATAATGTATCCTAATATTGAAGTCGGACCATCCAAATAGCTTTGGACCGCTCCCGAAATAAATTCCTGCATACGTGCCTTCTGACAAATATATTTTCAATATACTCGTTAAATAATAAAGTAAAATAACCTAATTAGGAGCAAAAAGCTTCAACACGGGCTAACTTTTGTCCACTGCCAATATTGTTAGAAAGGATATTAATAGCAAAAAGTCCTAGTCAATGCTGAACCTTGGAACTTCACCTCGAATAGCAAGCCTATTATTAAGAACTACATATGAAACATTTTATCAAAACTTATCCAGCCTTTATCTGGCATGAAATTATTATATATACCAAACTGCAATCTCCTAAAATGTGTATCTAAACATTGCTCTACGTTTGTACGAAAGAATTAATTTTTTATCGAAATATGTGAGTAGGAAACTCTTAACATCCAGCCATTTTATTTAAATCCTAATAAACCCTGTAACCGTGCGTTGACGTGAAGACAAAGCTTGCTTATTGGTAAAGTGTTGGAAGTATGAAAACTCAAAGTTCGTAGGTTCGAATCTATCCACTCACCATATTTTATTACGTGTAACGATGAAAGAAGAAAGAAAAAATATATTACCGTTAAGACAAAATTTCAACCATGTCTGAAGAGAACAATCCTAACCTAGTAACACAATGACGTCAACCAAGAATTATTGCATGTAGCGTTTGGACGAAATTATAGCTGTCAACGAATATGGAAGTAAAAACAGGCTGATAGGCGTAATGCAGTCTAGACTTCTGAATGCATTTACTTCCTGAAAACTTCCGTCTCTTCATTGGTATGAATTAGTAATGGTAAAAGCTTTCAATTGGAAGTAAAATGACTTTTTACTCAAACTAAAACTTTTAAATCAATAAATGTCTATGTGTAAAAATAGGTGTATCTTATCTGTAGTTTTGAGTATCTTTCACTTTCAAACGACAAATCAGAACAAAGTATGGTGATCGAAAAAAATGAAATTTGAGATTTCAACGAATTTACTCGTATTATGGACCCTACCATTACATGAACCAACAAGTAAGTGTTAGAATAGGGGAAGAACTGACGGAAGAGAATGCAATCGGAAGGGAGTTCGACAAGGATGCTGTCTCTCGCCAACACTATTTAATGTCTATCTAGAAGAGATAGTGAAAAAGAGCCTACAGGATGATGATGGAATTTCGGTAGGAGGTAGAATGATTAGATGCATAAGATTTGCACACGATATGGCGCTTGTTGCAGCATGTGAAAAGAAAATCAATAAAATGTTAGAAAAAATGAGAAAGGGCTTTGAAGAATATGGGATGAAATTAAATGTTAGAAAGACAGAAGCCATGGTGATTGGAACGAAGGGGTCTGTGTCAAATATAAAAGTAGGAGGAGGGAAATAGAACAAGTGAATACTTTTCGATACCTGGGTAGTATTCTTAGTAATGACATGAAGTGCGAACGTGAAATAAAAGCAAGGATAGGAATGGCGAAAGAAGCCTTTAGGAGGAAGAAACGTCTGTTTTGTGGGACCTTGAATAAAGAGTTGAGAAAAAGACTCATAAAATGCTTAGTGTGGAGTGTTGGACTGTATGGGGCGGAAACGTGGACATTACGTAAAGGTGACGAAAATCGAATGGAAGCCTTCGAAATGGGGTGTGGAAAAGAATGGAAAGAATTAGTTGGGTAGAGCGGAAAACGAATGAGTGTTAGAAATGGTGGGTGAGAAAAGAACACTTCTAGATATTATTAGGAAGAGGAAGAGAAACTGGTTGGGAGGCCTAAGAAGAGATTGTATCATGAAGGACGTCCTAGAGGGTATGGTGGCGGGAAAGAGAGGGAGGGGGCGAAGGACACTACAATTAATGGATGGTATTAAAACAGAAAGATCATACGTGAAGACGAAAAGGTTAGCGGAGGACCGTGGAGCATGGAAGCTTCTCAGCTGCGGCAAGTGACCTGCCAATAAAGGCAGAATACCTATGATGATGATGATGATGATGGACCCTAATACCGAAAAAGTTTTTTTTCGATACACGTCCATCTATTCGTCCGTCCGTTCGCTACATTTTTCTGTGCACTCGCCTAGAGGCCATAACATTCAACTTATCTGCACCAAATTGTAGGTTAAGATTTTCATAGTATTTCCTATACTTTCCTTATTTTCCTCCTACTTCCAAAACAAGGGTAGTTTCCTGTACGATAAAAATAGAAAAAGGATATTTTCTCACAACTGGCTCTAACGATCTTGTTTTCTTTCTTTTTATATAAATTAATACTTAATTGACAACCCTATTTTCTGGTATAAGGCATTTATCTGAGAAAAATCTACCAGGGGTAGTTTGTACTTAGGAGTGAGTTTTTTCAGTGATTTGCCCAAAATGGACTCAAGCGTTTTCATTCATATTTCACAAATATTTCAGTAATAAACTAACAATATGGCTAACTTCGTTTATCTTGAAAAATATATGCGAGGGGTAGTTTACTCTTGGGGTGTTTTCCCTCCACGATTTTCTCAGAAATGAGTTAAGAAATTTTGTCCCTACTCAGAAATAAATATTTCATTAAAAACCAAATAATATGGAATAACTCGCTTATCCTCAAATTCTGAAGAGATAGTTTATTCGGAGAGTTATTTTTCCCTCGGAATTTTCTCAAAAATTACTCGGGCAATTTTATTGATAATTCCTAAATAAGTATTTCATTAATAACCCTATATTTTAGTGTGCCATTTCTTTGAAAAAAATTACGATGAATAGTTTATTTTTGGGGGGTCAAGCTTTTGCCCACAATTTTCTAGAACGACAGGCGATTTTGTTCAAATTTTGCAAATAAATATGTCATTAATAACCAAAAGTATATCTTAACTCATTGTCCGAAACATTTCACAAGAGTTAGGTTACTTCTGACGTGATCTTTTTGAAGGACTTTCTCCAAAATGACTTATTTGATTTTTTCATATTTCATAAGAGTAGAATTAATTGATGTGAGATCTTTTCCGTGAATGGTGGACGCAAGCCTGTGAAAATCATATTATTATCGTTATTATTATTATTATTATTATTATCAAAACAAAACTTTACAGTTCTATAGCCCAGAAATGGATAGGAAATTGTGTGATGAATGGCCACGTGATTGGCTACCAGTCTGCATTATTTTCGGGATATTTCATTGTAGTTTGCTGACGCTTAATCCAGGAAAATCCCCAATTGGTTCACTATATTGCGTTAAACTATAATAATAATAATAATAATAATAATAATAATAATAATAATAATAATGTTATGTCTAGCGAGCGTAGGCTAGTGGTTAGCGTTATTCCTTCGCAAAAGGGAGATCCTGGGTATAAATCTCCTGGCCTGCTACCTTGACCGGTTTCACTAGTTTTACGCAGTTCCACAAGGTGAATGTCGGGATGTTATCTTTAAGTGTAAATCCTGTCTGATTTTCTTCTTTCCTTTTTCCATTATTGATGTTAAAATATTTTGTTTTAAATTGGCTTTAGAGGCTGCATTTGAAATATTATTACACAAATGAATGAATTTTAGATCACGCCAGGCACGCGACCAGAATTCTTTTATCTGGAATGATCCGAAGATTTTCGGGGGTCTAATACGTATATGTAATATCGAACCTGTGTTATTTAACACCCGAAAAGACGATAAGTAATTGTTAAATAGTGCCTCCTATTGAAAATGATAGAGCTAGAGATATTAAATAAAAATTTTAGGCTATATCAATCATTTCGATGTTAAGTACACGTATGTTAAGAAAGTTCACAATGTTCGTCAAGTTGCGAAGTTTTGTGGTGAGACATTTCTATGCAAATTCTTGTTTAAAAAAAGCCGAAGAAGTTTGGATATTTTCGAACAGCTGATTAGGTATATATACTTGTGGTTGGAAACATTACTATGCCAACGTCAGGGTTCTGATATTCGTTTAAGTGATTAAAACGCCTTCTATCTTCTATAATCTACCCGTAATTATTACGTTTCCATTAGAATGAAACCTGAGGTAATCAGGGGAAGGAGCATAAAAATTCTGTGCATCAAATTGAAATTTAGTGAAGTGTAATTTTCGGAATAATTTTGATTTATCGTGCTTCTATACATAAGGTGGACGGAAGTAAAATATATATATATATATATATATATATATATATATATATATATATATATATATATAAGTGAAGAGGGATATATTTCTCAGAGTGAATTTGTAAGTATTAAATTTTATCGTATTATTTTCCCCTGTTTTGGCCAATTACTGCAAATTTTTGGTGAGTAGTATGTCTTTGATCACTATATTTAACCATTTATTGTTAAGCAATTGAAAATTAAATTCAATTTAGTAGTAAAGTTTTGAAATATGAGAAATCTAAATTATAAAATCTGTAAAATTGCATTTAGATAATTGAGAAATAGAATGATAATGTTGCAAACTTTCGTACTACCAGTGCAAAATGGGAAAGATTAAATTTGATTTGGATGTTAATATTTGTGTATACACCTTTATTTCATTATTGCTAAATTTAGTTTCGTGTTGATAAACTTATATAATAAATTGTTACTATTTAAGAAAATCATATTTCTCTTGAAAACTTTACTTGCTCAATTGCTCCGCATTAAGAGGAGGAAAACGAACCTTTCCGTAAGTAGTGGTTTACTTGCGATCAAGATTTCTGCTACATATAAAATAAATCACCTGACATTTTATTCTCGTAAATTAAACCTTAATGCGTGGGGGCAATATGAAGTGGATATCGAATCTGGTTACGAATAAACTTAAGAAAATAAGGACAATAAATATTTGTAATACTGTATGTAAACTGGATAAAAGAAAGGAAATTAATTGATTTCAGATTAGATATTTCGGTTATTGGCAAAATAGAAAAGAAGAAAAGTGAATATTTGAATGCGACGTATGAAGCTAGGTGTAGTAGGTTGCGTAATACTAGAGTCGCGTTGGCTGACTCTCCCCTTATTTAGTTTGACGATAATATCGAAGGTGGTAGATGCGAAGGGCATAAAAATCAGAGAGGAGGAAATTTCTTGTCGTTCACACGTGCACGTACTCGTGAACATAGAAATGCAGTGTTGCGATCTCTTATAACTTTCAAAAAAACTTTCACTAAGTATTTTCAATTCTTTAGAAAAACAAATTTATGAAATACCGATGATTGATGGAACATATGGTATGGTAGTATGTAATATCCTTTTGAAACTTGATATGTTAATTTGGAAGAATTGCTCCAGTAGAAGCGATTTCAGTATCGGGTTTGCAGAGATGTAGGAAGCAGGCTTATGAAGAATTGCAGCGCTTGCTAAAATAACTACAGATTGGGGTCATATATGTCATTCATTATTATTAAAATTTGATACACCTTTGATCAATACAGAATTTATGAAGGTTTCATTTTATAGTTATGCAAGAAAATGAAAATTTATTAAACTTTTTAGCAAGAGAAATTTAGTACATTAAATGTTTTGGAAATAAACATGCCTGAGGATGAAATTTGTAAATTGATAAGTAATTTAGTTACGCCAGAGATTCGTAATTGGTTGTTAATACTGTGTTCATTCGTTTTCCTTTCAAAGTCTCACTCGCGTTAGCTATATTCTCAATTTCTGTTTAGATAAATTGCTTTCTCAATAAGGTTGTTTTTACTGAACTCTGATAGTCATGCAGTTACATCGTATCAGTGCTCGCTACGTACATTTACCCAGGTACCATTGACACAACTAGGAAATAACAATGTTGAGGAGTAAGTACTTTGACTTCGATAAGTCATTCCTTCCTGGTTTATGTTAAATTATCCTGACGAGGTTTGCAGCTTCTAAATGCCGAATTTGCGACTCGACTAACCCATTAGTCTGGTGTTGCCAAAGATTGGCAAACTTAATCTCAACATCTAAGATGTTACGTAACTTGTGGAAAAGCATTCCAGTGAAAGCTGTTGATCGGTCTACCAAAATGTCCTTGCAAAGGCCAAATCTCAAAAAGACATGATTATATAAAAAGTCCGCAGGCGTTCCTGCAGTTTGATCAGGGGCTGTAGCTGATACAACATATCTAGTGTTATAGTCGACTGCGACTACCAAATACTAATGACGAAGGGCATTCGTATCGGAGTTGGGACCAGCCTTGTCCAGGGCTACGCGGTAGAAGGGAGGCAGAAAAGGCATCGTTTGCAGAACTCCAGGCGGTTTCCCAGGCGTCTTCTTGAAGCGCGGACACACTTGGCACCTGCGGCAACGATCCGCCACAAATTGCTTCATGAAAGGGAAGTAAACTGAGCGCAAAAGTAACTGGTATGTCTTCCCATAACCAGAATGAGAAGCTCCTAGCGTAGATTCGAGTGAAAACTTGATCTCGTAACGTCGATGGAATAACAGGTAACAGTTGTGTCCCTGAAGGAAGGCGATGTTTCCTAAATAAGATACCATCTTTAAGTTCGAAGCACAATGCCTGACGCTCTAGCATATTCCTGGTCTTTTCTCTCCTCCAAGAAGAAAATGATATCCTTAAAGTATGAGTCCTTCCGTTGTTCTTCCTTAAGAATATCATCAAGTTGAACCATAAACACTCGTGGGTCCTGAAGGTTCGTTTCTTCATCCACTAGATCTCTATCGCAGTTTACATTTCTTGACAAAGCGTCTACCAGAAAATTCATTTTCCCATGCACATGTGAAATTGTGAATTTATATTGGTCTAATTCGGAAATAATAAGCAGCAAACTTTACAACATTCTTCGTCTGACGGAGGAACATTATCGATTGGCAATCAGTTTTTAAGTAAAAGTGTCTACCCAACAGAAAATACTTAAAACGACGCTACGTAAAGATAATCGCTGCGAGTTCCAGATGGTATAGGTGATATTTCTTTTCATGTGGTCCAAGCGCACGGCTGTAAAAGGCAATGGGTGCCAAAGGTGAGTCTTCTTTATCTGTTTCCGGCTGTAAAGTCGCCCCACTCAGTCCACGCAAACTGGCATCCGAAAAAACGTACACGTCCTTTTTGGGGTCATACCTCATTAATGTGGGAGCGGAAATAACGGCCTCCTTCATTTCTCGAGCGCTTGTGTTTGGACAACAGATCACTGATAGGGAACATCCTTCTTAAGCAACTTTAACAAGGGTTCCGCGATCATAGAAAAGTCCTTAACGTAGATCGTACAAAGGAACACAATCCCAAAAAACTCTTAAGCTGCTTTTGCGCCTTAGGTCTTTTATAATTTCTTATAGAATCGGTAATGCGATCTGAAATAGAAATTCCTTGTTGGGAGACTTCATAACCCAAAAGCTCAAGTGAATAGTGACCTAATTTAGATTTTTCCGGTGATAGCTTTAACCCACGTTCTCTAAGCCTTTGAAACAGTTTTCGTGTAGTTGTTAAAACTTCTTCAAAATAATCCGAACCCCAAACAACTTCGTCTAAATAATAGTAAACGGGATCCTTCTGTAGACCTTCAAGAGTCAACCTCATAACTTCATTAAAACACTAGGGCTCTTACCAAACCCATAGGAAGGACTTTAAAACAGTATTGTCTCTCTCCTGGTACTGAAAAAGCAGTAATGGGTAGACGGAACTGGGAAATTGGATGCGGTCACGTGACTATTGACCGCTCTGAGATTCACGATTAGCCGATAAGGTCCACTCTTCTTACGTACCGAAGTTATTGGAGAATTCCAGGGCGAGTGAAAAGGCCGAATCGCGTCCTGCTTTAATAACAAGTCAATTTGTTCATTAACAGCATCGCGAAGATGGAACGGTATGCGATACGGCTTGACTGAGACGGGCTCTGGGTCCTTGAGCTGAATATCATGCTCGTAACCACAGGCTTGAGAGAAATCATCAGGTGACCAACTAAAGACATTTTTAAACTCAGTAATTAGATCATACTGTTGCCGTTTCTCATTATCACTAAGGTTAGGATTTACATTAACACGAGTACAGTCAAATCCAGGTGTTTCAGAAGATTGAGGGCCATTCTCTTGCGTCACATTAGTACACATGTTCTAAATATTTCTCTACATCTTGCCCCACGACCTTATTCTTCCACAATAAATACATCTTATCGGTAGGGTTCGTCACTCAAATAAAGTAATTAACCTTGTCAACAAACGTTTCCTGAATTAAAAGGCTAACCACACCAGGCACAAACTTAGAGGGCTGTAACCAATCCCTGGACCCCAACAAGTCATAAAATTTACGAAAAGGAACTCGAACCTTCGGGCGAGGCGGTAACCACGTAGATGACAAAACTTTAAACACAGTTTTGACAAGGGTTGCAAACTCTGCCGATACATTACGCATATGGCTAGATTGCGCCAAGGAAGCAGGAGTTTTTCCAAATCTGGAGATAGCTAACGAACACTCTTTCTGGTTAAAATCAGCCTCATGCGCTAAAAGAAATTCTTGCATTTACAGAGGGGGTGAGGGTAGAACGGTATAACTCTAAAAGGATGGCAAAAATATTCTGAACTCACCTGGAATCGAACAAGAGCTATCTTACTTACAGGTAGAGTCCTACCCGTAACTCACCTCAAAACACTAGATGTAAAAAAATCTTCGCCTTATGAGGAACCATCTGAGATGAAATACACGATATTTTTGAGCTACTATGAAGAAGAATAGGGCTATCTCTACCATTAATTCTGACTATGATATGTGGAAGAGCTCTGTCTATCAGAACAGGAACTTTTAAACGCTTTAGAGTTGATGGCCCATTATCATCAACACTCGGAACTAGTTTAAAGGACTAAAAAAGTGGACAGCACGATGATTCTCTTTTCCAAATTTAAAACAGATAATAGTTTTTTTATTACCATTCTGTCCATTACTACTCTGATTATTATTGCTACTGTCGTCGCGTGGTTGCTGTCTAAACTGCTGACCATTGTTTTGGCGCGAAGAAAAATTACGTCTGTCTCTATTATTATTATTATTATTATTATTATTATTATTATTATTATTATTATTATTATTACGACGGTAATTATTATTTTGATTTGTATTCTTCTGCGAATGCTGTAATTGCAGTGACAGCTGAGTCAACTGCTTCTGAATATTAGGTATGGTCCTTGAACTCGTCAGTGGACACTTTCGGAGCGGATGCTTCAGATGATAAAGTCCGAGCTGATCGATCAACCTGCTGACTCGGCAAAACTGAGTTCACACAACCTTCAATACTTTCTGGAGGATTTAACTGAACAGACGCTTGAGTAAAGAATGGATTCTGCTTAACAAGTTTTTCAATCGTTTTCCGTTCTAGCAAAACTCGTGCTTTCTCTTCATCCAATAAATCTTGAACTAATTCCTCTAGAGAAGCATACGTCTTTTTAATCGCAATTCGCATATATTCCGGAATCAGCCCGTCAATTATTAATTGTATCTGTTTCTGAACAGGGGCATCCTTATCATTGCGAAGAATCAAATTTCGCTTCGCATAAACGTAAGATAAAACAGACTCATTAGACGCTTGCTCCCTGGAACGCATGTCATGTTCTGTTAGCTGCGGTAATAGGGCATTCTTAAAAGCATCCTTAAATTTATTCTTAAACTGTTCATAAGTCATATCCGAAAGTCCGGTTGCTTAGAAATCGTATCGAACCAATACGAAGGTGGGCCTTTCAAAAGTGAACCAAGTATCCATTTTTTCTTCAACTCAGACCAATTGTTTACCTGGGCTAAAACCTCAAACTGATCAATATAATGTGCCACATCGTCTCCCATGCGCCCATGAAACGGTTCCTGTCTTAAAATATGACTAAGTACACAAAGATTGTCCTGCTGACCACCGACGGCCATATAGGAATGTAAACTAAAAGATGCAAACTAAAAGCAAACTAACTGCTAGACGGTTACTCAATGTCCGAAATAGATTGCGAGAAAAGTAAATTTCGTCTTAAGCGATCGAAGCACTGCCTCGTATAGTGAACTCTTCCTGGAGAAGATGTTACTATAGGTTCGAAATATTCATTAAGGTCTAAATCATTAGAAACATAATCAAAAACATCACAATCTTGGGCAAATTGACGCAACATAAAACTCTTAAAATACACACAAGTAAAATAAAAAAAATAAATACACTTAAAGAAAAAGCAATTCAGACTTTAACACCAAACGTAATATGAACCAAATCAAGGGTGGATGAGCGGGGGAAAGTTAAAATTTCTGGTGGGTGGTCAAATCTACTGTAAAGAGAAATAAGAGGCACTACAGGTAACCGTAACTCGTCACATTTCCACCATGAAAGGGGATTAGATGTTGATGATACAGGTCGTTGATTATCTGAAGAGGTAACTGGAGGCGGTAATGGCAAATTATTGGTACGTTGGGCTCTAACATTACGTCTAATGACCGAACGACGTTTATATAATTTGAAAAGAAAGACAGCCAACAATAATAAAAGAATTTCAAATACGTGTACCAATATCCACCGAATGTCTTGATCCAATGCAATACTTTCTGCACTAGCTTTATAAATACATAGAGCACAAAGAAAAAAGTCATGTCTATATAACAGGTAACCAATCGCTAGAGTCAGGACAATATTCCAACATATTAAAAATATAGGAACAAAATTTTGTCTATAGTAAACTGGAGTGTATGGCTGAATTGGCGTTACAGAATACGATGACAGATTAAGATGAGGAAAAGTATAACTCCAATCAAGGTTGACTAGCTTAGAATTGTAAAATATAAGTCAATTACGTATGACCTACTACAATATATGCATAATAACTGTATAATATAAATAAACACCTAATGTATATATATACACGTCAAAGTATAAATACAAGAAACAATTATTTACCATATCCATGCTATACGTAAATATATGGCGATCAATATATTCATACACATCAAAAGTATCAGAGTTCGAAAAACTACAATATATTAACTATGCTTCGCACTAGCGAAAATAAACATATATCACTTATATAATCAATTAGAACATGTATATCACGTCTATAACTCTTCTTTTTCTTTATACTACTCAAATAGAACATGCAAGAAAACGCTAATATGTCAGATAGGGTAAAACTCAACATATTGTCTAATAAAATCAACAACCTATCAAGTAAGAACTTCATCTTATCAAGTAAAATTAACATCATTGCAGATAAACACAATATCTTGAAAAAAGCGACTAAATCGGTAAAATTAAACCTGTTGAAAAAAAGGAAATTAATAATCGACTAAATCGGTAAGATTCATGCCTGAATTTATGTCTATATCGAGAATTCAGTCATAAGATATTACGAAGAATTATTTTGTTCAAAGTATCGATCGCTGCGCCTCGGCTTGTCTATTGGAGAAACAAATACATAGTTCAGTTTATATTAATAGACGCTAGATGTCAGTTGTTTTCTCTTTTGCTTGGTAACCGCCATATGTTTAAAATGACTACTCCGCAGCAGAAATAATTTTGTACTCTAGATTGCGAAGTGCAATTCCGTGATTACAGTGCAAAGACCTTTTAGGTTCAGGTACCAAATTGATCCTCTGAATGGGTGGAATATTCGCAGATGGTATCGACAGTTTGTAGATACAGAATGTGTATGTAAAGGAAAGAGTCCTGGCCGCCCTCGTGTTCCTGACGAAAATGTTGCACGAATTTAAACTGCTTTCCAACGTAGTCCTTCAAAATCAACTCGTCGTGCCAATCGGGAGTTACAAGTACCGACAACAACAATATGGCGTGTTTTGAGACGTCGGTTGGTTATGAAGCCGTACAAGTTACAGCTGTTACAAGCTCTGCATCCTAATGACAAACGCAAACGTGTGGCATTTTGTAACGAAATTCTGGATACTATTGACAATGATAACACTTTCGCACAACGCATCGTGTTCAGTGATGAAGCGACTTTCCGTGTTAGTGGTCACGTAAACAAACAAAATGCTCGAATTTGGGGCCTACAGAGCCCACATGCTGTCATTGAAAATGTAAGAGATTCGCCAAAAGTCAATATGTTTTGTGGGATATCCCGATCATCTGTTTACGGTCTATTCTTCTTTAATGGAAACACGGTTAACAGTCAGCAGTATCTCGCTATGTTACAAAACTGGTTGTTTCCGAGGCTGCACGAAGACAACTTCATTTTTCAACAAGACGGGGCACCCCCTCACTGGAGCCGCCAAGTGCTTGAATATCTGAATGAAACTCCGAACCGTTGGATTGGTCGTCAAGGAACTGGTGACTTAGCATGTCTCAGCTGGCCTCCACGGTCATCGGATTTGACACCCTGTGACTTCTTCCTGTGGGGTTTCGTTAAAGACAACGTTTATGTGCCACCACTCCCACAGAACCTGGAAGAGTTGAAGAACCGGATCCATACTGCCATAACATCAGTGACGCAGGACATGCTTGCCCGAGTATGGGAGGAATTTGAGTATCGATGTGATATTGTTCGTGTCGCTGATGGAGGACATATTGAACATCTGTAATTTGAACTTTGAACTGTAATTTGAACTTGTGAGGTTCGTAAATGTGTTTGTAAAATTTCATATTCGTATGTCTTAAAGTTTACTGTATATATGCATTCGAAATACGTATATTCTTTTTGAAACAGGGTG
This sequence comes from Thermobia domestica, assembly GCF_964235325.1. Taxonomy (NCBI): domain Eukaryota; kingdom Metazoa; phylum Arthropoda; class Insecta; order Zygentoma; family Lepismatidae; genus Thermobia; species Thermobia domestica. Next base: position 182,853,197 of record NC_137458.1, on the reverse strand, counting down.
TGTTTTAATATTACGTTAACTCTTTCGTGCGTAACGTCCACTGGAGTGGACACTGCTGATTGGTTACGATTGTGTTCGGTCGGAACTCTCTACCCGCAACCCAAGAGCATTCTTTTTCAGTAGAAGTTACCTGGGTGCCCTGACGATCTGAAATTTTCTGCCACCTAGCGTGAAACTCTGATACACGAGTGTGACGTTATCGGTCTATACTTGAAACAGGCAAGAAAGTGGCGTGGCGAGCTCTTCTGGAATATATGCTGGTATCTTCTACGGAAGGTGTGCCAAGCAAGTGATATTTTTTCCTTTTCTTTGTTACAATGTCTGCAACAAGCTGACATCATGATATTATCAGGTTTTCTTCTGGTATCTACAGAAATCACCCAAACAGACATGTCCCATGTAGTAGACAGCACGCACTTGAAGCACATTTGTCTGCAAAAATCTGTCCACTGGAGTGGACTTCATGCATCTATTGAAGATATGATTGGTTTTACAAGAAATGGTGCTTGCCACTTACAAAAATATAATTCTAGCCTTTATGGCAACCAATAAGCCTCCTCAAGACTTCTTACTAATATATGTGTGAAATCTGCGTTCGATTTCCAGTTGATGTCACTACACTTGACTCCAATACGTTATGGCAGACAAAATTGGTATGTTCATAACACCTCTGACAAAGACCATCTTTCCTGAAATCAGGAGCATGTAGACCTGTACACACAAACTGCCATGAACATATGTTACTCAGTATATTGAGGATGACGGAAGTTAATCACCATAAGTGAGTGAACAAAACGAAATTGAAGATCCTTCTCTGACTAGAAGCAACAAAAGACAACAACAAGCAAAATTGATGTGATCAAAATGTGACAATAAGTTTTCTCAAAATGTTTCTCCATTTCTTAAAAATAACAAGGTAAATATTACAGGAAATGAACAAATTTATTTATTTTAGCAGTTGTTTGCAGATGACGTGTAAAGGACATTGTTTCAGACCAATCTGTATGGGAATCAAAATGGCAAGGAACAAACCAGCGTTGGTCTTATGATGAAGTTTTACGTTTTAAAGTTGTAGCTGACGTAATGTCAGTAAACCGGTATGGAGATATCTTCATTTCTATGATAATTCTCATCATCGGGATGTGAACGACAAACTTCATAAATTACAATATGTACTGAATAAACTGAAGGAGAAATTCGAATTTGCTGTGAATGATGAGGAGTATGAATGTAATGACGGCCAAAAAATGGCATTCAAGGGTAGACGTAAACCAATAGGCCTATACACCCACGAAGTCGAAAGCTTGGGGGTGAAAATTTGGGTAAGGGCTCAGAGTAGTGGTTACATGTACGATTTAGATGAATATGTTGATTTTCAACTCATTACTTGTACCAAAATCACTTTGGCAAGTTTTCTACAATATAACGTTCATTCCATTTATTTTTATATTAATTTTGCAAACTTTGTGCTACAATTCAGAAATGATTATCTTACTCAAAATGCATGAAGTCAATTCAAGTGGACACATAAAGATAATGATTAGATTCTGCTAATAAAATATCAAATTTCAAAATTTTCGATTTTACATTTCATAGTACATCAAAACAATCTGTAAAAAATCATAATCATATGTCAATGAGAAGGGTTAATAATATATTTAATTAAGAATTTTTCGATAATTACTCGAATTTAAGACGTCCTCGAGTAAGACGCACCCCAATTTCGTTGGGTTAAATTAAGGGAAAATAGTAATATGTTCCTTTTTACTATTACTAAAGCTTTCTTTGATATTGGTCTTTTTCGGCGATTTTTATACATCCGTCTCCCCTTCCCATCTTGCGGGGCACGGCATGATAATTATCCCAGGCCCGAATATCATGTATGTTGAAAATTTGATAGAGATCTGTGGGTGGTTCAAGAGTTAAGTTCTATTTATTTTTATATATTAAACTCCCCTCTCCCTCCCCTAGGCTCTACCGTTAAAGTAAAAATATCTAAAAAAAATTCCAGACTCGAACGTCATCTATGTTGAAAATTTGATTGAGATCGATCGGGTGGTTCAAGAGTTATTAACTCACAAACATGGTCACTTTTATTTTTATATTTATTAATTATTGTATATCTCCCCCTCCTCCCCAACCCCTACGTTGTTCCGTCAAATTGGAATGGTAAAATTCATCCCCGGTACGAACGTCATCTATGTTGAAAATTTGATCGAGATCGGTCGGGTGGTTCAAGAGATTAAGAGTGACAAACATATTCACTTTCAATTTGGATCTGAAGTTTTTTGTTCACAGACACCGCAATTGATATATAGATTTTTGTCAGGAAATCTTAAAGAAATTTAGTGCAATTTTAAAGAAAATCAGTCTTATGTATAAAGATCACCAAGAATGATCTGTTGCTATTTGTGGAGGTCTGTGTTCCATTGGCCCTCACACCGTGAGTTGAATGTGAATAGCGATAAGGCGAAGGTGAGTTGTTGGTGTGGGTATATCCAACATACTACCTGGTTCTGGCAGTTCAGTTACACCGTGAGCTTGCGTAAGAAAGAGTGAACGTGGAGCATCCACGGAGCGTCATAAGGGCGTCTATAATGTACGAGTTCCAACTGAGGTCAAACGTCGCTGCAACGGGGCGGAAGATATACCAGGCCTTTGGTGGGGGTGTCGTGACTACGCGGACAGTGCAGCGATGGCTTAATAAGTTTAAGGACGGTGACGAAATACTCGAAGACGCACCACGTACCGGCAGACCAACACATGTACAAAATGAATATCTTCAGGCAGCAATTGAGGCGAACAGTGGCCAGACATGTGAGGAACTAGGAGTACAATTCCGTGTGAGTGGAGAAACCATTCGGCAGCACCTCCAACAACTGGGGAAACACTACAAGTTGGGTCCCACATGATTTGACTCCGAGCCAGAAGGCAACACGAGTTGACACGTGTGTTTCTTTGCTGTATCGTCTGAGGAAGAACCCATTTGTGGACAGGGTGTTGACATGTGATGAAAAGTGGGTCTTGTACTAAGCTCCACGGTGCCCTCATCATTGAGTAGCACCTACGGACCGGTTCCAAAATAGCCGAAACCAGCTCTGCACCAGAAGAAGTTCCTCCTGTGTGTTTGGTGGACTGCTCGCGACATCGTGCATCGGGAACTGCTACCAGCTGGTCAGAGCATGAATGAAACTGTGTACTGTAAGCAGTTGAGCAGTGTTCAAGAAAAATCAACTCTGGAGCCAGCAATTCTGAATCGCAAAGGGTTCTCCGCTAACAGGACAACGCTCAACCCCACGTGGCAACGGATGACTCGGGACACCAGTTTACGCCTTGGATGGGAAACACTATTGCATCCACCATACTCCTCGGACATTGCATCGCCCTATTATCACTTGTTGTATTCCTTGGACAAACACCGTAGAGGACTACAGTTCAATTCCCTAGTAGAGGTGCAAAATGCACTTCATATCTTACTTTCTTCGCTTCACGCCCACAAAATTCTACCGAGATGGAATCCATGGCCTCCAGAACGTTGATAGGAGAATCTTTCCGGTACGTCTTAGCCCCATGTGACATATCGACGCTGGGAGTGGTGGGTGAAAACTTTCTTTGTTACTATGTAGATACGTTCTGTGTACAAGGGCTTAAATTGAATTAGTTACGCACAAAGGTATAATGTTTGGTCGGGGGCAGTAGTTCTTGGTTAAACATAATAATGACTACTTGGAATATAATTTATGGAGAACAAGCAATAATAATAATAATAATAATAATAATAATAATAATATAATAATAATAATCTAAAGGAAACAGTGTTTTTAGTTTTCTGGAAGGAAACCAACATTTTCAAGCCTCAAAAGCACTAGCTGCAAACATTTTTTGGGGGTTTTGTACATTGCAGCTGGCCCCCTCCAAAAACGACGGGCTCCTCCTATATAAACCTGCTGGCTACACCCCTGCCTCTTTCTCCTCGATTTAAAAATATTTTTGTCGATAATATCCTTTAAAACGGTTCGATTTTAGTGTAATATGTCGTGTATTTTCCTTAAGGATTGACAAAAATTTCCACTACTTCGAATTAAACTTTAAACTGACTGAACTTATCTTCCTCTTACCTGGTTAATTAGGGTATATATATATATATATATATATATATATATATATATATATATATATATATATATTACTAGCTGAAATACCCATACTTCGCATGGATCAGATAAAATATCTATGTAAACAAACTGGACAATGAAAGAATAAATATCGGTCAGTTTCTACTACCGGTGCTTTTACATATCCCGGTGAACGCCCCCTGAGACCCCTGTATCGAATTTTAAAAAAGGTCTCTGGCCCCCAGGTGATGGGGCTGTATTGGGAAGTCAATCCCTTGGGAGTATCATCATTCATCTCAGCGACCGCGAAAACTATGGATTTGTGGGGAAAATAATGTATGATGTGTGGGAAAAATAATGTTATATGCTTCAGCTTCTTCTTCAGGAATGTCAGGATCATTTCGATGTACAAGAATAATTTTCTTTTGTTTTTCAAGTTCAAAACGTTTTTCGCGTGGTGAAATACATTTAACTTTAAGTGTTTACTTTGCGATAAGGAAAGATTGGTTTCAATTTCACCTTTCCTTTTCACATTATGAAAAGAAGAATTTGTTTTTACTTGTTTAACATTATGCAAATCTTAATTTATTTTCCGCTTTGCCACCGCTGAAAGAGCTACCTTTTGAATGTACATCTTAACACCGTATCATTCATTTTATTTGTGCTTGTACAAGTACACGCATGCGCTGATTTATACTGCTGGATTTATGCGCGAAACAAATGCGCAGAAAATAAGTATGAATATATTAAAAGTTGTTCACTGCAATACTTGCTTACATATTGAATTACATTCCATGTATTTTAAATAACAAAAAATATTTAATTCGATACGTCAGACTAACTTCATTTTTATTTTTTATTTTTGATTAAATATAATAATTTAAGAATCACGTTAATTATATACATGATCATATGAAAATATACTGTGAGAAAGCATGGATATTTATTCATACAGATGTAATTGGGTGACAATGTAGTATTTGGATGTTACAGTACTATATCCATGAGTAATGCTTCATAACAATACATATACACAAAGTAAAGAAATATACATGTGACAGTAGACATGTACGTGTTGTGTTGTGGGTGAAAGTAATATTAACAAATGCAGACAGTGTGATACCATCACTAACATTTACTGTATGCTAAAGATTTATTGCATTCCGACAACAAACGATATATTAATAATTTGAGTTATCGTAGAAAACGAAAATGTCAAAGATGGGAATTCGAACTCGTAGGTTCTGAGGTTAGTTATTTAAATAGTTTGTTCCGTGACTACATAAATTCTTTCCTTCAAATGAAACAGGAATCTTTACGATTTTCTACCTCATGTCAAAGCAGAGACAAAGAGAAAATACATGAAAGATTATGATACACATGAAGGCATAGAATTAACGGAGGATAACATTAGGACGAACTCACGCATGAAACATTGCAAAAACATTCTACAATTCAATGTAGGGAAAATGGACACAACGATCAGACTTACTACAGACAAAAATTTTGTCTTACTTGCTGTTGACGCAATAGAACATTCAAACTGTGTCACACATTGGTGAACACCATCTCATTATTACATACAAAGACATGGAGAAGGAAAATAATTCGTTATAGTTTGAAAGGAAAATGGTAAATACATTGGTAATGCTAAAAGGTTTATAACGTATTGACAACAGTAGGACTTAATGCAATATTACGCGCGCAATATTATATTTGTGCAAAGTTCAACTGCATCCTACCTGGGAAAATTAACTAGTGAAGTTTGAGTTTGGTGACATGATATCGTTTTTTTTACAAAAATATAATTTCGTTATTACAATTCTCACGGATGGAATTGATCAAACAACCTGATGAGCTTATGGATTTGCTTTATCAATTTGGCTATGATGCTCCAGAGGTGGTATATTATACCTGAAAACACTTGATTGATACTTCTCATTCCAAGCGGATATGTGTAGCCAACGAAAAATATCAACATTTGTTGATCGAACTATAGACACAGTTTAAAGGTAGGCAGGATATTATTTTAGCAGACTGTAAATTAGTATTTGATGTTAGTGATCTTTATCGTGATATTGGTAAACTTGTAAAAAAGAAAAAGTTTAATCCATTGAAATTGCTACGTAAAACCTATGAACTTAACAATATCAGGACACATCAAATACAATGTATGGTACCACTAATTGAAATAGTAAAGACAACATTTTGTAATTATACCTACAGTGTGCTAAAGGGAAAAGAAATAAGTATTAAGTATACAAGTGAAAATAAAATAAAAAATCCTATATCCAGGCACTATTTGATTTGTAATAGATAACATGTTCAAAGACAATGATAAGAACACTGTTGTAGGAATAACAAATGAGAGCTCAACTTCATAGCTGAACAAGTCTCTATATGTTTCATGGAAGCGTAAAAAGGAATTGAATCCCAATATATTGTTCCATACCATCGAAAATGTATTAAATACTAATGAACATTTTTCCTTTGGGGAAGAAGGTGGATTTTAAGATCCACATTGCTAATTCACAAAAGGGAAGGGGTCGAACCCGTGGATCGCTCAAGTATGAGGATTATACCACTGTTTTGGAAAAGTGTACCACCCCAATGGAAAGAAATATCTATTGTCTTCCCAAGGATATCATCCTCGGAATGGGTAAGGCTAATCAGCGTCGTAACTACGTGTATGAACTGAAAAGAATCCTGAGCGATTTTTGAAGCAGGTTAAGGATTTGTCATCATGATGATGATGTTACCATTGAACATCAAAATGGCTGTACTATTGTTGATGCGAAAAAGTTCCAAAACAAACTAACTTCTGAATACCAGATGGTCATTTATGAGAAGAACAAGATGAGTTGAAAGTATAATATAATATAGGTAAACTTTTGGGAACTGACGATTTCTTTTTTTATGATTATTGTTTGTAGGATCTTAAATGTATTATTAGTGAACATCTTACTATCACTTATTTAGTAAAATTGTTCATTAATTCTTACGAGTCATCGACATCTGAAGACTTATAAACACTTATTTGCTATAATAATAATTGTACCAAAGGAGTATCTTTCAATATTTTAAATTGGTTTGTACGTAGTTTTGATTTTGTAATAGTGTTAGTCAGTTCTTCTTTTGCAACATTTACCAGTTCCTTCGCCACCAGTTCCTAGTAACCCATAGACATATATAAATAAAAGATATGTTTAAAATTATTGCACTGCACTGCACTGCACTACAAGTAACTATTTTCAACTTTCTTGGACAATTACAACAGTAAGATTCATTTGTTATCAGTTTTTACGCCCACAGAAAAAAATCAAGTCATACCATTTCTTTTTACACTTTGTATGTAATACATCTACAGAATACTGACAAGATCATTCAATGAAATATAGTTCTATCACTTGTTGGATTCTTTCAATCGCGAACACATTTCAAAGTTTTTCTATTCACAAACAATGTTCTTAACTTAAAATCTTTCTGCAAGAATATTTTTATCAGTTGTTTCAGAAATGTACCATTATGAACTGTTTCACAAAGTACCGTCATGCATCTTCTGAAACTGATGCACAATTTCATCTTGTATATTTATATCCGTAATAAAACTTATCACATTTATCTTCAATATATTTTTATCTAACAGAATGCAGTCATGGCTTATTTTGCCCGCTTGTAGATCCACTGCAAAGAAGCAAACTTCCTCTTTTAGATTCCCACATTTGAAACGTGTTTATTAAACATTGAATGTTTATGTGAAAGTTGTTGAAGTAACAGAGACATACATCTTCACTACTAATTTCATTAGACATTTTGTCTTCTAACCTTCAGCACTGAAAAAAAAAGAAGAAACAGAAGATGCCTCTATTCAAACACTTTTTGAAAATATTGTCTTTTTATATAAAAGAATATGAAGTTTTACAACAGTGCATGAAATACAGTCACACATACAGTAGATTTATCCTTTCTTAACTGTGGTATTTGTAGTTTTTATTAACCTTGTTGTAGAACTTTCACCGGGTCTTTTATTGTTTTTATTTGGAAGATCTAATTAAAACAGGTTTGAACAAGTATGACCCTGAATCTTCCAGTTTTTATTTTGTATTACCAATAGGCTACACTCTTTCATGATCATGTTCACTTTAAAATTACTTTTTAAGTTCAGTGAAATATTTTTACAACACAATACTCACATTTTCGCTTTCAGAGGTTTTCAAAACGGTTCACTGGATTCACTTAATCATTTTTTCAATGCATATGTGTTCACAGGGCTGATTTACATTACATGGTGAAGCAGTAATATTATATTTTAATTTGTTTTCGTTTTAATAAAGACTATCCCACATATAGTATAATATTAAACATTAGTAGTATTCATAATACCGGTTTGGGGCCACTTCCTCAAACCAGGCTTTTTTATATATGAAATCCTCCAGCATAGAATCACATCGAAAATTACATCTTCCCCCCATACATCTTCAATTTACTTTTATGATATATAACCATAAAAGAATTTTACACCTAAACTTACATCTAAAACTTATATCTAAACATTTCTTAAACTTTCTATTCTTCGGTTTTCTTTTTCTTGTCTCCCTTTGATATAGCTATCCATTAATTCTTTTAACTTTGTTAGTAAATCTTCTTTCCTTAAATCTATCGAATAATGGCCCCAAGCTAGAGTATGTATCCCATCTTCTAATATGTATCTTTTATCATCGTAAGAGCTTAATGCTAGCTTGTTTTCTTCTACTGAATATACATTATGTCTTTTACTCCTAATAGTATTTTGCATTTTATATAATTCATAATCTTTTAAGACACAATCTTCGTAATCTTTGAAAGTTATTTCTGATTTAACAATATTCGATTTTATTCCTTTTGCCTTTTTACAACATTTGTCTTTATCAAATTTACTTTTAAAGTCTTTATCTTCGAGGTCTATTTGAGGTGCTTGTATTGAATACATCTTTGATTTGAGACCTACAACTTTTCCTATGATTTCACCTTTCAGTTCATCTTTGAATTTTCCTAGTACTTTCTTGTTAACTTGTTTTATCCCATATTTGTTATTATCTTTGTAATCAGATGTATCTAGATGCTCATACATAGCTTTCATATCCTCATATACATCTTCTGTTTCTATATGTGCTATAACCGAGTCTGTGTCACTCATTAATAGTTTGACTTTATCTCCATATTTATTCTTCAACACATTGTAATAGAAATCATATAGACAAATTTTAGATATATCCAGAACAGACATCCCAACATAGATAGGCTTGTTGAAAGTAATTTTCGTCTTATACATATGAATAGCAGCTAGATCTTCAGAAAATATAGTTCTATCTTTAAAAGTAGGTTTAGCTATTAGTTTCTCTGCTAATTCTACATTATGTGCTAGTCTTATATCTACTCTCTTTCTTATGTTTTCCATAGTCTTTCCAAATACTGCATTATTCGCTAGTTTATAGAAGTCTTTTTCAAAATCATTCCTTGCATGCGATCTAAGTTCTGTATTTAATTTTATATATTTCTTTAACCAGCCTGATTGTTTAAATTCTAATATTTGATGTATCTTTTTAATTTTGAGACCTTGTGACACACAGAATTTTAAATTTTGATAATGCAATATATAGTTTTCTTTATCGTAAAGTGTTGTTAATAATTTTGGAAGTTTCTTGTTGTTTATATAATTTTCAGGAGCTAATGGCAAATCTGAATGTTTATTATGAAGTTCTTTTGGATACTCTAAATCGACTTCTAGTATATATCCAGTATTAGACTCATCGTCTGTCTCTAATATTTTATTTATCCAGTATTTATCATTTACACCATTAATAACCTTTTTCCATTTGAATTCTCCATAAGGCATATGATGATTCATAGCCCATCCATATTCGTTATTTGCATCCATGTACATTATGTAAGAACTTTTCTTTTTAGGATTATAATTTTCTAGATACTTATTATTAGCTACTGCATATCTATTTGAACATTGAGAAATTCCACCTCTTATACCTTTTTCTATAAAGAGCAGTTTATCATAATCAGTTAACAATTCTAATTTTTGTTGTGTCATCTTTAACATTGCATCCCAGAAGAAGCCTGGACTTGTGAAATACCATGCAGGATCTAATTTATATGTATTAAGAGCTGTATCTCTGAAGTTTTCAATAATGTCTGTTAATTGAAGTACATCTGTTTTGTTGTAGAATTGAGTATATTCTCTTAAGGTTTTTAAATTGAATATCTTACAGATTAATAGATGATGGTTATAATCCTCGTCACTTATATCTTCTCCTGTTAATCTATTCTTAAACTTGTCTCTAGATAGTGGAACAGGTTCATCTAGTTTTTCAGGTGAATCAGCATAATCATATGGATAGATACCTTTTCTTTTTACTAAATCAATTACATTTTTAGGAAAGAATTTTAATGTTTCTCTAAATTGTTCTGGTTTTAAATTTTTTGCTAATTCAGCTAGACTTCTTGATAAAAATCTAAACGAATCTACAAATCTTAATTGAATTGATCGTTCTTTATTTTCTTTATTCTTGTATTTTATCGTTTTGGAGAATGTAATATACTTTTCTTCTGTGTTAGGTATTATAGTTATCTTTTCTTCTAATTTTCCGCCTCCTAAACTTTTTATAAATAGATGTGTATCGTATCCAGATAAGTTATGAATGAACACAGGAATAAATCTTGGGTTTGTATATTTTATGTTACAATAAGAATGAGCAGCTCCTCTAAATTTTCCAGTTAAATGATCATGATCAGCAACTTTGGTTATACATGATTTTATATTGTTTATAGTTTTTTTCAATTCTTTAGTACATTCATCAAGTATAACTTCTATATCCTTCTTTTGCTCTTTTATATCTATTAATATGTCATCTATATCATCAATATCATCATCTTTTTTCATATACAATTCCTCTTCTAGATGTTTATAACCTTCTTCGATTTTCTTTTTTAAATAACTAGTTAAAATATTTAACCTCTCTATTTTCTTTTCTAATAAACGTGGAAGTTCTTCAAAAGTTCTTTCACAAATATGACATTTTTCAGATGATTCAAATATATTTCTTTCTTCTTCTGTAAGGCGATTCATAGGTTTATTAGTATCATAAATCTTTGCAATTTTAATAGCTTCTTCTTTTAGTTTTTCTACAAATACATCTGATACATTATCTCCTATATATTCTACTGGTTTGCTTTTATAAGAATCTAAAGTGCTTTTGACATAGTATGTAAAACTATTTGGTTTATGTTCTTGATATGCGTTTGAATAAGATCTTTCTGGATCAGGTTGGCATGTAATAATTTCCTTTAATAGTGATTCAAAGTCAGCAATAATTGTAAATGGAATTCTCAAAGATCGTTTATGATTAATAAATTCAAGTACCTTATTCCATTCTTTTGGTAAAACGATTTTTGCAGCTGAATATAATCCACAGTATTTTTCATGCTCTTTTAATAACTCTTCTGATTTAAAATGCTTAGCTAAACATCTTTCACATAGGAATCTTTTATGACCATCTTTAGTTATTTGATTGCCTACAAGCTTCCACAAGTCTTTAATCCAACAATAATGAGTTTTCTTTTCACTTTTAAGATATAACAGATGAATATGTTTTTCTTTCTTTTCTTGTGCGATTCGAAGTGGAAAAATTGAATAGTTATTATCAAAACTAAATACACTAATGGAAATATCAGTTCTTTTTTCAAACTTGGCTATATCAGTGATTTGTACAGGAAATGGGATATCTTTAAAAACATCTCTAAACTTATCTTCATGTTTTTTATATGTAGATACCCTGTCTCCATGTTGTCCATGTTTAACTGGATATAATGCAGATACGACTGAATATAGGAAGCACTTTTGATCATTATTCTTTATATTAACACATGCTCTTCTCTTCTTAATCATGTATGGAAGTTCTATGTAAGAGGAACCTCTCATTGATACATACTTATTAATTCTTAATTCTAAAAAGTCTATAGAATGTAACATCCATCCAGATCCTTTACTCTGAAACTCTTCCATTTCTCTTATGAGTTTGTATGAAGCTTTTTTACAAAAGTCATCTAAATCTGTAAATTCGAGTATTATTTCATTTGAAGTTTTAAAATTATGTTCTTGTATCGTATTTTCTTTTTTAAATTTACAAATAAATAACATATTAACTTTAAGCGCATTGAAAACTTTAAAACTGTCCTTGATTTTATTTTTAACAATCCTACTACTTGCATTTAAGAATTTCAAAGGATCTTTATATCCATCAATGTTTTCTATTCTAAATGTCTGTAATCTATATTTCAATGATGTTTCTTTCAATTCAACTTTTAGCTTAGGTCTTTTCGGTTTCGGTCTTTCAAATACTTCTTCTTTAAATGGGAATATATTTCCAATCTGTTCATCATCATATTGTTTAAGAAGGTTTATTAGTTCTGCTTTTCTTAATCCGGAATATCTTTTGATTCCCTTTTCTTTACATAAATTTTTTAATTCAACAACAGTATGTTTAATTAAACTCATAATTACTCTATCGTTTTATATAGAAAATCTTACTATTACTCAATTTTTTATCTTCGCCGAATTATTACTAGTCATTTTTTGTATTATTTTACTTCCATATATCCTTATACAACGCTTAAGTTTGTACACTCCTGCCATTGTCTACATATTACGCGTTGTATTAGAACACGACTTTTATGGGAATAACCCATCAAAGTTACATATACACATATTAAAATTACATCATTTTTGTAAACTTATTCATCATCGTCATAATCATCACTACCATATTTATATTCATCATCACTATCCAAATCAGATGTTTTTTGTTGTATTATTGATAATTCTTTTTCCTTTAACAGTATTTGCTTCTCTAATAGTGCTGTTATGAGTTTAAGATCATGATGAATTAATTTAAGTCTATCATGTAATAAATCAAAATGTGTCTTCATATTTATTATATAGAAAATTAGCAAAAATGATCATTATTTTTTAAAATTTATATATATACGATAGAGTAATTATGAGTTTAATTAAACATACTGTTGCTGAATTGAAAAACTTATGTAAAGAAAAGGGTATACGAGGTTATTCAAAGCTTACAAAAGCAGAACTAATAACCTTAATCAACGAACACAGAACAACTACCACAAGTTCACAACAACTAACTGAACTTATAAAAGACATGGTTCAAAAATGAAATCCTGAACATATCGTAAACTACTTTGAAAATCCACTTTGTAAAAATATAGTTATAGATGTGCTTAATAATCGAAATGTCGAAGAATGGAGACAAATTTCAGAAATAAAGGATTTATCCGATAACTTTCTACATACTTTCAGAAACAAGATAAATTGGTATTCAGTTACATTTAAACATAATCTATCACTTTCTTTTATTGAAAATCACAAAGAACACATTGATTGGGTTAGATTATCCAGAAGAAAAGATCTGACTAAACACGAAAGCATTATTAATAAGTATGGCGATATGATTTTCTGGGATAAATTGTGTGAGCCAAAGTATGGATCAAGGTCTTATTCTCATCTAAAACCAGAATTCGTATTAAAACATAAAGAACATGTAAGACAACATATAAGATGGTATTACTACACTGATGAATATGCTCGACAAATGACGGAAGATTTTCTTAATGAGTTTAAAGAAGAGATTGATTGGCTTGCATTCACTGAAATAAATAACTGGACAAAGTATACAGAGAAACAAGCTATTAATTTTTGTACACAATTCAGAGAATACTTGCAATGGGATATAATCTCTTATCTTACAAATTTGCTCACACTTGCATTCCTAAGAACCTTTAAAGATAAACTCTGTTGGGATGCAGTTTCTAAAAAGTGTCATATTGAAAGAAAAGAACAAACAGCCTTCTTGAGCGAATTTAATTCTCTTATCAATTGGCGAGCTATTACACCGAAACTAGATGAAACACATGTGAGAAAATACCAGAATAAAGTTTATTGGCCAAATGTTAGTTTAGATGATAAAAGCGAAAAATTCATTCTCGAGTTTGAAAGCAAAGGTTTAGATTTAAGTGAGATAGTATATACTTGTTGGAATGGGAGTTTTTCTGAAAGCTTTATAATGAGAATCAAAGACAAGATCAATATAGTTGAATTCCTAAGATTAAATAGACATGTTAGCGATAGCCTTAGAAACAAACTAATGTTACTTTCATCAGGTTTACGCTTAATAGAAAACTCAGAAGAATGTCCAATATGCAAAGAAACAAAAACTCAATTGTGTAAAACAGCATGCGAACATGTGTTCTGTGTTAAGTGTATGGTTACCTGGTTAGGAAATAATAACACTTGTCCTTTGTGTAGAACGGTTATATATAATAGCAATTGATAACCCGGTTTATTCTAGATATTGATAGCATGTTTTTATGTAGAATTAGGTTAGTGTAGATTAATGTTAAACTTTTATGATCAATAATCATAAAAGTTATATTTACATAACCCTTACCTTTATAAATATCTCCATCCACATGACAATCATACTTTTTCTTTTACTTTATTTAGAAGGTTGATTGAGTCTCCCTTACAAATAAAACAATCATCATTCACAAGTGGAATGATTCACTATTCATATTAACCTTTTATGTAATAATAACCATAAAAGACATTATATATTTACACTACAACATTACTTTTATCTATCCAACTATTATGTGAATCATCAAACCCTAACCATTTAACAAACACTTTATTACCTTTCTTTCTCAATATTTTTTCAGCCAAATACTCATCCTTATATTTAGTTTTCAATAATTCTGGTTCATAAAATCTTCCTCTAACTTCTTCATTGTTTAAATCTTTAATTTTATATGTTGGTGGATTAGATGGTATAACCTCATTAATAACAAACACTTCTGCTGACCAATTTGGTGTATAACCTTTTTCAAACAAACCTTTAATTTTACTTATACGAACATAATCACCAATCTTATACTTTAACTTAACAGACTTATATTCCTTCTTATACACTTTTTTCAATATCACATGCTCATTTTTCTTATTCACTTCTACAGGTTTCATACCAATTGTTCTATGTACTTTGTTATTATATTCATCAACCAAACCTTGCAATATTTTTAACCACTTATAATTACCTTGAACAGTGAATTTCTTCCACATATTTTGTTTAAGTGTTTTGTTAAATCTTTCAACAACAGAAGCTTTTTTACCACTATATGTTGAGTAATGGTTGATATTGTTTTTTCCCATCAAATCTTCAAATTCTTTATTATAAAACTCTTTACCTTGATCAGTTTGTAAATTATTAGGTTTTCTTACTTTTAACACTGATTCAAATGCTTCTGTAACATTCTTACCACTCTTATCTTTAACAGGAACAGCAAATGCATATTTTGAAAACACATCTATAATCGTTAGCATATACTTATAACCTTTATTTAATTTTGAAACACCTTTTAACACACCACTATCCATTTCCACAAGATCTGCTTGCCATAAATCATCTATACCTTTAACAATAACACTTAACCTAGGATAATTTTTTCTAGATGGTTTATGAATTTCTTCTATAATGTCTTCTCTAATACCTTCACCTTCATATAGTCAATCGCGCTTTTTAATGAATTGGGATTTATTAATACCACATACAACACATATACCTTTCTTAACATATCTCCCATTCTTTGTCTGTTCTATTCTAATGTTATCTATTTTTGTATCTGTTGATTTCTTACACTTAACACAATACATCATTATTTATTAAAAGAAAATAATTAAGGTTCTCTTTCTATATACATAATAACTTCCAATAATTTTCCTTCTTCCATAGCTGAATTTTTTTGTGCTTGAAACATAATTTTATCACCCTTTTTAATGTTTAATGGTAAATTTACCACTAAAGTATTATTCAAAAATATATCTAAAAAGTATCTATCCAAACTTAATTCCATATACATTATTTTTCCATTGTAGAGAAACTCATAATCATTAGATAAATTAAATATTCTGAAGATTGGATTTGGAACATTTCTAGTTCTCAATCGACATAATAAATTTATAGTTTCTTTTTGCATAATTAGATTAAAAGTTTCCTTTTTCATCATTTGAAAATCTTGTTTTGTTGTAAGTGTATTTAATTGGGATGATATTTCTGACTTATATTGATTAAATTCTGAAACAGGAACTTTTGCTTTAAATAGAATAGTAACATTATTATTGGTCTTTTTAAATTCTTCCATATATTCACCTTTTAAAACCTCAATATCGTCTTTCTTTATATGTGTGTCTTGTAATGATTTTAATACATCTTCAAATTTGTTTCTATCACTTTCTAATTGGTTGTTAATATCGCTTTTCACTGACTCGAGCTGGTTTAACGTAATAGCATCTTGTTGATCAATACCATTAGTTATATTAACTAATCTTTTTTGTGTAAAATCAATCCATGATCTATAATTTGTTGTGAAAATTTTATTTAGTTCAGATTTAAAATTTGTACGACTCATTAAATTTTGATATGTGTCTCTTTTATATTTTTCAAATTCTTCATTCTTAACAACATTATCTAAATTCCTTAACTGCTCTTCACTAATATCACTTACCTTACTTTTAATATTACCAAAAATATCCATATTTATTATATAATAATTTGAGTTATTTAACAGCAAGTAAAACAGTTATACGAGCTCCACTAAAATCAATCAAATCACCATTCTCATCTTTAATTGAAACTTTGAAATTATTAAATTTATTGTGATGTATTGGGAAAAATATCTTTTCATTAGGTTCATATATAATTGGTTCTCTAAACTCTGCATTTGTTCTAAATGTTGCAATTAAGTCTGTTTCGTTGTGTGTTGTATCATTGTGTTTTAAAATCATACCTTCTGCTAAATCACAGTGAATATTTATAGTATCAAACGGATGAAACATTGGCACCTTATCTCCAACATGTTCTATATTTTCAGCCAAGTTCTTTTCACTAAAACCTAATACAGTATTAATGGTATCTAAGGTTATATCACATTGCTGGCTAAATATTTTAACTCTATTTTTCCTTCTATCCTCAGTAAATTGAATATTTTTAAAAGGATCGTTGGTATATGGAAGGTTTGATTTAATATATTCTTCTAATTCCTTTAAATTATATTGGCCAGGCTGAATTATGAGTTGTTTTGTAAATTTTGAGTTACTATTACAAAACGTTAATTTGTTGTTCTTTTCTGTAATGTTTGGAGTTAAGTATGTTGTGTAAAATCCTGCAACAGCTACTTCTAAATCGTTTTCAAATGGGTAATGCAATGACATGTTTAATACAGATGAATAACCATTTAAATTAAATACCTTCATTTATTATATAATAAATAACTAATATGGATAATTGGGTTATTAAAGTAAGGTTAACAGAAGATACGGCGAAGAGAAAGAGGAATGGTGAGTTGTTACCTGATGATATAAGATGTTTAATAGTTGGGCCTAGTGGTTGTGGTCAAACGACGTTAATGATTGATAATTTTTTGTTAGCACCTAAATGGTTAAAATATGCAAATGTTTATATATATTCTAAAAGTTTAAATCAACCTAAATACAAACACTTAATACAACTTTTTCGAGATATAGAACGTAATATTAAAGACACAATAGCAATAATAAAAGGAAACAATGAAGAGATTATTCCATTAGATGAATGTGAGGACTATTCTGTGGTAGTATTTGATGATTTCATATTAGAAGAACAAAATCACGTTAGAGAATATTTTACTCGAGGTCGTCATAAGGGTTTGAACTGTTTCTATCTTGGACAAACATATTCTAAAGTGCCAAAACAATTAATTAGGGACAACTTAAACTTTCTTTGTATATTTAGACAGGACAATGTAAATTTAAAACATATATATGATGAATTTGTTGCATCTGATATGTCGTTTAAAAAATTACAATCATTATGTAGCAAGTGTTGGAGTGAAGAACATGGTTTCTTAACAATAGATATGACTAGGAAGGTGAATAATGGTAAATATAGAAATAAAATTAAAGAATTTCTAAAAGTGTAAACAAAACGTATATGAACGCAGGTGAACGTATATGTTATGTTATGTTATGTTATGTTATGTTTTTATTTTTTCTTTATATAATAAATGGATGTTAATAAAGCTAAGAAGTATATTAAGTTAAAAGAAGAACTTGTTAAAAGATTTAAGGAAATTAAACAAAGTAATCGAAGTAAGTATGAAAAATTTAAAGAACAAGATCAACCTGTTATTGATGCAATTAAAGATTTAGGGCAAGATATATCAAAAGTAGCAGAAGAAAATAAAAATCTAATTCAAGAGTTAGTTCCAGTTGTACATAAAAGTGCGAGAGTGGATTCAAGCTTATTAGAAACACCGCCTATGTATGATAGTTCTATAAATGAAAGTGATACGCCTATAACAGAAGAAATAAAACACATGAAAAAACAAATTAAATATAAAGTAGAAGGAATAGAATCTTTAGCAACAACTCATTTTGGTAATATTGCCTCAAGATATTATGCAACTAGAGATGATAAAAGTTTTGGAATACAACCATATGATGAAGATGGGAAAATTATACATATGATAGGAAATGCGGAAGTTAAAATTCATGGTGATGATTTAGTTATTAATAATCGACATTATACAGGAACAGAAGGTTTATGGGAATTATTGACAAAACATAATCCAACAAATTATAATGATGATGATCTAGAAAAATATAAACAAATAGTAATTGATTCTAGTGTTGCATTTCATAATAATGATCCAAGTACAAGAAAACAAAAATCTAGTAAAGGTAAAAAATATAAAGAAATTATCAAACCTATTTGGGATGAATATATAAAACCAACAACACCTTCAAAAAAGACACCAAAATCTGGAGAAGGAATAAAGGTATATAACGAATTATCAAAAGAATACATATGGATGGATGATGTGAGAAAACTGATTGATCGCTTGATTGTTATTGATGGGAAGAAAAATCTGGAAATGATAACTTTTATAATGAGAAAGTAGGTATTATGGATATGATTAATTCTAAACTTGCACAATTTATTCCTAATGATCCAAAAGGATTATTTGATTAAGATATTGAATACGCTGCCACCAAAATTTTGGAATAGTGAAAAGTATGGAAAAGGATTAGTAAATGATTTGATTAATAAACTTCCATTTGAGTTGCATATTCCAGGATTTAGATTTTGCGGTCCGGGTACAAAACTTCAAGAAAGATTAGAGAGAGGTGATGAAGGTATTAACCCATTAGATGAGGCTTGTAAAGAACATGATATATACTATAGGGATAATAAAGATACAGAATCAAGACATATTGCAGATAAGGAATTAGAAAATAAAGCTTGGGAAAGAGTTTTTGATAAAGATGCTAATTTAATAACTGAAAAACTACCTGCTCTTGGAACTGCTTTAGTGATGAATACAAAAGTAAGATTTGGTTTAGGTTTATAAGTAATGAAAGTAAGATTAGGTTTATAAGTATTTTTTAGATTTAGGTTTATATGTACTTTTTATGGAAATTTTTCATAAAAAGCTTTTAATTATATAACAAATATGCAGTTAAAAGGTTTTACATTTACGATTCCTAATCAGGAACTTAAACAATTAAATATAGATCACATTTTAACTAACAAACAACTCAAACAAAAGGAAGCAAAACTAAGTAAAGGACAATGTATGTCTCTATCTCTTTCCATACCACAACTTAAGAAAATAAACAAAGAAATGAAGGTAAATGATAATAAAGTTCATTATGGTGGTTTTATATTTACTATTCCAACGATTTTAGCTTTAATAGGTGCTCTAGGTTCTGTTGCTGGAGGTGCGGCTGCTATTGCTAAGACTGTAGATGATGCAAAAAAGAATAAAATGGAATTAGAGGAACAAAAGCGACATAACTTAGCAATGGAAGAAAAACAAGGTGGTAAGCTTTCAAAAAACGTAAACTCCAAAACAGTAAAGAAAAAGAAGAAATTAAACCTTTAAGTAATTTAGACCTAATACAACTTGTTAAAAAACTTCAGATAAGAAACTTTAGAGGTGTATTTATGAGTGATGAATTGCCTAAACAACCAAGGAAGAATGAGTGTGGTATTGTTAATTTTGATACGTCTAAAAATATAGGAACGCATTGGATTTGTTATTGGAAAAAAGGAAATAGAAAGTATGTGTTTGATTCATTTGGAGGTAATCCACCAAAAACACTCGTAAAATATCTTGGCCATAATATAGAGTACAATAGCAGCCGTATACAACATTTTAACGAGGTAATTTGTGGACATTTATGCATTACAGTGTTAAAAATGTTTACAGATGGGTATAGTTTTTCAGAAATTATTAGTCAGTTGAATAGGAATAAGGATATTTGGAGAAGTTATATTTAAGATTTTATGGGTTTAATTTATGGGCTTAATTCATAAAACGATTATAAATATTTTTTATAATAAATATGGATAAGATAGAATCATATGAATTACAATCCTTTAAACCTAATCAAAAAACAATCGAGAATTTAAATAAGCCAAACAGGTCTATTGAATTTGATATTGACGTGGGTGATGGCTTCATACATCCTTATTATGCTGATATGTATGTAACTTTTGAAATTAGAGGTAGAGATGGTGATGGGGAATATACTACTGGTCAAAATATTAGACTTATTAATAATTTCTTCCCACATTTGTTTTCTCAAATTCAAGTTAGTAAGCATGGACAGATATTAGATATTATAGATTATCCTGGTTTAACTTCAACAGCTGTAAACACATGTACGATTTCAAAACCAGAGGCAAATCACTATGATGAATGTGGATGGGAAGGAATTACGTGGGCAAGAACAGATGAAGAAATAGTGTTTTTGCTAAGACTTTTACCAGGATTTTGTTCAGATTTTAAAGATATTATGTGGAAAGGAGGATTGAAATATACATTTAAAAGAAGTGGTTCTGATGATAATGCATTTGCTATTTGGAAAACAAAAAAGCAGGATGGAACATATGAGAATGATCAACCACATCCAGGTAAAATTAAGATTACAAATATGGAGTTAAGAATGCCTATTGTTAATTATGAACCTTACTATGCCACCTTGTTAAGATCTAATATGTTAAAAGAAGGTAAGATTCCTATTTCATTTAACACGTATCAATGTTTACAGAAATCAGTTAGTGGTAAATATTTAGAATTCGATTTAACCACACAATTTAACTCAAGTGAATTTGATATGCCTAATTTTGTGATTGCCTTTTTCCAAACTGATAGAAATGATAATCAAGAAAGAGATTCAAGCTATTTTGATCATTGTAAAGTTCAGAATATCCATTTTCGTAATTCTAGAAATGAATCTTTCCCATTAGAATCTTTAAACTTAGATTTTGCAAAACATAAGTATTTGAAAGTTTATGAAATGTATACGGTATATAAGCGAGCTACAATTGGAAATACTGAGATGTTTTATTATCCTAAGGAATTTTTAGAAAATAGGCCGATGTTCGTAATTAACACAAGCAAGCATAAATCAGTAACTGTAAGTGATAGAACTAATTTGAAACTGACTGTTAATTTTGAAAGCGATGTACCAGATAAAACAATTTGCTATGTTGTTATGATTGGTAAGAAAAATTTAGAGTATGATGTTGAGAAAGAAAAAATAATTGAGAAGATATAAATCAATTATATGTTTATTAGATTTGTTTAGTTTGTAAGTGTTTTTATGATAATATCATAAAAACTTATTTAATAAAATGACTATTCCAGATAACATTCCACGTGAGAATTTAATTGTGTTAATTGAAGATACTATATTAAATCTTGAGAAGTTATTAATGAAAAACAAAAGGAAGTTTAAGAGAATAAAATGTGTTTATATTACTCTTATTACGTTATCAATTCTATTATCAGCTTCTACAGGGTTCATCAATGTATTTATTCCTATTACAGTGTATTCAATTATTACAACTGCATTTGCTTCGGCTTCTGCTGTTATCACTGGCCTATCAACATTGTTTAATATAGCTTCAAAGAAAGAATATTATAAAAATATGGTGAATCGAATTCGGCTGTTTAAAGATGAGCTTAATGTAATTAAGCTCATGAATGGTGAATTAACAGATGAAAATGTAAGAGATATTGTTAACAGAATCAATGACATACTTAACGAAATTCGAGGCTATTAGAAACTGATTTTTAAAAAGTTTTAATATAATAAATACGATGGCGAGTCATATTGAACTTTTAAATAAACTTGGAAGTCTTGAACAAAAACAGGTTATTGGATTAAGAGAATTAGAATTAAATACAGAATATAAGATTGTGAAAATGGAAAAGATTAAAACTAAGTTTGGAAAGAGCATTTTAGTTGAATGTGAAGAGTTTAAGGTATTTCTTCCACCTAGATTTACAAAACACTTAACAGATAAAATGATTGATGAGATCGTTAAAGATGGAATAAAAATCAAATACACTGGTTTAAAAGATAATTATCCAACTGTTGAGTTCTGTATGTAAATCCAAAAAATGAAAAAAAATATGTCGTCAGAAGTAAAAAATGGAGTGCATAGAATGGATCCTCAAAAGAAATTTATACTTACTAATAACTTCAATGTAATTGTGAAAAATGTGCAAACCGATGTTCAAGTTGTTTTTGATATTAACGGCTGTCTATTCAGTTTGAATTATGATCAGTGGACAGAGTTTAAGAAGTCATTGTTTCCTATAGAGAACGAGGTTAGCAGACGATTCCATTATCAGTATCCGAACTTGTAATTTTAAGTATGTTTTAAGTGTATAAGTGTTTTTGATTTCATTATCAATATCCGAACTTGTAATTTTAAGTGTATAAGTGTTTTTATAGTATCAGACTATAAAAAACTAAGACCTAGAACATAATGTCATTTGAATTTTAAAGATACATGTATAAATAAGTGATTTATTTGAGTTTTTTGTAATTATATCCTTAGAGTTATGCAATTTATAAGACATTCAATAGATAGGAAATTTATTTGTCTATTGATTGTCGTTTGAATTTTGAAAATCGGTTAATATTTGACGATTTTATAGCAAGTTCAAAATTTCGGGAATTTTTACGGGTTTATTTTTGAGTTTTCGGGAAAATGTTATTCTTTAAAAAAGTCTTAGAATTTTATTTGACTTATGGTAGTATTTTTATTTTTTCGATTTGTTGAAATTTTGTGGAGATATTGAAAAAGGGAAAAGTATCCTTTGGGTTATGCAACCATTTATGCATTTTAGAAAATTGGCTATGTTATTAGTATTCATTTGCTGTTTGAATTTTTTAAATCGGTTAATTAGGGACCGAGGAATTAAATAATAACGTTATTTGGGGGTGGGACTCCTCAGTGTTGCCAACTCACTTTTAACAATTATCATATTTATTAGTAATGAGGTGAATTCATCCCTATATGTTTTAAAGCGATATCTTGAAAAAATAAAATCCTGGAACGTTCCGAAAAAATATATGGAGTTGGAGACACTGTATGGTAAAGTCGTCTTGTGAGAACAGCATGTGAGTTGTGAATTTCTTTCTTTTATTTGAGGAAATCATGTTGAGGAAATCATGTTGAGCTATATTTACCAGCTAGATGGCTATGATCAAGAAGTTACTCACTTACTCAATAGATGGTGTCTCATATCATGTAGTTTATCACTGAGTGTTGATGGGAAGGAAGGAGAGAAAAACACTCGAGAGATATTTTTTTTTGTGGATTCAATGACGTAATCTAACAGCTATTATACAACGTCATCAGTATACAGCTCCCTCTGGTGAGGACAAAAAGAGTGCTTGAATATGTATATATGACGTTGTCTAACAGGCATTATACTACGTCATCGGTACAGCGCCTCCTGTCCGCTGCTAGCTAAAAGTACTGTTGAAGGAAGAGCGACTAATGTGTATATATGTATGTTGCCGTGAGGAGAAGGAAAGAGAATCGGATTGAATGATCCTGTGCTGGTACTGGAATCGTTCAAATGAATCAGTGACAGATCACCTGTTCCGAAGTAGATATAGTATTTTGTATGTATTCCTTCTCATTGAGTTTTTAAAGCTAATTATTAACAGATTTTCATGATTCAAGTGTCAAATGAAAGCTTATAAACTGGAGATGAAGATGCAATAAATATATTTTGTGTAGGATTCCATTGTAATGTTTTAGAAGTAAGTTTTTATGATTTTAAATGTCATAAAAACAGTAGTTTATTTATCTTTACTCCCAATTTGAATAAGGCATCATCCTTACCCTCCATTTCAAAAATGCACTTATATAATCATTCCACTTCTTATTATTGATATGATTGATAAAGATATGATGGTTCTTAAAACTGAAATAGTAGTCTAAATTCTTATAGGGTAATGCATTATTCCACAGCTCGTGTATTTTATTAAGATGATATTTTGCTCTTTCATCAAGTTGAACTTTTCCATTCTTATAGTCGATGTAAAATTCTAAAAACATTAGTTTGATATAATTCAGCTCGTTTTGTAAGTCTCTAAATTCTTTTTCAGATAATTGTTCAGGATTTACAACATGATAAGCAAACGCACCTATTTTTTCTGTTTCATCATTTTGTTTGCTCATTTTATTCCGGCATGCTTTACACTCATCTCGTCTTGTATTTCCATTTCGAGCAAATTCTTGATATTGTTTTAATTCTCCACAAATTACACACTTTTTCATGATTTATTAAATATAAAATATTCAAAATACTTAGTTTATTTTTGTTTGATTTTTAAATGTCATAAATACCTATATGCAGTGCAATTACTCAATTTACTTTGTTAAAGTACTATGGTTAGTAGTGGATTTGTAATTTTCGATGTGATTCTATGCTGGAGGATTTCATATATAAAAAAGCCTGGTTTGAGGAAGTGGCCCCAAACCGGTATTATGAATACTACTAACATTTAAAAGTTAAAGGAGAGGTTTTAATATTGTTTGTCTACTAGATTCTCCTATACTTAAGTAGTCTTTGCATTTGTTATTTTCCCACATTGATTATCCTAAGCTGTACCTATTCATCATTTTCTTACTTTTGACCATACTTAGGTCTCTCTCTCTGATGCTGAGTTTCTTACTTTGTCCACACTATTTTATCCTAATAGCCATTTTTCTACTTTGATCATCTTACATTTAAGCCTTAGCGGTTTACTCCCTTTTCTGTTTACTTTTAGCATTCCTTGCAATACAATATATATATGTTCACACGCTATTTCACGCATAAAATTCAGCAGAGTTATCACCAAGAGGGGATAGTTGTTCTACTATTGCAGAAAAGTATGTACACAGATTACTACAACAAACAATACCTGAAAAATAATACTGTTCAAACGCAATAGGCAAGATCCAATGGTAATAATAACTTTGTTTAAGGAGAACGACAATGTTTGTTGGCATTACATTGTGTAGGTTGCGAATATATGTTGCAGTTGCTGCCCAAACCAGCTATTTTGCTACAAACTCATACAAATTCTCTTGTTCACTTGATAAATCCCCGAATGCTAATATTGATCACAGCACAGTACATTTTTTATCGATAAATAGATACTGAGATCATCATAGCTAACATGTCCTTAAATGCTGATAAGCTCAAACAAAGAAAGACAAATCTAATTCCTAATAATATTTATGGTAAACTGTGCAAATTATAAACTTTCCAACATCACCCTCTATCCCCCTCCTTCTCACGTCCGAATATTTGTTTCATGAAATTGGAATTTATTTTTTACGGATAAAGTGTAGTATATCTCCTATTTACCTGTTTTCTCAAGCATATATGTTGTACAATCAAAGAACAAGTACTTATACAAATAGCTTTATATGTAATAAGATGCACATCTCTGATGTGACGGTTTCTGATTCGATTCCCAACACTCAAGTCTTCCTTCATTTTATTCATCCACTTGTCTTAAGAGGAGTTCTTCATACCCACTAGAAAGAAAAATTTCAGTTCAAGCATACTTTCTAACTTCAAGTTCTTGAGACCATTCATCTTGTTGGTATTTAATAGCTTTAGCTATATATAATGTACATTTTATATCAGGTCTAACTTTTGAAGTACTTACTTATCACTTATCTAGTGTTCAAAACAATTTTAACAAAGAGTATGCTATGCATGTGCACCCTAAAAATAATACGGAAAATTACAGTGAGAACTATCAAATTGTTGTCAAATCTATCACTAGGTTAGCCATAGCTCCGTATTGCTTTTGAGGAATCAATTCCAATTAAATCTTAAGAGCAACATGTTGGGAAGAAATAAAATGATGTGAACTATCAAATTGTAGAGAAAGCTAGGAACATATTTCGCAAAACCACGGAGTTTATTGAATTCAAACTTTTTGTAGACTGCAATGGCTCAGTGGTAAAGTGTACGGCTTAAGTGCATTTTGTTTTGATTTGATTGTCATTCATTGCCAGGGTTACCCATTTCTCTTAGCTTACAGAACATAGGCAGTAGAACGTTAAACTGAATGATCAAATGTAACTTAAATGGTAAACTAGTCAGGATAATTCCAAACACTATAGCTAAACGCTTAGCGAACGTGCTTTTAGCATGACAAACCTTGCTTAGTTCCTGGCAAAGGGTTAGATTTCACGTCTCATATAATCTCACTACTAAAAGTAATAATAATAGTTTCTTTCTTTGTTCTTTAATGTCAAGCTTGCCTATGAGACGAGGCGAGATGAAACAACAGTTGTTATGGTTAAGCGCTTAGCGCACAGGTCTTTGACATCTAATTTTTATTCGTACAAACATTTTCTAATTTAACTTTCCAATGTTCACAGTTATTGAGGATTCGATTCCCAGGTGGAAGCTTTAAAAGTACTTCAAAGTCTATCAGTTTACTGTCTAAGGACTACAAAAATAGCCTTGATGGTGAACAGGACGGTAAACTCTAAACAAATCCATAAATATCAATGACTATTTTACGTGAAGTTTTCGGCGTCATTAACTTGTTCCGCCACCAATGAATTTCGAGGTGGTTTCTTTTGCATCGTTTTGTGCGCGTTTTGTGCCGTTTTGTGCGCCACCGGAAGTGGGTCAAAACGGGCCTACAAATATGGCGGAACAAGTTAATGCTGTTCCGCCACCAACGAATTTTGAGGTCATTCCCATCACATCGTTTTGTGCGTGTTTTGTGCCGTTTTGTGCGCCTATTTCCACGTTTTGTGCGCCATCGGAAGTGGGTCAAAATGGGCCTCCAAAGTGGGGCAAAAGTGACCCACTGTTCCGCCACCAATGAATTTCGAGGTGGTTTCTTTTGCATCGTTTTGTGCGCGTTTTGTGCCGTTTTGTGCGCCTATTCCCACGTTTTGTGCGCCACCGGAAGTGGGTCAAAATGGGCCTCCAAGGTGGGTCAAAAGTGACCCACTGTTCCGCCACCAATGAATTTCGAGGTGGTGTCTTTGGCATCGTTTTGTGGGCGTTTTGTGCCGTTTTGTGCGCCTATTCACAAGTTTTGTGCGCCATCGGAAGTGGGTAAAAATGGGCCTCCAAGGTGGGGCAAAAGTGACCCACTGTTCCGCCACCAACGAATTTCGAGGTGGTTACTTTGCATCGTCTTGTGGCGTTTTGTGCCGTTTTGTGCACCTATTCCCACGTTTTGTGCGCCACCGGAAGTGGGTCAAAACGGGCCTACAAATATGGCGGAACAAGTTAATGCTGTTCCGCCACCAACGAATTTTGAGTTCATTTTCATCACATCGTTTTGTGCGTGTTTTGTGCCGTTTTGTGCGCCTACTTCCACGTTTTGTGCGCCATCGGAAGTGGGTCAAAATGGGCCTCCAATGTAGGGAAAGTGACCCACTGTTCCGCCACCAATGAATTTCGAGGTGGTTTCTTTGGCATCGTTTTGTGCGTGTTTTGTGCCCTTTTGTGCCCCTATTCACAAGTTTTGTGCGCCACCGGAAGTGGGTAAAAATGGGCCTCCAAGGTGGGGCAAAAGTGACCCACTGTTACGCCACCAATGAATTTCGAGCTGGTTCCTTTGCATCGTTCCTCCCTATTTGTTCCGCTTCCGGTGTCGCACAAAACGTGGGAATAGGCGCACAAAACGGCACAAAACGATGCAATAGGAACCACCTCGAAATTCATTGGTGGCGGAACAGTGGGTCACTTTTACCCGACCTTGGATGCCCATTTTGACCCACTTCCGATGGCGCACAAAACGTGGGAATGGGGGCACAAAAGGGCACAAAACGCGCACAAAACGATGCCAAAGAGACCACCTTGAAATTCATTGGTGGCGGAACAGTGGGTCACTTTTGACCCACCTTGGAGGCCCATTTTGACCCACTTCCGGTGGCGCACAAAACGTGGGAATAGGCGCACAAAACGGCACAAAACGCGCACAAAACGATGCAAAAGAAACCACCTCGAAATTCATTGGTGGCGGAACAGTGGGTCACTTTTGCCCCACTTTGGAGGCCCATTTTGACCCACTTCCGATGGCGCACAAAACGTGGAAATAGGCGCACAAAACGGCACAAAACACGCACAAAACGATGTGATGGGAATGACCTCAAAATTCGTTGGTGGCGGAACAGCATTAACTTGTTCCTCCCTATTTGTAGGCCCGTTTTGACCCGCTTCCGGTGGCGCACAAAACATGGGAATAGGCGCACAAAACGGCTCAAAACGCGCACAAAACAATGCAAAAGAAACCACCTCGAAATTCATTGGTGGCGGAACAATGGGTCAGTTTTGCCCTACATTGGAGGCCCATTTTGACCCACTTCCGATGGCGCACAAAACGGCACAAAACGCGCACAAAACGATGCAAAAGAAACCACATCAATTCATTCGTGGCGGAACAGTGGGTCACTTTTGCCCCAAGTTGAAGGCCCATTTTGACCCACTTCCGATGTCGCACAAAACGTAGAAATAGGCGCACAAAACGGCACAAAACACGCACAAATCGATGTGATGCGAATGACCTCAAAATTCGTTGGTGGCGGAATTGCATTAGCTTGTTCCGCCATATTTGTAGGCCCGTTTTGACGGACTTCCGTTGGCGCACAAAACGGCAGAAAACGATGCAAAAGAAACCATCTCAAAATTCATTGGTGGCGGAACATTAGGTCACTTTTGCCCCACCTTGGAGGCCCATTTTGACTCACTTCCGGTGGCGCACAAAACGTGGGAACAGGCGCACAAAACGGCACATAACACGCACAAAACAATGTGATGGGAATGACCTTAAAATTCGTGGGTCAGTTTTGCCCTACACTGGGTCACTTTTGCCATACACTGGAAGCCCATTTTGACCCATTTCTGATGGCGCACAAAACGTGGAAATAGGCGCACAAAACGGCACAAAACGGTGTGATGAGAATGACCTCAAAATTCGTTGGTGGCGGAACAGCATTAACTTGTTCCGCCATATTTGTTGGCCCGTTTTGACCCACTTCCGGTGGCGCATAAAACATGGGAATAGGCGCACAAAACGGCACAAAACTTGCACAAAACGATGCAAAAGAAACCAACTCGAAATTCATTGGTGGCGGAACAGTGGGTGAGTTTTGCCCCACCTTTGAGGCCCATTTTGACCCACTTCCGGTGGCGCACAAAACGTGGGAATAGGCGCACAAAACGGCACAAAACGCGCTCAAAACGATGCCAAAAAGACCACCTCGAAATTCATTGGTGGCGGAACAGTGGGTCACTTTTCCTACATTGGAGCCCCATTTTGACCCACTTCCGTTTGTGGCGGAACAACATAAACTTGTTCCGCCATATTTGTAGGCCCGTTTTGACCCACTTCCGGTGGCGCACAAAACGTTGGAATAGGCGCATAAAACGGCGCAAAACCCGCACAAAACGATGCAAAAGAGACCACCTCGAAATTCATTGGTGGCGGAACAGGGGGTCAGTTTTGCCCTACATTGGAGGCCCATTTTGACCAACTTCCGATGGCACACAAAACGTGGGAATAGCCGCACAAAACGATGCAAAAGAAACCACCTCGAAATTCATTGGTGGCGGAACAGTGGGTCAGTTTTGCCCTACATTGGAGGCCCATTTCGAACCACTTCCGATGGCGCACAAAACGTGGAAATAGGCGCACAAAACGGCACAAAACACGCACAAAACGATGTGATGGGAATGACGTCAGAATTCGTTGGTGGCGGAACAGCATTAACTTGTTCCGCTATATTTGTAGGCCCGTTTTGACCCACTTCCGGTGGGCACAAAACGTCTGAATAGGCGCATAAAACGGCACAAAACGCGCACAAAACGATGCAAAAGAAACCACCTCGAAATTCATTGGTGGCGGAACAGTGGGTCACTTTTCCCTTAACTTGGAGGCCCATTTTGACCCACTTCCGGTGGCGCACAAAACGTGGGAATAGGCGCACAAAACGGCAGAAAACGCGCACAAAACGATGCCAAAGAGACCACCTCGAAATTCATTGGTGGCGGAACAGTGGGTCACTTTCCCTACATTGGAGGCCCATTTTGACCCACTTCCGATGGCGCACAAAACGTGGAAATAGGCGCACAAAACGGCACAAAACACGCACAAAACGATATGATGGGAATGACCTCAAAATTCGTTTGTGGCGGAACAGCATTAACTTGTTCCGCCATATTTGTAGGCCCGTTTTGACCCACTTCCGGTGGCGCACAAAACGTGGGAATAGGTGCACAAAACGGCACAAAACGCGCAGACGACGATGCAAAGAAACCACCTCGAAATTCATTGGTGGCGGAACAGTGGGTCACTTTTGACCCACCTTGGAGGCCCATTTTGACCCACTTCCGATGACGCACAAAACTAGTGAATAGGCGCACAAAACGGCATAAAACGCGCACAAAACGATGCCAAAGAAACCACCTCGAAATTCATTGGTGGCGGAACAGTGGGTCAATTTTGACCCACCTTGGAGGCCCATTTTGACCTACTTCCTGTGGCGCACAAAACGTGGGAATAGGCGCACAAAACGGCACAAAACGCGCACAAAACGATGCAAAAGAAACCACCTCAAAATTCATTGTTGGCGGAACAGTGGGTCATTTTTCCCCACTTTGGAGGCTCATTTTGACCCACTTCCGGTGGCGCACAAAACGTGGGAATAGGCGCACAAAACGGCACAAAACGCGCACAAAACGATGCCAAAGAAACCATCTCGAAATTCATTGGTGGCGGAACAGTGGGTCAGTTTTGCCCTACATTGGAGGCCCATTTTGACCCACTTCCGATGGCGCACAAAACGTGGAAATAGGCGCACAAAACACGCACAAAACGATGTGATGGGAATGACCTCAAAATTCGTTGGTGGCGGAACAGCATTAACTTGTTCCGCCATATTTGTAGGCCCGTTTTGACCCACTTCCGGTGGCGCACAAAACGTGGGAATAGGCGCACAAAACGGCACAAAACGCGCACAAAAGGATGCAAAAGAAACCACCTCGAAATTCGTTTGTGGCGGAGCAAGTTAATGACGCCGAAGTTTTCCTTAATCATGCCACTCAAATGTAATGTCAAATAGTGATTTACTGTGTCAAATAAAATAAGATCGTTTTCACCTTATGTGCAAGTGGTCACAAATTCAAAAAACCAAGCGAGGTTTTCACCAATTAAATGTTAGAATGAGACTTAACATACAACTTATAGCATACTTTTCTGTCCTCCGTTTCTACGAATACATATTTCAAACTATTTGTTTAACCAGACATCACCTTAGATGATTGGGTTCCCGGGTTCAATCCTTGACCAAATAAAATTATGGTTGACAATCTTGTTCGTAATTTTTCTTGGGCATTTTCCCGCTTCCCCCTCACAGTTTCTTCATTTCACCATTTCCTTTAGCCTAACTGACATAATTGTGGAATGTCAGATTTCATTTTAATACATAGTCAAGGGAAATCATTTCAATACATAGCCAAAGAAGATCGCTAATTATTTATTTAACTAATAAAGAATCTGATTTCAAATTTCAATATAAGGCGGCAGTGGCTCAGTGGTAGAATTTTCACCTTTGGAGAGTGGGACCCTGCTACCAGCAGTTAGACATTGTAGTGAACAACATTGTGTCTGTGGACTTTCTTGGAGTTTCCTTCAACTTTTTATATACTTTTTCAAAGGCTTTCTTTTTATAAAGCGAAACAATATAAAATCATTCATTTCTCATAATTACTGTCTCCTTTAGCCTAACCAGGTTTAAACTCTAAGCATTTAGCAATAAGAAAATACCACTTCAATTCCCTTTTTTTTTAATTGTTTTGAAATCTTCAAAGTTTGTACAGTGTAGTTTAGTGTACGGTTTGTTTTCTACTGATAAATCGTGTAAGTACCAATTAAAATTGTTTCATGGCTAAGTGGTTAGTGCGACTGCCTTGGCTTAGTGGATAGTACACTAGCCTTTGACATTTAATTTTTATTTGTACGAAAACATTTTCTAATATCACTTTCCATTTATTTAACAAGTAGCTCTTAATATGTTCACATATACTGTTCTGAATTTCCAAAAGCAAATGATCCAATAAAAATAAATACGCGAAAGAAGAAATAAGAGTAATAAGTAATAAGCGAGTAATAAGAATATTCGATTCCGGGTGGAAGGTCATGTGGCACAGATTAGTTCTTACGAGGAATATTATTCTGAGAATTTAGAAGAAAATAGAGCTTTCTTGCTGAAAAAGGGACAGTAATCTCAAAATTCAAACAATCATCAAAAATAGATCTTGCAATAATTTCAAGTATATAAAAGAAGAAACCTTATGTGTTTTGCACAGAATGAACTTTCATTATACAATATTTATTGACAGTATTATCAAAATACTTCAGCACTGTTAAGAAAGTTAAGAAGGTTTTAAAAGTTCAGAAGAAAGAAAAATCTTTTCCTCATCGTCCACAAAACAATTTATTTACAAAGTATTTACAACTTATTTTATTTCAAAAATTTTTCTTTTAATTTTGTCACCCTCTCTAGTCTTTCGAACTTTTCCCACGCCATTATTATCACTTCATCCTCCCCATCGTTCAAGAATATTTGAAGTTCATCAACATTAGCCCTCTCCCCCAAAATTTCCACTGGTGCATTAATGCCCAGTGCGCGCACTTCTTTCACCGATTGCACTTCCTCTTCTCTTCGTAGATCCATTGGCACTTCTACTGCTAGCTTTGTGCATTTAACTACCACTGGAGTGTATCTGCGGTTCTTTTTCGTCTTTTCCACATCCTTCATCTTACATACTTGTTTTTACTTCTCTACCAGGACATCTTCCTCCAGCTCTTTTTTACCTCTCTTTTCCCTCTTCGTATTATTTTCATTCACTTTATTAACAATATGTCCAGACTGGAAAACCATGCTTCTGGATTATAAAATGTTGTCGAGGCTGGATTATAAAACGATGTTGTGACTCCTGTGCACAATATATACTTAATACAAATAGAAATAAAACTTCTGTTAATCTATCCACGTACGAGAGTCAGTTTCTTTGAGCGTACAAAACCTATAAAAATATCTTTAGTTTCCAAGAGATATGTAGAATTCCGGACAGTATTTCATACATTTCCGGATTCTCAATAAATCCGGACAAACAAACTATTCGTGTTGTGAGTGACCCAAGCTTAATTTCCAACAGAATGTTCATATAATTCGATTTGTCCGTTACAAACAATTTTTTTCTGAAAATCTACAAGAAATATCCCTGCTAAACACAACGTTAAACTCCAAATCAACTCATAGCGTAGTCGCTAACGCTCTCTCGCCTTCAGTTCGACCGGCCCCGGGTCCGATTCCCGGTAGGTGGACTAGTGCGCCCGCATAGCGTATTCGCTAACGCTTTCGCGTTCAGTGCGGACGGTCCCGGGCTCGATTCCCGACAGGTGTCGCGATGCAAATGGACCAGCCAAGTGCTGCAGTGCGAGCAATTCCGAGTTCGATTTCCGGTGGGGTATTCGATCAAAAAAGTATATTTTTTTAGAATATCCTGAAAGATGTTTTTCTCATTCACACCAAGCAAATGCCTTGCGTGGTACTTAACTTCCCTCTTTCACCGAATAGTGTGCTCGCCGAGAGCCGTCATCCCTCAGAACGTGACGGGTTAAAAATGTCTAGAGCCCAGAAATATAAAATCAAGTCAATCTTTCACGAAGTATAAAAGATAAATCTAATTCGCTCACAAAAACTTTTGCACTTGTAAAAATCCTATATTTCAATCTTGGTGAAAACATGACTCCCCCAACAACAAACAAAATTTCGATGCTATAAAACGGAATTCATACAAAAATATTTATTTAAAAAATGGTAAAGCGTTCACTTCATATGTTTGGGGTCTGTAGTCCAATCCTGTGTCATGTCAACTGAACAAATGCTATATCTATGGTTTCCTTATACTTTTATACTATTACTAACTATATGTCTTCCAAGAGAAAATTTTCAGGACCACTACACTAGCAATAGAATTTAATACTATTTTAATAGAACTACCAGTGACACCTAGCGGCATAATTCTAGAGATTAGTTGTACGTTGAATGTCCAGCACTGCAGACGCGTGTGTACTGTTCCGTATATATATATTTCTATATATTTAAGGTGAGTATAGTAT
This sequence comes from Thermobia domestica, assembly GCF_964235325.1. Taxonomy (NCBI): domain Eukaryota; kingdom Metazoa; phylum Arthropoda; class Insecta; order Zygentoma; family Lepismatidae; genus Thermobia; species Thermobia domestica. Next base: position 182,818,448 of record NC_137458.1, on the reverse strand, counting down.
ATTTGTAACATATGTTTTCAATGCGCAATAAAACAATATCACATATTCACTATTTCAATCTTAATGTCATACACTAATTAATATTAACAGAAGTAAAACATGTCTTCCACGCGTTAATTTTTCTCTTTCACCCATAAGTTTCAAACATTTTTTTCAATAGTGCCAATACATATGCATGTATGCTCTGCTGGTCTTAATATTCTGTTAAAGTAATGGGGATCAATACAAGTATATGTAAACTTAACAAATAATTTAAACTACTGGGTTAAATAAGGGGACATAAAGCCCAGTCTTTCAGTAATGCAATGAGTATTTAGTTAGGGTGATTCTACCCATTTCATTTACGGAGGATATCTCCATCTACCAGTATTGCTGCAAACGTTTACTTTGAAATCCTAATGCCAAAGAAAGCCGGAGCAAATGGTCTTTGGTAAAGTAAAAGTCTATGGGTTACTATCTAATGACAATAGGGGTAAACCCACTCTCTCACTGCGAAAGGGGCCGTTCGCTTTGGGAAACCAAGTATAAAACAAGTAGCGTTCAGTAATGGAAAAGTCTAGGGGATTTACTCTTAAACACAAGGGGTAAAGTCCCTTTCTCACAACACTGCATGGCTGCTAGTTTTGCATACCTAACAAGATATTCTGGAACTAAACCTAACAAGATCTCAATGGACTTATGCAAAGTTAAGTTAAAGTCTTATTGACACTATTATATGGGTTAACTAACGAATGGTTATCAAAATTGTATTAATCCATATCAAAATTGTAAAGCAAAGGCTAATGTTTTACCCATGGGTTAGCGTGCAACACAATATTTCGTATTTCATTTTTACAGACTACGTTTGCGATCATTTACTTTTCTGTAGTTGCAATATTTATTTTTCTCACTCGATGCATTGGGGTTAATCATACTCCAATCACCTATTTAGTTGTATTCAAAGCAGTACACCTTCCTTAGTATAGAGTTAGTATGTAACAAGTCTGTGACCAACATGCGATTTACATATTCTCTCTTAATACTGTGCCATATGTTTAAAATACTCAAGTTCATATTCTTACATTTTTCAAAGGCTTTATTAACAATACTTATCCAAAGACAAACAACATCTAACTTAAATTTCACCCACTAAATTGCAACTAATATTGCAGGAGTTATGGAAAACATTTGGGTATTCATTACATTTCGCAAAATTTGTGAAGGTTTACTATTCTAACGCAAATTCGAAGGGGAAGTCTACCGCACAGTTCTATGATAAAAAAAAAATAAACGAACGGAGTTCTTTCTTTCGAGTCTAACTGTGGGAAAGTGTCATACATCTACAGGAAAGCCTAGGTAATTAGATGCATATGGCGTAGAAGTCAAAATTTAATGTCCACGCTACGTATATGCAAAACCATAGACAAAGAAATTTATGAACAAAGACATTTATGGCGCTAAAACAAGGGGTAAAAATAAAGAATTACTGGCAGATTGTTGCTCGTAGTGCACAGGTGATAACGGTTAACAGTGTTAAATTTAAACAAGTAGAGTTTTAATTAAGCACGAATTTAACTTATAGTATACAGTGAGGAAGGCTCAGGAGTTAGCTAGGATCCTTACAATATCGAACCCCGTGAAATGCACTGGAAACATGTCCGCAATCCCCCCGTAATGTTCAACAGATATTGTGTATTAATGCTCATTTCAGTGCAGACCTATATACGTCTACGCACTTCAATACTCAGCGAAGATTCAGACTATTCATGAGTTGCAGTATTAAACTCTCTCACCCACTGTATTCTCCTAACATGTATCCCAGCGATTACAACATTTTTTGGTATCTCAATCACTTCCTAGTAGGATAGCTTTACCTAGAGACCACTGATTAACCTGGTATTGGATGTTTCACTTTCTTACCTTTGGAGTTGACAGTCATCGGTTGGACATTTCACACGCAAATATCTGATATTAACAACGTTTCTTCTATAAGTTCGTAATATTGTATTATTTCTTTGTATTACTCATTAGCTTGGTTAGGCTTGTTTAAACGCCCTTCTCTTTGCACCTATACCTTAACGTTGGATAAAAATACACTAGGTCTCACCGGGAATCAAATCCAGAACCAACGCACTTGAACCATTTGGCACAACAAGGCACATTTAAAAAGAAGTTTCGATTTTGTTAGGAAAATTGTGATTAGGTGTAACATTTAAAAACATATTAGAGAATGGGTACGGATGAAACGCACTGAATTCTCTTGCTCGAATTTCTTAAACTGACTCGTGTTAGGCTGCAGCTATTACTGAAACATTTATTTGGGAAATGCGAATAAAATAATGTGTTTTCGAAAACTTTGTTCGAAGCAACTTACATCCAAAAGTAAAGTACCCATTGGTCATATTTCTGTTAGAAATAACTTATGCCATATATTAGAATTATTAAGGAAATAATTGTATGTACACTATGAGCAAAAGCGTCTGAGTACTTTCTGAGGAAATCCTTAAAAAAGTCATCCCCAAGAATAAAATATCCCTTGTGTTTTTTTTCAGGACAAACAAGTTATGCTATTTATGAAATACGAACAAAATTCCCTGAGTCATTCTCGACAAAATCGTAGGGTAAAATTTACTCTGAAAAGTAATATACCACTTTTAGCTTTTTAGGATGATGGAATTATACCATATCGTTAGGTTATTTATGTAACATTTATTTATGAAATATGAACAAAATTGCGTGAGGTGTTAATGGGAAAATCGTCGGAGAAGAGTAAACTAAGAGTAAACAACCCCTTCTGAATGTTTACGGGACGAACGAGTTGTGTCATATTGTTAGGTTATTAATGCTACATTTATTTATGAAATGCGATTGAGAAAATTGTTCGGAAAAACGCATCCCATACAGTAAATTACACCTTATGTGTTTTTTTCAGAGCAATGATTCATACTACGGTGAAGGGTTATTAATAAAATATATATTTGTAAAAAAAAATAAGCAAAATCTTTAAAGCTGTTTTTGAGACAGTTTATTTATTAGAAATTTTCATCCTTCAGTAAACTACCTTTATTTTTAGGTGTCGGAGGATATGGAATTCGAAACTATAAAATGTTATAAAAACTTCATGTCTAGAATTCGGTCCAGATACGTCGAACAGTATGGCCTCTATTTGGATGCATGTAAATCGTGACGAACAAACAGACGAACAGATGGACAGACATCAAAATAACTTTTTCGATATGTGGGGGCGTGATATTTGAATTCATTGAAATCTCGAATTTGATTTTTATCACTATCACTACAATTTCTTCTTTCGTCGCTCGAACGTGAAAACGAATATTAAATACAACGACACGTAAGGTAATAATTTGTAATCCCGAAAATTTAATGAGTTACGTTTAATGTGTTGCCATGCTACAAGAAAGCTTATGCCTGTTAGTTATATCATTCTAATATCAATTTTTAACGGTACTATATAATGTAGAAATATGGTATGATTATCGTTCATATTCATGCTATCGTTTGGAAATATTCGTCTTCCGCATACATAGATCTGTATAATTTTGTTACGTCGAACGAAAGCATTATTTATTCCTTACATAGACTTATGATTGCATTTGTTGCACTTGTGGATATGAAAAAAAGAGAGAAGGTCAATAATCTAAAAAGAAAAAACACAAGCACACACACACACAAACAATAATATGACATCAGCTCTTTAATTTCTTCCTTTTTTCATGACAAGCTATTCATTCAATGTAACGTCATGTCGATGTAACAAGGAGTAAGACTGGAAAGACTGTCAAGGTCGCGTATGTTCTTTTTCCTGTTCCTGACACACAAATCCGAAGTGAGTTGTCTGCTGTTCAAGAACGGGCAGGGGAGGTGTAACATACAAGACCATAAACTGAAAGCAATCGTTGTTTCCAATAGTAGGCCTACACGTATTCTAATACTGGATAAATACGTCGATTAAAGGCTAGTATCAATCAGTTATTTCCTTATTATATTCTTTCAGTTCTTATTAACATCAAACTTATGCACTTCCTATAATGTTTTGTAAAAAATATATGAGATGGAGTGGGATTCGATCTCGTGTCAAAATAATAAAATAACTGCTAGTCCACCACTCTCTCCACCTAACCACGGAGACTACGTTTTGTTTCCTCTCTTTTTCTTAACAAATAATGCTCATAACCATGGTGCGTATCGCATCAAACCTAAAGATAAGAGTTTTTCTGTTTAATTCTATATTTTCATACGACATCTTGGTTACAGATAGGGGTGTTCCAAGAACCGGTTAACCGGTTTCGGTTCGGTTTGTAGTCTAAACCGAATCAATCGGTTTGGACTTAAATCCGGTCCGGTCCGGTTCGGTTTGGGAACGGCTCGGTTCGGTACGGTTTGGGAACGGTTCGGTTCGGTTCGGTTTGGAAACGGTTCGGTTCGGTTTGGGAACGGTTCGGTTTGTAAAGTGTTCGGTTCGGTTCGGTTTAAGAACTGTTGGGCCCTTTTTGAGGACTGTTTTGTTCGGTTTCAGTTCAATATTTGAAATCGACAGAAATGCAGTTTGCATTATTAGCAACCGTCCACCCAGACATTATAATAAGGGTGAATGTTACGTTTTTAGGTATAACTTTATTCAGATTAAAATTATTTCGATATTACTAAAACAATTTAGGGGTTGTACTTGTGTGGGTACTTTTACTGATGTTTTGAATTTTGGAATAAAACACTTAATATCAGTTGGAAGACGGCATGGGCGGATTTAGGAGATACCGTGGTAGGGGTGGCAGTTACTTGAAGGGTGGATGCTATTCCAGGAGAAGCTACGTTTAGAATGAAACATTAAATTCGTCTTGAAATGACTGGGGGGGGGGGCATGATTTACACCTGTATGTGGAATATATCGTGGTGTAATATTATCAGGTAACCAAGAAAATTTATGCTGTTTCTGACGAAAGGCGTGTCGTTTATGTGTTATAGGCTGCCGAAAGCGTGGGAAAACAAACTTTCGAGTTAAATATTGCACAAACTACTGATTGTAGACGTGAGGCGGCATGATATCGACAAAACATCCTAACCTGCTCTATCCAAATTTGCAGTTTTCAGATTTGTGCAATGGCGGCACAGGAAATTCCTTGATATTTTATGACGTAAATTGAGTGGACAACAACATGTAAAGGACATTTCACTGCCTGGAAATAATACTACGTGGCAGGTCAGTACTCATACAAGAAGATAAAAGATGGCGGGTGAAGTAAAAATTACTGTGTGTGCTTGCATACCGCCTCAAAAAGTACTAATAAAGCCGTTGCACAAGAACTCACTGGAAACTTTACGTTTCTAGAATGTAAAAATACTTACGGCACAAGCCGATAAGTAACATAAAATAAAGACATTCCGATTGCTGATCTGCTCATATTAATATCACAACGCTTTTGAGAACGCATCTACCTTTACAACTACAGTAATTGAACAAGAACTACAGACAAATAAAGAACGCATAATAATAATAATAATAATAATAATAATAATAATAATAATAATAATAATAATAATAATAATAATAATAATCATAATAATAATAATAATAATAATAATACACATAACTGTTTTAGCACATTCATTTCGATTAGTACATCACACAAATGCGACTACAGTACGTTTTTTTCAATCAATGATCTAAACTGACGGATGTGAAACAAAATATTCCTTCCATTCAGGATATTTATACGTACTGTAACAAGGGCCGATATTTCTGGATCCAAATCGTATAACGGGACTGCATACAGAAGGTAGTTGTAGGGAGCAAGGTACAGAGGGGAGTCTTTGTTTACGTGGAAAGAGGATAGTTGTCAGAACGGACACTGCAAAAGGTGTTCAAAGTTTCAACCCACCACTTCAATGCAAAGGTTACAGCTGCGTCGAAGGGAAAGACGCTGCGAACGCGTTGAAACACTCTTGCCGTTTCCTGAATGCTCCACGTTGCAGCAACAATTCGAGCAACCAAATCCTCCTCTGATTGCACAGGCGTCACGCAGATTAGTTGTTTCATATGGCCCCAGAAAAAGAAATCTAAGTAATTAAGGTCGGATGAGCGAGGTGGCCAAGATACCGGTCCTTCTCTGCCGTCCATTTGTTCGGAAAGGACGCGTTGCGACAATTTCGCACCTTCACAGCAAATGTGCTGGAGCACCGTTGTGCATAAACCACATGTTTCGATGAACAGCCAGTGGCACAGTCTCTAGTAGTTCAGGCAGAATCTCTTTCAAAAGTATCCAATACTCCTACCCGGTTAGGCATTGTGGTAGTAGGTATGGTCTGATGAGAATTATCAACGATTCATGCCCACACATTCACAGAACACCGTTCCTGATGGGCACGAGTTGACATTCCATATGGGTTTGCCTCAGACCACAAATGGTGAGCGTGAGTGTTCATCACTCCATCATGGGAAAACATAGCTTTATCTTTGAAGAGAATACGAGACATGAAGCGGGATATATTAGCATGGTACGCGTAGCCTCTGGACAAACTCCCGCCTACGTGGATGCCGTGTAATGCATGCACCCTTTGGACATGGAAACAGTACATCTGATTTTCGTGAAGCATGTTCCGAATCTGCCGATGATGGATGTTAATTTCAGCAGTTACTACCCGTGTGCTGGTGGACGGTTTTCTCTGATCTCAAGCAAGAATTTCCTCCTCAAAAGCCACAGTCCATACGGTTCTGTTTCGTCCAGCATTGGGCCTGTGTGCTTCCAGCAATCCTGTTTCTTGTAATCTTCGATCTACGCCTGAAAACGTTGCGTGGTGTGGAATTCTAAGATTAGGAAACTGTTGTCTGTACATCGTTGTGCCACACGGCCCTTACCGTCCCCTTTCGCGTATGCCAGATCAATTTCTGCCAATTTGAATTGAATTGAATTGAATTTCTCTTTATTTCAGCGGGCGAGGTTCAACCTGAGGCTGCTCTACCACCTAACCCTTGTCATCATTACAAAGAAAAGAAAGAAAAAACAAAGACACAAATAAGGTACAAGATATAAATAACAGCATAACGTGGTACATTCAATAATACCAAGGATAAACAAACACTCAGTAAATGTAAATGTAAAAAAAAAAAAGATAGAAAGAAAGAGAAAACTGTTAGTCCAATTTCATACTGTAGTAAACTTTTCTTGTGTGCCAATGCTTTGTCTCTGATCTCTAAATAATAATGTTTGGAGTGATAATTTAAATGAATTATGCGGTTTGTCAGTGATTGACTTTGGTAGGGAGTTTCAAATTCTTACTGCCGAAATCGAAAATGCCTTCTCTGTTATTTTTCAAGAATGCCGGGGCATATTCAGTTTATTACTTCCTCGAGTATTGTAACGGTGAATTTCTGATCTACATGTTAATTTATGATGCAAGTAAGGAGGTGTTTTATGTGAATTTATTTTGTATAGTAAACAACAGCATTGGAGATATCGTCTTCGGGACATTGTTAGGATATTGTTTTCATTAAGTACCGGCAGAATATGCTAAGACTTTCTGTAATTGAGAGAGAAGCGTATAGAGTAATTCTGTATTTTCTGAATTGCCTTAGTATTTTGAGTGGAGAGAGAGCTACCATATATTGAATCGCAGTAATGGAACAGAGGCAAAATGAGAGTGTTAACAAGATATAGTCTTGTTTCTTGCGACAAATAGCCTTTTAATTTATAAAGCTGTCGTAAGATGCGCTTAGTTTTAATACATTGTTCAGAAATGTGTTTATTCCAGCTAAGCCCTTGGTCTATTATTAAGCCTAGATCTTTTACAATTTCTCGTGTGTACTCCTCCATTACCTCTGTAATCACACTCGTTGGCCGTATGGTGATGAAATAAAGAGAAATTAAAGTGGGAAATGGTAGATGTTTCCTCGCCATTGTGTTCACTGTCCAGAATCGAAGATAGTGAGATTGCAACTTAGTGCAACTCTTCTGTCAGAGAATGATATTTATGCGTACGATTAGGAAATGTACAAAACCTACATCGTGACGGAGAAGATACCACACCCAGAGCCGTAGCTACGGGGGAAGGGCGCCGAACAAGCAATAAGAAAAAAGAAGTGTTGAAAATGAGTAAACGATGTGATGCCCCGTAAAATTTGGAGCCCTATTAAATCAATATTGTTGTCGGTTTGCAAAGAAACAGATTTCTTAAAAATTTTCTTGCTCGCTACGCTCGCAATCCAAACGTTTCAGTAAATCTCACAAGAAGTTTTTACTTATTATTTACAGTAATTATATAATGATTTGTTAACGATGTGATATACAAGGTGCCGAGTATTGACTTACATTGTACGTAGGAGCGGTTTCAAAATCAGAAACGGTCAAAGTCTGAAATATGTGTTCGGCGTTTTGAGGGTGATGAGTCTGGTTAGTTAATCACGCTTTTCTTATAATATTAATCACAACGGTGAGAATGAAAGTATGAAAAATGAGAGAAATGAAGACACACATGCAAGCTGTTATTTGAGCGGGAATATTAAAAGTGAAGGTAAACAAGGAGAATAATAACATTTTCGAATTTGAAGCAGTTGTAGAATGGGGGCTTAACAGGTTAGAACTTAACCCAACGAATTTCATCTTTTTCAAAGACTGATCACTACCAGTGATATTTTTTATTCCGTTGACATATGAAATGATATATATATATATATATATATATATATATATATATATATATATATATATATATATATATATATATATATATATATATATACTGCAATGAGTACTTTCAGGCTCTTTGCTATTTTATTCTTTTATTATACACAAATCTGCAAACTGGTCGTATGTTACTAGTGAGTTAAAGATTAAATTCAGCTCCATGTGGACACAGCTGAATTTGCTTTGACGGAGTTCGCTTAAGTTTTGGTTAGCCAATAGTAAACGAAACCACGTTCCAAACCCTTTGGACAGTTTAGTTTGCCAAAGTTCTACGGACAGTTCTGAACGGTACGATTCGGTTTGAGAACGGTTCGGTTTGGGATCGGTTCCGTTCGGTTTGGGATCGGTTCGGTTCGGTTTGGGATCGGTTCGGTTTGGGAAGGTTCGGTTTGGTTTCGGTTAACCGTTCCAAACCGGTTTAAGTGGCAAACCGAAACCGCGGTTTACGTTTTCAGGAACCGTCCACCCCTAGTTACAGAAGCTAATTTATATTTGGCAAACCATCTAGACACTAGGTTTAAACAAATAAATTCAATATTTTACTACACTTTTCAGTTCCTTCCTCCAGCTCGTTCACTGCCTATTGTCAATTTCCCTTCGCAATTGTGCTCTGCTACTGGAAAATTACTCGAAAGCATGATTGCCAGTATACACAACACCGAGCGTAATTTTTTTGCTTATATTTTTATTATTTTATTATATTTTTCGGAAATATCTCCTAGATGGATAACTTTCTATTATCTCCACATACTAACAACTGAATTTTACTCATAAACGTAAGGAAATAGAGTAAAAGCATAAGCGCAATTTTTTTGCGCACGTGGGAACCAAGACCCTTTATACATATATTCATTTACTCAATTCAATAGTATACATTTTACTTCAATATTATATTTATATTCCACACATATTGATATCTCAACACACACACACACACACACACACACACACACACATATATATATATATATATATATATATATATATTCAAAAATTATTCAATCTTTTAAATTATTTACCCCGACAAATTGAATTTTGAGGTTGCAACACTTTACATTCAATATCCGATATATCCTCTTCTTTGTCCAGTCTAATTCCATTCGAGTCGAATCCTCGATTCGTAGTTAAACGTTTTTTTAAATTTTTACTGGGGTATGGGTTAAAAAGTGATTATCAATTTTATCGAGAGAGTACGGTGTTGCAGATTTGGATTTCTTTTTAATAAAAGATAAGAGAAATAAATTATATTTTGGTTGCTGTGTAGGAGAGTACATATCTTATTTAAATATTAAGTACAAAATCTTTGTCCTATTACGTGAAACAGAATATGTCAGTTTATTTTTATAGCATTCTTAAAGAAAGGAAAGGATGTCATTTTCGATTTTATTTATATATTTATTGTTTTTCTTTTGATATTTGACCTACGAGCGAAGAAAGTTAGTGTGAATTCTATTTTCCTTATTGAGTTAAACAAAATTTTTCATATTTCAATCTCTTCTCCTTTCCCTTTATGCATTTTCATCCCTATGGATAGAAAGGCGGCAAATGATTCTAGTCTTAATTTTTGTCGTTTCCTCCGTCTTTCTTCAAAGAACTTCTCCTTTCTCCTAACCAGATAAAATTATAATCGGCCCTGTGAGAAAAACCAATGCTATCAATTAAATCTGTCACGAGCAACCTCTAAATCTCAGGAGACGAAGATTGCCGCCTTATCCGTGGGGTTCCATCTCGGTTTTTTCAAAATTTGTTCTATTTCTGACCGGAATCTCCATTTTTAATCAACAACAACTGTTTTGGTTCTTAATCCACAACTAAAAATATTAAACCATAGACTAAAGCGTTTACAGTCGGATTTTATGTTAACCTGATTGAAGAAAACCCTTGGGAATATATATTCAACTAATTTCCCGCGCATAATGATAAAACTAGAGCTTAAATATGTTGTTTAAACGAGGAGACGAGAGGTTGGGTGACGTGAAAAAAAATTCAAAGTTGCAGAATATTGTCCTAGATGCAAGTTAAAATAGTATATTTAAACGGTACCAAATTTCACAGAAGTAAATCCCCACGTTAAGCGGCTTTGCATATCCAGGCTCCTAACTATGAATACATTTACGATCACTCCAACCCCAATCATTTCACAGATTCAATCTGTTGTTTATAAGTTATTACAATGTAAAATTGAATATAGTTTATACGAAAAAGACTTTTATGCATTGCAAGACCTGTAACGTCTAAATATTCACCACAAACTTATAGTCGTATCAACATAAACAAAAAAAAAAAGCGTGGAGCAGGAAACCGCTTTACACAGAAGTCTAAAGAAGCGCAAGGAAGGCGTACTAACCAGAGATGACCATTTTCCTCTGCGCACTTGCGCTCACCTATCTCAATTGGGCTCGCGCTCATCTCTCTTGACTGGGCCCGCACTTACCCGGGCTCGCGCTCACGTGTCTCAGCTGAGGTCGCGCTCTCTAGCGCTCACGATCACTTCTCTCATCTGAGCTCGAGATCGCGATCTTTCCTTTCAACTGAGCTCGCGTTCACTCGAGCTCCCGTTTCCTTCTCTCGACTAGGCTTGCGCTCACTCGGGCTCACGCTCCCTTCTCTCGACTGGACTCGCGCTCGGGCTCATTTCTCTGATTTGGGCTCGTGCTCACGTATTGCATTGATTCTCGCGCTCTCTTGCACTCGGGCTCACTTCTCTGAGTTGGGCTCGCGCCGACTTATTTCAGTAGAGCTAGGGCTTACTCGGGCTCAATTATTGAGTCCGAGTCCGGTTGAGCTCAGTTCCGAGCTCGCGAGCATCGGATTCGGGAGTTTGGACATCTACGAAATGGGGTGTTGGACATAACCTCACCGCACATAAGCTCAGCGGCAAAAAGCTCACCGGACATAAGCTCAGTGGCAGTCTTATATTACAGGGGCAGACAAAAGCTCACCGATAGCAAACATTAACTCCCTTGAGGAACTTGTAATAAGATTCACCGAATATTGAAATCTAGGCTTTGGCTACTTCCTAAGCAGAAAATGGAGCTACTATCTTAGATCACTTATCAGATTTATAAAAAAATAAGGACGTTGCAGAATTGCGTTGTATTAAAAGAGGACAGACCTTGAAGAACTTCTAATAATATGCCCTGGATATTAAAATCTATCCTTTGACTGTAATTGCAAATAGGCCTACTAACTCAGTAGAAAGTAGAGCTACTAATGTCGTATAGCAATTACCAGATATCAGAAAAAAATAGGGATGTTGCAAGTTTAATGTGTTAAGCATGGGCGACAGTAGGCCTAATTTTGGCCCTGGAAATTTTGGAACCAAATTTTTCTTATAGGGCGGACAATTCATCACTGCTTTAAAATAATTTCATGATTAGGCATGGATACGTACATAATAGAATTTGCTTCCTAACAGGATTGGGAATTCTGTTTTTTTTAACGAATTCATTATACTCAGATGCTTTTAGGCCTTGCTTCTTAGTGCTGCAGTCGTGCTTGCAGACCAACACTCAAGGAAATCTCTTTTTTATTTACTAAGCTTTGTTTGGTTCATAAGTTGTTGTTTTGTTCTTAGTAAGTAAGAAAGTGATTCATTTGCTGAGTATTGTTCTTCAAGTATGATGACAGCCTTAATACTTGAAGTCTGCAACATTCTTAATATTTTATTCTGATATCCTCTATATGACATTAATCATATAGCCTATTTTCTATTCAGCAACTAGGCCTACTAGTAGCCAAAGAACATTTAAATATCATTACATTTTATTATATTACAAGTTCTTCAAAGCCCACCCACGTTTAACACATTAAACCATGCAACATCCTTATTATTTTGTTCTGATATCTGACAACTGGTATAGAGCGTTAGGAGCTCTATTTTCTACTAAATTAGGCCTACTACTAGACAAAGTTTCAATACCTCTTCATACATATTATACGTTTTTCTGGGTGTTGGACATAAGCTCACCTCCAGTGTTATGTTAGGCTTGCGGACAAAAGCTCACCCACAGCTAACTTAAATATAAAACTATTTTTTATTTTTATTGAAATGGATATTCTCTCTTTCTCTTTCGTGATTATCTACAAACAGCTAATAATCGTCCAATTTTTATGTATAATTATAAATTTACACAGTTCTACTTTTATTATTATTGAATTAAATGCTTCGTTTTCTAGCACTACATTCGGGAGATGAAGGATTGTCCGATTTGAAGTAAACTTCCCAGAAACCTTCCAAAATTTGTTGTTTTATTCTGATAGTATCTTCACTAGTGGTACAGTAAAATATGTTACATCTTACACCAACAGGGACTTGTTTCTAGATTCAAAAGATACCCTCCTCTCTTACGTACCGAAATGTGGAATGTATACACGACTCCAAAAGTGCATTACCAACTGCAATTCTCTTTTTCCTGCAATAGCAGGCAACCCATAAAGCTCGGCCTTTGGGTTGGTTGCAAATTTGAAAGGTGTTGGACTAAACCTCAATTTTATCACAAATATATCAATGTGGCAAACTGCAAATAAGAGAATAAAACAAATTGTTAAGAATGACAATTTTATGATTTGACGGATTTTGATGACATCAAAAGTTAAAAAATGACTTACTTACGCAGTTCAAACAAGATGAATGTCTAGAAATAGATATAAGAAGAAAACATTTCTCTCTTTTCCCCATCCCACCCAATAGAGAAACTCATATACAGAAAAAGTTATATAATATAAAGGTTTCATATAAAAGCCTAACAGCACAAAAACAAATATATAAACGAAACAAAAAAGAGACAAACACAGAATAGGGGACACCAGTGGCCTAGCACACTTGCGGCCCTCCCATGCAAGATAAAGAAATGGGACCCTAGTTGTAAACCCCATTTTTATAATAATAATTATTATTACTGTTATTATTATTGTTATTATTATTATTATTATTAAAAACCCGTTTCATTTTCAAAATCTCTGACTATGACTAAGAGCATGAATGTATATAGCGATCATATGTGCACGTTTTGTCAATGAGCGGTCCCAAAGGCCAAAAGCGGTGGAAATCTCTAAGAGAGAGAGGGAGCTTCTCCGTGACTAAGCGGTTAGCGTATGCGCCTTTGGCGTGGGAGACCCGGGTTCGATTGCCGGCGGAAGCTCATGTGGTTCGGATTCCACGTTAATCAGTAGGTCCACGTCTCATATAGCCTCGCTGCTGAACGGGACGTAAAACTCGAAATCAATCAACCAACCTCCAAGAGAGAGAAAAAAAAAACATTCTTATTGTAAATTCTAGTTCAAAGTTCGAAGCACTTGCTTTTGCACGTGATTTTTTGTTTATTTTTTCAGGCAACAGAAAAGTTCTGGCGCCTAAGAAATTATACCATATAATATTGCAAATTTGCAAGTGGATGTATTTACATTGCAATTTGTGGTAATAAAAATATTATGATTAGAAAACAATATTGTAAAAAGTAAGTTTAATTTCTTCATCCATCGCAAGTCTTAGGGGCCCCTTATACCTCGCCGACTCCCGAATATCGATATCGAAAATTTAGAATGATATATTCATGTCCATATATTCGCGATATCGAATATTGATATATGATAATATAGATATCGGCGATAGCGATGTATCGACATATCACAGGCCCAGGTCCGAGAAGTGATGCTTGAAATATACTGGAATCAACAATCAAATTCTAAATAAGTTCTCCATTTCCGTATTCAATGTTGAGGGGGAAGAGTGTGAACCCGAATAGAAATTTTAAGAAAAAGAAATGTTAAGATAAAAGTGGGTTTTCCGTCTCCCCTTGAATATAAAAATTAACAGAAAACTATTACTGCAATTTACCTTTTACTTCTGTTTCTGATTGTTATCACAAATCAGCGACAATACACATACTTTACATAGTATACCAGTACACTCTATAACTTTTCACAACCAAGCAAGCCGGAAGATGAATTTCCTGTGATATCAATGTGGAATGTTCTAGAAAATAGTCATAATTCATTGGCCATATTTCTATGAGTACTTTGGTACGGACTAAGAGCTACAAGACTAACAGAACTAGAAATTAGAGATTTCATTCCTTTTTTCTCTCAGACTAAAAGACTTCTGTATTTTCCTGAGATTTTCATTTTCTTAATATAAGTCCCCTATCCTGGGCTAATTCTGGCTACCGCGGTTTCGAGGTAATCGGTAAACGAAAGAGCAAAGTTTGTCGACTCTCAACTCTCGACAGTTTGTGAGAAGCTATTTCACAGTTCATGTTGTTATTTCTTCGTTACAAAAAGACTTCTAGTTGACTCTATTCATGGTGAATTACTGAACTTATAAACATTTACAAATATTGAAAAATGAATAATTATTTTTAAACATAAAAAGTCGTTACAGTTCAGCAGAATGCAGTAGTAGAATGCAGAAAATGAAAGAAAATATTGTTTATTTGTTGAGATGTGCAAACTGAATGTGAAAAATAAGTGTTTCCCATTCTCTTGTCCAGAGGCGGATCTACGATGGACTTCTGGGGGCTCGGTGGTTGGTAATACTTCTACTTTTAAGAGCTACTTTTAAGAGCTCCAAACTCTGGAATGGGTTTCATTTATACATAAAATGAGAAATATTCCCTTTCTGGGGGGCAATCGCCATGAACGCCCACTGGATCCGCCCCCGCTCTTGTGTAGCAGACTTTGAAGATATTTAACTCATGTATGCTCCTGCGATGGTTATTAGGGATTGTAACATCTGGATAATTTTTATACTGATATCGGATAGAAACTTATCCGGATTTGTAATATCCGGTTGACGGATAACAAAACGGAGGACGGATAACGGATAATATCAGGATAATGGATGACGGATAATATCCGGATAACGAATGACGGATAATATAGAGATAACGGATACTATCCGCATGATGGATAACGGATGACTTATAAGATCCAGATAATGGATGATATCGGGATGACGGACAATATTCGGATGTCGGATAATATACGGATAATGGATTTATCCGGATAATTTATAAAATTAAGATAACGGATAATATCTGGGTAATAGAACATTCCAATAACTGATTACATCTGGATAACGAATAAAGGATAATATCCGGATAACGTATGTGGTTTGAAAAAAACGATATAGGAGAGGGACTTATCAGTCTTTTCTCCTCATGAAGTTATTAAAAGACGATCATCGGGCAGTGGTCTTTACCATTGAAAGATATTGCTTCTTAAAATGTTTCCTAGTAACTTCCAATTATCTTGTTCTTCATGGGCGCGGTGGCTAATGGTAAACCGCTTACTTTGGCGCGTGGGGTCCTTATTGTTTCGATCCCCGGCCAAGTAAGTTTGCGGTCGACAAGATCGTATCCGTAGCTTCTGTCAGGGTACTCCCGCTTCTTGCAACTTTTCACTCCATCAATTTCTCTATTACCATTGACTTGCTTTAATCATTGGACGCGGTGGCTCAGTGGTAGAGCGTTTTCTCTCGTGCATGGAGTCCTTATTGTTTCGTTCCCCAGCCAAGTAAGTTGTGTGGTGGAGAGTATCGTATCCGTGGGTATTCTCCGGGTACATCGGCTTGTTCCCACTTTTCATTCCACTAATTCCTCTTTAATCATTGACTTGCTTTAATCATTCGGCGCGGCAGCTCAGTGGTAGAGCGCTTCCTCTTTTGCGTGGAGTCCTTAATGTTTCGATATCCCACCCAAGGAAATTTGTATTGGACAATATCATATCCGTGGTTTTTGTCAGGGTACTCCCGCTTCTTCCCACTTTTCATTCCACCAATTCTTCTATTATCATTGACTTGCTTTTATCATTGGCACAGTGGCTCAGTGGTAGAGTGCTTCCTCTGGTGAGCCAATTAAGTTTGTAGTGGACAAGATCATATCCATGGGTTTTTCAGGGTACTCCCGCTTCCTCCCACATTTCATTCCACCAATTCTATTGTCATTGACTTGCTTCAATCATTGGGCGCAGTGGGTCAGTGGTAAAGCGCTTCCTCTGCTGGGCCAAGTAAGTTTGCGATGGAGAAGATAGTATCCGTGGGTTTTCTGACGTTACTCCCGCTTCTTCCCACTTTTCATTCCAACTACTCCTGTATTCTCATTGACTTGCTTTAATCATTGGCACAGTGGCTCAGTGGTAGAGCGCTTCCTCTGGTGGACCGATTAAGTTTGTAGTGGACAAGATTATATCCATGAGTTTTTGAGGGTACTCCCGCTTCCTCCCACATTTCATTCCACCAATTCTTCTTTTATCAATGACTTGCTTCAAACATTGGACGCAGTGGTTCAGTGGTAGAGCGCTTCGTGTGGTGTGCCAAGTAAGTTTGTGGTGTACAAGATCGTATCCGTGAGCTTTGTGAGGTTACTCCCGATAATTCCCACTTTTCATTCCACTAATTCCTCTGTTATCATTGACCTACATTAATCATTGGGCACGTTAGCACAGTGGTAGAGCCCTTCCTCTGGTGAGCCAATAAAGTTTGTAGTGGACAAGATCGTATTCATGGGATTTTCAGGGTACTCCCGCTTCCTCCCACATTTCATTCCACCAATTCTTCTATTATCAATGACTTGCTTCAATCATTGAGCGCAGTGGCTCAGTGGTAGAGCGCTTCCTCTGGTGGGCCAAGTAACTTTGTGGTGGACAAGATCGTATCCGAGGGTTTTCTCAGTGTACTCCTGCTTCTTCCCACTTTTCATTTCAGCAACTCCTGTATTCTCATTGACTTGCTTTAATCATTGGGCGGGTTGGCTAAGTGGTAGAGCGCTTCCTCTGGTGGTATATGTAAGTTTCTGTTGGACAAGATCGTATCCATGGTTTTTGTCAGGATACCCCGCTTCCTCTCAAAATTCATTCCACCAATTCATCTATAATCATTGACTTGCTTCAATCATTGGGCGCAGTGGCTCAGTGGTAGAGCGCTTCCTCTGGTGGGAAAAGTAAGTTTGTGGAGTACAAGATAGTATCTATGGGTTTCCTCACGGTACTCCAGCTTCTTCCCACTTTTCGTTCTACCAATTCCTCTATTATCGTTTACTTGCTTCAATCATTAGGCGCGGTGGCTCAGTGGTAGAACGCTACATATCGTGCGTGGGCTCATTAGTGTTTCGATTCCCGGGCTAGTACATTTGTGGTGGAAAAGATCCGTGGGTTCTGTCAGAGTAGTCCCGCTTCCTCCCACATTTCATTCCACCAATTCCTCTATTATCATTGACTTGGTTTAATCATTGGGCTTGGTGGCTCAGTGATAGAGCGCTTCCTCTGCTGTGCCAAGTAAGTTTGTGGTTTACAAGATTGTATCCGTGGGTTTTGTCAGGGTACTTTTCTTTCCTCCCACATTTCACTCCACCAATTTCACCATTATCATTGACGTGCTTTAATCATTGAACGCTGTGGCTCAGTGGTAGAGCGCTTCGTCTGGTGTATGAAGTAAGTTTGTAATGGACAAGATCGTATCCGTTTGTTTTGTCATGGTACTCCCGATTCTTCCCACTCTTCATTCCATCAATTCCTCTATTGTCATTGACCTATCTTAATCATTGGGCGGGGTGGGTCTGTGGTAGAGCGCTTCCTCTGATGCGCCAAGTACTTTTATTGTGGACAGGATCGTATTCGTGATTTTTATCAGGGTACTCCCGCTTCCTACCACATTTCATTCAACCAATTCTTCTATCATCATTGACTTTCTTTAATCATTGGAGAGGTCTTGGTCCCTTGAGCATTGCTGTGATGTCAGAAATCAGATTCGTTACCAAGCATTTGGGTTGTGATGTAAACCTTTGCTGTGGTTCAATCTCAGTATTTTATTGCGCGAGGTAAAATCATCCATACAGCTATAAATGTTGTTCTATCTTACGCAACCAGGTATTGATATTGAGCCAATTCCGAACATCATTTCTGGCGCTTTGAAGCCATGAACCGATTTCGGACATTACGCTGTTCTCAAACGACTAGGAATTTCCAATATTACCATCCACGTCCAACAACCCCATGTTTAAAAGTGGAATAGAATGGACCCGTGTCTAAAACTTCCAGACCCAGTTTCTTGAGGTTCAAGGCTAGGGATAGATTTCTGATATCACCATTGTGCTCAACGGGTCAAAACCTTTCAAATGTCGCCAACGCCGTCCATCTTTAATAGGTGAATAGAAGGTACCCGAGCCCATAACGTCAGGACTCCATTCCTTGAGCTTCGTAGCCTGAGCATGATTTCTGACATTATTACTGCACTCAGGGGCAGTGGTTAGGGATGGGCACGAGCGAATTCGAGCGATTTTTTTTGAAACTCGATTCGACTCGAAACAGACATCTTTTAGCTCGACTCGAGAACTCGACTAGAAGAATTTCTTCCAACTCGACTCGAAACTCGACTCGAATTTGGATCGAGTTTCGAGTCGAGTCGAGCCAAATCTTGTGTGTACTTTCAAGTTCTTTTTAACTTATTCTACATAAACAATATAAATATTATCAATGTTGCTAGTTCCACTACAACTTATTATTATTATTATTATTATTATTATTATTATTAAATTGTGTAATTAAACTTGAAAGATAGGCGGTTTGCGTCTGAATACTAAAAACTAGTTGACTGCCGATTTCGGTAGTCATAAAATTTAAGACAGAGAGACATCGTTCACGAGGTTCTGGGTTTGAGTTCCGGAGGAGCAAATATTCGTGCTTGGGCGAAAATTTGTTAAAAGTTTTAGCGTGCCAGGCAAACATGTTTAAAACTGTTCTGCCTGGGTCTACGGTTGTCAACGACTTGTGCGGCTTGGCTCACAGCTTATTCAATGTCGAACCGAACCGAGAAGTAGAGATGCGCACGACTCGAGACACAATTTGTAAAATTCGAGTCGAATCGAGACTGCTCGTAAAAATCTTGATTCGACTCGAATGTCTCAAAAGTCTCCACATATTTTTAAAAATAGTTTTGAAGAAACTAATCACTGAGAAACAGTTATATATATATATATATATATATATATATATATATATATATATATATATATATATATATATATATATCCAGGTGCGAATCAAAGGGGAGCTACAGCCCTCTTGACACTCAGGTATACACTGGATAAAATAGGCTTCAATCTTGCTTTACACTGAATAAGCGGCAAACTGTGATTTAGTCGCTCGCTTGATCATATCCTGGAACCGCGGCTTTAAGGGTTCATAGCTGTTCATAGCTATGGGACCTATCGTTAGGGATGCGCACGAGACGAGTCGAGACAGAATTTTCCTGACAAATTTCGAGTGGAGACACAGCTCTTCCAATAAGAAAGAATAAATTTTTCGAGTCGAGACATCACTTTTACAGCACATTTTCGAGACGAGAAAGCCTCAAATCTTGTCTCGTGCGCATCCTACCTATCGTAGTCGGGTTAAGACTTCACTTAGAAACTAATATGTGCGCTATCCAAAAATACAATGTTTCAGAATCTAAAGTACACACGCGACAATTTTTAGAGAGGAACTTTGGCTATGTGCATATAATTTGAAATACTCACCAAATACCTGTATAAAAATTGTTGCAGAAGTATGGCAGAATTATGAAACATGGATATTTGGATAGCGCACGTACTAGTTCCTAAATAAAGTCTTGACCCTACTACGGTAGGTCCCCTAGTTTTGGAGCTATCGACCTTTAAAGTTCATTTTTTCATGTTTTTGGCAGCCTATAACTCCGAAATTAAGCATTTGTCCACCCAGGTTTGTTATTACCTTTTGTCTTATGTTGGTGTCAGAAACAGTATTTCTTCCAGATATGTTTTTGGGACACTGCCCCCCTCCCGGAGCTCTAAGAGTGCCCCCCGGAGGAGACCAAAATATTACGTCTATAATACAATAATAAATAGAATAGTACCAGCAGTCCCCCCCCCGACCCGGAACATTTTTTTCTGAAAGAACAACTGGTCAGGAATCTCCTTCATTTTTTTAATGGAGTATCGCATCGCAGTTTGCAGTGCAAACATGGAAATGCAGTGCAAATTGAAAAATGTATTGCAAATTGCGATACATCTTTGTGTCTTAAATTACTACGTAAGCTAAAATAAGGAGCAAGTTAAAAATATATTACTATTATTTCAAGAAACTTCCCCCGACTTGAAGGGTCGGTTATTGCAAGCAAAAAATGCCTCGACTTTGGATTACAATAGTTTTCCACTTTTGTCTTTCCTTCCCTTTGTCAGTTTATTGTTACTGGGTCATTCTCCAGATCTTCTCAGGTTTCGGGTGATTATCCTTGTTTCTGAGCGTGTAATAATAAAAAAAAGTTCCTTGAAGAAAAGGCGCATTGGCAACAGATTGGACCTAGCCGATATATGGTCTATATAGCATGATTGGGGCTTGGTTAGTAAAACGCAGAAGTGCGTACAGTAGATCAGTAAAACAGTAACGGTATTCTTCAATGCCGAAAATACAGTATAGGAAATTACACTCATCTTTGTCTCTTTTTTCTTTTTGCTTTTCATTTGAAGTACTGATATACGTGATACCCATTTACGTTCCTTGTTAAAAACAACATATGTTTTAGCAAGAATTCTTCTTGGGAGACGCCGCGGACCTGAAAAAACATCCCGAACAAATGGACTCTCTCTTTCTGTGTGTGTTTGAACCAATGAGTTGTTTTTCCTAAACCTAATTGTTGAATTTGCCGCTGTGGTAAAACTATTTCGCTCAATTTGACAAATAATATAATAAAATATAATACTTATCCAGCAATCAGCGTGGATTGCAAGGAAAAGCAGTGAATCCTAAAGTACCCCTGTAGCAGGGGCGGATCCAGAACGGACTTCTGGAGGGGGAACGTGGATTGTAATACTGCTACTTAGCTAGTTTTAAGACCTCCAAATTCTGGGATGGGTTTTATTTATATATAAAATAAGAAGGCTTCCTCTTCCGTGGGAGGGGGGCGATTGCCCCGATCGGTCCCTGGATCCGTGTCTCCCCTATAGCCTCTCCCCGAAATTAAATGCATTGATCTATTATTTCCAATTCGAAGTCATTTTCGCTTCCATGTTAATGGTGACGGAGTTCTTGTTCTTTGTATCTCTGTACCAAAGAAAATAATAATAATAATAATAATAATAATAATAATAATAATAATAATAATAATAATAATAATAATAATAATAATAAAGCATCTGAATAATAAAGATATTTTTTACCCTTCTTTAAAATTTCTGTGGATTTCTCTGAATCTGGATATGTTGTTTTATAGTGTATAATGCTAAAAGCTTCAAAAAGCAATCTGGCAAAAAGTATTTGTGTAAAAGACACAAACGCCCTATCAGTTGCTCTACATAGAACTACTAAACAACTGACGTTGTTTCTGTTTGCCTTTAAACACAATGTTACGATTTACAAGGCACAGACAAAAGTAGAGAGCAACGTGAAATTTCGCCTAAGGGCGCCTTTCTTGCTAAACTGAAGACTATCACTCTGTCAACATATTGCATAGCTATCAATAAGTCACACTCGCAGGTTCTTTCCAAACGTTTTGGTATAACAGGTTAATCAAACTACGGTGTTGTAGGTAAGGGATGAGACTCTGAAAAACCGATAAGTGTTGGGGCTCAGAGCCGTAGCTAGAAATTTCGTTGCCCGAGGCGAAGCAGAATTCGGCGTCCCCCGACACTCACCTTACCAAACTTTGAGTTTTCCTTTCTGTGCTTCTATTTTTAACATATAAGAGAAACACCTTTTTGTTGTTATGCTACGCTGTTATACCAAGCCGCTTAGACAGACCATTGCAACAGCCAAAAGCGATCGTTATGTATTGTTTAACAAATAAGAGCCACTCTCAAGAGGCTTATTTTAGACCTGCTGCTAAACTTGCCAAACTACCTTGTATACAAATCCATTTGGAGAATAATTATGAAAAAAGCATGGAGTCGATTCTCCTACGTCAGGACGACCATGTTAGACATGGAGTTGCTCGACGCGAGTGGTAGCGTTGGAAAGGTCCGGGTTCCCTGAGTACAGTAGTATTGTCAGAAGTCTGGCCCACGCCACGAAGCTCAAGGAATGGGTTCCTGACGTTATGGATTAGGATCCCTTCTATTCACCTATTAAAGATGAAGTTGTTGGACGGCGTTAGCGGCATTTGAAAGGTTTTGATCCGTTGAGCACAATTGTGATGTCAGAAATCGATCCCTAGCCTTGAACGTCAAAAAACTGGGTCCGGAAGTTTTAGACACGGGTCCTTTCTATTCCCCTTTTATACATGGGGTTGTTGGACGCGGATGGTAATATCGGAAAGATCCTAGTCGTTTGAGAACAGCGTAATGTCCGAAATCGGTTCCTGGCCTCAAAGTGCCAAAAATGAGGTTCCACATTGGCTCAATATCAATACCTGGTTGCGTAAGGTAGAACAACATTTATAGCTGTATGGATGGTTTATCTCGCGTAATAAAATACTGAGATTGAACCACAGCAAAGGTTTACATCACAACCCAAATGCTTGGTAACGAATCTGATTTCTGACATCACCGCAATGCTCAAGGGACCAAAACCTCTCCAATGATTAAAGAAAGTCAATGATGATAGAAGAATTGGTTGAATGGAATATGGGAGAAAGCGGGAGTACCCTGAGAAAAATCACGAATACGATATTGTCCACAACAAACTTACTTGACCGGGGATCGAAACAATAAGGACCCCACGCACCAGACGAAGCGCTCTAACACTGAGCCATCGCTCCCAATGATTAAAGCAAGTAAATGATAATAGAGGAATTGGTGGAATGAAAAGGGGGAAGAAGCAGGAGATTCCTGAGAAAATCCACGGATACAATCTTGTCCACCACAAACTTACTTGGCCCATCAGAGGAAGCGCTCTACCACTGAGCCATCGCTCCCAATGATTAAAGCAAGTAAATGATAGTAGAGGAATTGGTGAAATGAAATGTGGGAGGAAGCGAGAGTACCCTGACAAAACCCACGTATACGATCTTGTTTACCACAAACTTACCTTGCCCACCAGAGGAAGCGCTCTACCAATGAGCCACTGCGCCCAATGATTGATGCAAGTCAATGATAATAGAGGAATTGGTGAAATAAAAAGTTGGAAGAAGCGGGTGTACCCCGAGAAAACCCACGAATACGATCTTGTCCACTACAAACTTACTTGGTCCACCAGTGGAAGCGCTCTACCACTTAGCCACCGAGCCCAATGATTAAAGTAAGTCAATGATAATAGAGGAATTGGTGGAATGAAAAGTGAGAAGAAGCGGAAGTACAGTGAGAAGACTCACGGATACGATCTTGTCTACCACAAACGTAGTTGGCTCACGAGAGGAAGCGCTCTACCACTGAGCCACTGCGCCCAAGGATTGAACCAAGTAATGTCAATAGAAGATTGGTGGAATGAAATGTGGCAGGAGGCGGGTGTACAAAACCCACGGATACGATCTTGTCTAACATAAACTTACTCGGCCGGGGATTGGAAAAGTAAAGACCACACGCACAAGATGAAGCGTTCTACTACTGAACCACCGTGCACAATCATCGAACGAAGTCACTGATATTGGAGGAATTGGTGGAATGAAAAGTGGGAGGGAGCGGGAGTACCCTGATAAAACCCACGGATACTATCTTGTCCACTACAAACGTAGTTGGCCCAAAAGAGGAAAGGCTCTACCACTGAGCCACTGCACCAAATGATTGAAGCAAGTCAATGATAATAGAATTGGTGGAATGAAATGTGGGAGGAAGAGGGGATACCCTGAAAAACCCCACGGATACGATCTTGTCCCCCACAAACTTAGGTCACCAGAGTAAACGCTTTCCCATTGAGCTACTGCCCCCAATGATTGAAGAAAATCAATAATAATAACAGAATTGGTGGAATGAAGTGTGGGAAGAAGCGAGAGTACCCTGACAAAACACACGGATACGATCTTGTCCCCCACAAATTTACTTGGCTCACCAGAGAAAACGCTTTCCCATTGAGCTACTGCGCCCAATGATTGAAGAAAACCAATAATAATAACAGAATTGGTGTAATGAAATGTGGGTGGAAGCGGGTATACCCTGACAAAACCCACGGATACGATTTGGTCCGACACAAACACTAAACCGGGGATCGAAAAAGTAAGGACCCCACGCACCAGATGAAACGTTCTACTACTGACCCACGTTGACCAATGAGTGAAGCAAGTCAGTGATAATGGAGGAATTGGTGTAATGGAAAATGAGAAGAAGCGGGAGTACAGTGAGAAAACCCACGGTTACGATCTTGTCCACCAAAAATTTACTTGGGACACTAGAAGAAGCGCGCTACCACTGAGTCACCGAACCCAACGATTAAACCAATTCAATGATAATAGAGGAGTTGCTGGAATGAAAAGTGGGAAGAAGCAGGAGCACCCTGAAAAAACCAACGGATACGATCTTTTCCACCACAAACTTACTTGGCCCATCAGAGGAAGCGCTCTACTACTGAGTCACCGCGCCCAATTATTGAAGGAAGTCAATGATAGTAGAAGAATTGGTGAAATGAAATGTGGGAGGAAGCGAGAATACCTTACAGACCTTACGTATGCGATCTTGTCCACCACAAACTTACCTTGCGCACCAGAGGAAGCGCTCTACCACTGAGCCACTACGCCCATTGATTGATGCAAGTCAATGATAAGAGAAGAATGGATAAATGAAATATAGGAGGAAGCGGGAGTAACCTGGCTAAACCCACGGATACGATCATATCCACTACAAACTTACTTGGCCCACCAGATGAAGCGCTCTACCACTGAACCACTGCGCCCAATGATTAACCCTTTGGGGATCCTGGCTTTTAGGGCTATTTTTTAGACTTTCAGTCTTTCAGTCAAGCAGCTACTGTATCGTCACTATTTATCCTAGGATCATGGTTCATACCTCATTCTCTTCAGAATAGAGCTGGCTTTCAAATGATACCACTTGCATGCTCATACCATATACCAGAAACGGGGAAAAAATGTCAAAGTGAAAATTTCGGATGGAAAATTTTTTTTCTCGAACTTTGGCCCCCCCTGGACCCCCCTGTGTGATCGTAGCCATCTAAAAAAATCTGAGAAATAGTACCTAGTATACTGAATGTGTGGGCCAAATTTCAAGTTTCTATCCTGAATAGTAAGGGCGGGAGAATTGTTATCAAAAATTCCCACAGTGCCCCAAAGTACCATAAAACACTATGATCTCAGGGAAAAAAATTCCTGAGACATCCCTAATTACCCTAGGACTATAATCCGCCAATCATTCTCTTCAGAATAGAACTGTCTTTCAGGCGGTACCATTCATATGTCTCCATCATGTATCTAAAGCGGGAAATTCCTGAAAAAAGGGATTTTGGGGGGCAAAATTTCCCTTTTTTCAACTTTTGCCCCTCTGGACCCCCCCTGTTTTACGCAGAAATCGGAAAAAAACTTCTGGTAAATACTACTCGGTGGACTGAATGTTTGTGCAAAATTTCAATCTTCTACGTGAAAAAATAGGCCTGCCAGAGAAAATTTCCCTACTTTGCCCCACTTTTACCCTATACAGAAGTATATTTGGATAAAAATTCACTGAGACGGCCCTAATTACCCTAGAATAATAATTCGACCGTCGTTCTCTTCAGAATGGAACGGCCTTTCAGACGGTATGACTCACGTGGTTCTATCATGTTTTGTTGGCGGGAAAATGACGAAAAACGGGATTTTTGGGGTAAAAAATCCCTATTTTTACCCCTTTGCCCCTCTGGTTCCCCCCTGTTTTAGCACTGACATTGGAACAAATAATCTGGTAAATAGTACTCGGTGGACTGAATGTTTGTGCAAAATTTCAATCTTCTACGTTCAAAAATAAGCCCGCCAAAAAATATATATACCGACAATGCCCCATATTTCCCTATATAGAAGTAAATTTTTCAAAAAATCCCTGAGACGTCCCTAATTACCCTAGAATAATAATTCGACCGTCATTCTCTTCAGAATTGAACGGCCTTTCAGAAGGTATGACTCACGTGGTCCTATCTTGTATGTAAGGCGGGAAAATGACGAGAAACGGGATTTTGGGGGTAAAATAATCCCTATTTTTACCCCTTATCCCCTCTGGTTCCCCCCCTGTTTTGGCACTGACATCGGAACAAAAATCTGGTAAATACTACTCGGTGGACTGAATGTTTGTGCAAAATTTCAATCTTCTACGTAGAAAAATAAGCCCGCCAAAAATATTGAACATAGGCTTAGAAAATGAGAAAATAAATTTTTGACTTATGACGTCATCACCTCCTATGTATGGACGCAGGACGGTCTGAAACCATACGTAATGTCTTCTACAAGGCCTCTGGACTTGGAAAACAAAAAAACCCGGACGAAAAAGCTCAAATAGAAGAGAAATAACGGAATGTACCATGAAAAGTGCATATGGTACAAATTGTACCATAGGATCCCCAAAGGGTTAAAGCACGTCAATGATAATGGTGAAATTGGTATAATGAAATGTGGGAGGAAGCGGGTGTACCCTGACAAAACCCACGAATATGATCTTGTCCTCCAAAAATTTACTTGCCCCACTAGAAGAAGCGCTCTACATCTGAGCCACCGCGCCGAATGATTAAAGCAAGTCAATGATAATGGAGGAATTGGTGGAATAAAAGGTTGGAGGAAGCGGGTGTACCCTGACAAAACCCACGAATACGATCTTGTACACCACAAACGTAGTTGACCCACCAGAGGAAACGCTCTACCACTGAGCCACTGCGCCCAATGATTGAAGCAAGTCAATGATAATAGAATTGGTGGAATGAAATGTGGGAGGAAGCGGGAGTTCCCTGACAAAACCCAAGGATACGATCTTGTCACCCACAAACTTACTTGGCTCACCAGAGGAAACGATTTCCCATTGAGCTACTGCCCCCAATGATTGAAGAAAATCAATAATAATAACAGAATTGGTGGAATGAAAAGTGGGAAGAAGCGAGAGTACCCTGAAAAAACACACGGATACGATCTTATCCCCCACAAATTTACTTGGCTCACCAGAGAAAACGCTTTCCCATTGAGCTACTGCGCCCAATGATTGAAGAAAACCAATAATAATAACAGAATTGGTGTAATGAAATGTGGGTGGAAGCGGGTATACCCTGACAAAACCCACGGATACGATTTGGTCCGACACAAACTTACTTGACCGGGAATCGGAAAAGTAAGGACACCACGCACCAGATGAAACGATCTACTACTGAGCCACCGTGCCGAATGAGTGAAGCAAGTCAATGATAACGGAGGAATTGGTGGGATGAAAAATGAGAAGAAGCGGAGCTACAGTGAGAAAACCCACGGATACGATCTTGTCCACCAAAAAATTACTTGGCCCACCAGAAGAAGCGCGCTACCACTGAGTCACCGAACCCAACGATTAAACCAATTCAATGATAATAGAGGAGTTGCTGGAATGAAAAGTGGGAAGAAGCAGGAGTACCCTGAGAAAACCCACGGATACGATCTTGTCCACCGCAAATGTAGTTAGCCCACCAGAGGAATCGCTCTACCATTGAGACACCGCGCCCAATGATTCAGGTAAGCCAATGATAATAGAAGAATTGGTACAATAAAACGCGGGAGGAAGCGGGAGTACCCTGAGAAAACCCACGGATACGATCTTGTCCACTACATACGTAGTTGGCCCGCCAGAGGAAACTCTCTACCACTGAACCATTGCGCCCAATGATTGAAGCAAGTCAATGATAATAGAATAATTGGTGGAATGAAATGTGGGAGGAAGCGGGAGTACCCTGACAAAACCTGCGGGTACGATCTTTTCCACCACAAACTTACTTGGCTCACCAGAGGAAACGATTTCCCATTGAGCTACTGCGCCCAATGATTGAAGAGAGTCAATGATAGTAGAAGAGTTGGTGGCATGAACTGGGGGATGAAGCGGGAGTACCCTGTGAAAAACGATGGATACGATCCTTCCACCACAAACGTAGTTGGCCCACCAGAGGAAGCGCTCTTCCATTGAGACACTGCGCCCAATGATTGATGCAAGTTAATGATAATAGAGGAATTGGTGAAATAAAAAGTTGGAAGAAGCGGGTGTACCCCGAGAAAACACACGAATACGATCTTGTCCACTACAAACTTACTTGGTCCATCAGTGGAAGCGCTCTACCACTTAGCCACCGAGCCCAACGATTAAAGTAAGTCAATGATAATAGAGGAATTGGTGGAATGATAAGTGAGAAGAAGCGGAAATACAGTGAGAAAACTCACGTATACGATCTTGTCCACCACAAACGTAGTTGGCCCACGAGAGGAAGCGCTCTACCACTGAGCCACTGCGCCCAAGGATTGAACCAAGTAATGATAATAGAAGATTTGGTGGAAAGAAATGTAGGAGGATGCGGGAATACCCTGTATAAACCCACGGATACGATCTTGTCCACAACAAACTTATTAGGACGGGGATCGAAACATTAAGGACACCACGCACCAGAGGAAGCGCTCTACCACTAAGCTGCCGTGCCCAATGATTGAGGTAAGTCAATGATAATAGAGGAATTGGTGAAATGAAAAGATGGAAGAAGCAGGAGTACCTTGGGAAATCCCACAGATACAATCTTGTCCACCACAAACTAACTTGGCCCACCAGAGAAAAGGCTCTACCACTGAACCGCTGCGCCCAATGATTAAATCAGGTCAATGAGAATAGAAGGATTGGTGGAATGAAATGTGGGAGGAAGCTGGAGTACCCTGAGAAAACCCACGAATACGACCTTGTCCATTACAAACTTACTTGGCACACCAGATGAACCTCTCTACCACTGAGCCACCGCGTCCAATCATTAAAGTAATTCAGTGATTATAGATGAATTCGTGGAATGAAAAGTGGGAAGAAGCGGGAGTACACGGAGGAAACTCACGCATGCTATCTTTTTCACACAAAAAAAACTTAATTGGCCCACAAGAGGAAGCGCTTTAACATTCGGCCACGGCGCCCAATGATTGAATTAAGTCAATGATGATAGAAAAAGTGGGAGGAAGCAGGACTAACCTGGCAAAGCCCACGGATACTTTGTTGTCCACTACAAACTTACTAGGCCCACCAGAGAAAGCGCTCTACCACTGAGTAAACTTGTCCAATGATTTAAGCAAGTGAATGATAATAGAGGAATTGGTGGAATGAAAAGTGGTAAGAAGCGGGAGTACCCTGAGAAAACCCACTAATACGATCTTGTCCACCACAAACTTACTTGGCCAGGTATAGAAACAATAAGGACTCCACACAAAAGAGGAAGCGCTTTACCACTGTGCCACCGTGCTCAATGAATAAAGTAAGTCAGTGATTAATAGAGGGACTGCTGGAATGAAAATTGGGAAGAAGAGGGAGTACCCTGCGGAAACCCACTGATACGATCCTGTCCACTACGCAACTTACTTGGCTGGGGTTCGAAAAAATTAGAACCCCACTCACGAGGGGAAGCACTCTGCCACTGAAACACCGCGCCCAATGATTACAACAAGTCAATGATAATAGAGGAATTGGTGGAATGAAAAGTGGCAAAAAGCGGGAGTACCCTGAGAAAACCCACTAATACGATCTTGTCCACCTCAAACTTACTTGGCCAGGTATCGAAACAATAAGGACTCCACGCAAAAGAGGAAGCGGTTTACCATTGTGCCACCGTGCTCAATGAATAAAGTAAGTCAGTGATTAATAGAGGGGCTGCTGGAATGAAAATTGGAAAGAAGCGAGAGTACCCTGCGGAAACCCACTGATACGATCCTATCCACCACACAACTTGGCTCGGGTTCGAGAAAATTAGGACCCCACGCACGAGAGGAAGCGCTCTGCCACTGAACCACCGCGCCCAATGATTACAACAAGTCAATTATAATAGAGGAATTGGTGGAATGAAAAGTGGCAAAAAGGCGGGAGTACCCTGAGAAAACCCACTAATACGATCTTGGTCACCACAAACTTACTTGGCCAGGTATCGAAACAATAAGGACTCCACGCAAAAGAAGAAACGCTTTACCACTGTGCCACCGTGTTCAATGAACAAAGTTAGTCAGTGATTAATAGAGGGACTGCTGGAATGAAAATTGGGAAGAAGCGGGAGTACCCTGCGGAAACCCACTGATACGATCCTGTCCACTACACAACTTACTTGGCTGGGGTTCGAAAAAATTAGGACCCCACGCACGAGAGGAAGCGCTCTGCCACTGAACCACCGCGCCCAATGATTACAACAAGTCAATGATAATAGAGGAATTGGTGGAATGAAAAGTGGCAAAAAGCGGGAGTACCCTGAGAAAACCCACTAATACGATCTTGTCCACCACAAACTTACTTGGCCGGGGATCGAAACAATAAAAACCACACGCACCAGAGAAAGCGGTTTACCATTGAGCCCCACAACAAGAACAAGAAAATTGGAAGTTACTTGGAAATATTTTAAGAAGCAATATCTTTCAATGGTAAAGACCACTGCCCGGTGATCGTGTTTTAATAACTCCATGAGCAGAAAGGACTGATATGTCCCTCTCCTATATGGTATTTTTCAAACCATATACGTTATCGGGAATATTATCCTTCATTCGTCATCCGGACGTAATTAGTTATCCGAATGTTCTATTATCCAGGTATTATCTGCTATCTTAATTTTATAAATTATCCGGATAAATCCATTGTCCGGATATTGTCCGACATCCGGATATTATCCGTTATCCGGATATCATCCGCTATCCGGATCTTATCCGGATATCATCCGTTATCCGGATATTATCCGTTATCCAACATGCTGATACTATGAGTTATCTGGATATTATCCGTCATTCGTTATCCGCTATTATCCGTCATCGTTATCCTGATATTATCCGTTATCCGTCATCCGTTTTGTTCTCCGTCAACCGGATATTACAAATCCGGATAAGTTTCTATCCGATTTCAGTATAAAAAATTATCCAGATGTGGCAATCCCTAATAACCATCGCAAGAGCATACACGAGTTAAATATCTTCAAAGTCTGCTACACAAGAGCGGAAGCGGATCCAGTGGGCGATCATGGCGATTGCCCCCCAGAAAGGGAATATTTCTTATTTTATATATAAATGAAACCCATTCCAGAGTTTGGAGCTCTTAAAAGTAGCTCTAAATAGGAGTATTACCATCCACCGAGCCCCCAGAAGTCCATCGTAGATCCGCCTCTGGACAAGAGAATGGGAAACACTTATTATTCACATTCAGTTTGCACATCTCAACAAATAAACAATATTTTCTTTCACTTCTGCATTCTACTACTGCATTCTACTGAACTGTAACGACTTTTTATGCTTAAAAATAATTATTCATTTTTCAATATTTGTAAATGTTTATAAGTTCAGTAATTCACCATGAATAGAGTCAACTAGAAGTCTTTTTGTAACGAAGAAATAACAACATGAACTGTGAAATAGCTTCTCACAAACTGTCGAGAGTTGAGAGTCGACAAACTTTGCTCTTTCGTTTACCGATTACCTCGAAACCGCGGTAGCCAGAATTAGCCCAGGATAGGGGACTTATATTAAGAAAATGAAAATCTCAGGAAAATGCAGAAGTCTTTTAGTCTGAGGGAAAAAAGGAATGAAATCTCTAATTTATACTTCTGTTAGTCTGGTAGCTCTTAGTCCGTAAAATTTCTATTTGGGTTCACACCCTTCCCCCTCAACATTGAATACGGAAATGGAGAACTTATTTAGAATTTGATTGTTGATTCCATTATTTTTCAAGCATTACTTCTCGGACCTGAGCCTGTGATATGTCGATACATCGCTATCGTCGGTATCTATATTATCATATATCAACATTCGATATCGCGAATATATGGATATGAATATATCATTCTAAATTTTCGATATCGATATTCGGGGGGCGGCGAGGTATAAGGGGCCCCTAAGACTTGGGATGGATGAAGAAATTAAACTTACTTTTTACAATATTGTTTTCTAATCATAATATTTTTATTACCACAAATTGCAATGTAAATACATCCACTTGCAAATTTGCAATATTATATGGTATAATTTCTTAGGCGCCAGAACTTTTCTGTTCCCTTAAAAAAAAAAAAAAAAAAAATCACGTGCAAAAGCAAGTGCTTCGAACTTTGAACTAGAATTTACCATAAGAAAGTTTTTTATTTCTTTCTCTTGGAGATTTCCACCCCTTTTGGCCTTTGGGACCGCTCATTGACAAAACGTGCACACATGATAGCTATATGCATTCATGCTCTTAGACAGAGTCTGAGATTTTGAAAGGGAAACGACTTTTTAATAATAATAATAATAATAATAATAATAATAATAATAATAATAATAATAATAATAATAATAATTATTATTATTATTATTATTATTATTATTATTATTATAAAAATGAGGTTTGCAACTAGGGTCGCATTTCTTTATCTTGCATGGGAGGCTGCAAATCTACTACGCCACTGGTGTCCCCTATTCTGTGTTTGTCTCTTTTTCGTTTCGTTTATCTATTTGTTTTTGGGCTGTTAGGCTTTTATATGAAACCCTTATATTATATAAGTTTTTCTTTCTATGAGTTTCTTTTTTTGGGGGGTGGGTGGAAAGAGAGAAATGCTTTCTTCTTATACCTGTTTCTTACAATTCGTCTTGTTTGAACTGCTTAAGTAAGTCATTTAGTAACTTTTGATGTCATGCAAATCCGTCACAATAATAAAATTGTCATTCTTAACAATTTATTTTATTCTCTTATTTGCAGTTTGCCGTACTGATATATTTGTGACAAAATTGGGGTTTAGTCCAAGGCCTTTCGAATTTGCAACCAACCCAAACGCCGAGCTTTTTGGATTGCCTGCTATTGCAGGAAAAAGAGAATTGCAGGTGGTAATGCACTTTTGTAGTCGTGTATACATGAAACTGCACTTAACGGGGCAAAGGTGACAAATAATTCAAATGAAGGCTGGAATCGAGGATTTTTCCGATCTCGTTAACGGAAGTCAACGATCAATGGCGGAGCCAAGTGAGGGCCTCGAAGCCAGACCCCCTTGCGCAAATTCTTGGCCCCCCCTAGTGGCTCCCCCAACAAAGTGATACTGCTACGAGGTATAGGTCAACAAACTGTGAGGTGATAGTGGCCACAATAAAACTACTATCAAAATATCTCTCGAAAACAGAGTTACCAACTGCAAAATACCGTATGTTGCAATAGACTGCGTTCCGAGTAAAACAGTTCCAGGCTCGTTTTTGTTTGTAGTACAGCAAGATCTAATTTACTGAAATTTGTAAGGTACATGCATTGACCTCATTATCTGAACGCTCCTTTTAACTTCTGTACTTAATCTGGTTATCTTCTTTCTTTTCGACAAAGAACCAGGAAAAAAAGCAAAATCAATCGGCATTCTCATTCGCTTCAATCTTGAAAGTCATACTAAAATATGAGATGTTTACTTACAAACAGCATGCATTGCAGTAAAATGTTACACTTGTGTTGGACGAAAGGAGTCTTCGTACACTACTTATTATAATTCGTACACTAAGTAATCAATTTCCATTGATTATGGCGACATAAAACAAATGCATAACATCCATTAGATTCTAAATAATTGGAATTATTATTATTATTATTATTATTATTATTATTATTATTATTATTATTATTATTATTATTATTATTATTATTATTATTATTATTATTAAATAATCTTAATATCGAGCCGTCTTGTTTAATATACAGTAAAAGAAGATCGCAAAAGTTTTTATTGTTTCTATCATTCTCTCTGTTGTTCGTATCTCAATCGTTCGAGAAAATTAGGATACTGAATACTACAACAAAAGACTATTTGCTACTGGTACTGATTCTCCCTCTCGACTACCTTCTGGTCTTGTTTCTAGTACGTCTAGTTTCCAAATGCTCTTGGCCGTTGGCAACTCTGTAGTAACCTTCTGCTATGATGTTAACAAGCGATACTAGCGAATTCCAAGGAAATGGAATCAACGTATGGTGGGCCTATACTACTAACTAAAGCCTGGGAAATGTAATAAAAATCAGTGATTCCGTATATATAAATCATTCAGAAGTATTTTCTTTTAAACGATTTTAACTGTAGCTTAATCCGAAAGATGCTACTACTAGGGAAATTCCGAAGTTTATCACAGATCCAGTGTTACAATCTCCTGATTATTAACCATCAGCTAAGATACCGAGATGATACAACTTGGTCGCAGCAGTAATAATATGTTGTGTAAAAGTGGTTGTTACTCCCGTGACCTGGTTATATCATCCCGTTATCTGATGTTTAGTAATCAGTGAGATATCAGGAGTTTGTGGGACTGGTCCACAGATATTCCATTTGTAAGTTCAGTCAATGAATACCCAATTTTATCGCAGATTTATATTTGTTCTTCGCCAAAATTAAGCATAAAGGATTTCTGAGAAAATTACACTTAGGAGTTATGCAGAACAATAAATCAGTGGTAATATGAATTTTCAACGGGATATACTAATTAATGCCCCTCCCTCAAATCTAATCTCAAAACTAACAATATTAATTTATCAGCGACTACAGGATAGTAGTGTTAAGTTACTTCAACTACATTTGAATTTATTTTAAGGTTTTAAAACATCCTAGGCTCAGAGGATAGAAATGAAGAATATGAGTAAATAGGGCAATAAAAATTACCCTCGTGATACCGAGGAAGAATCTCGGTAAACTCCTCCGTCGAAATATTTACCCACGAGGGAACGATCACACCATCTTCCTAACCTTCAGTTGATGTTCTACCGCTGATCTTTGGCCATTCGGTGTGGGTGTGAAGTGTTTGTGTATTTGAATTCACGTCAAATTCTAAAAACAAATGAAGGTAAACAAACAAAATGAAGAAAAACAACACGTATACTTCTTTTGATGTAAAGAGTCCCGATTGAAATGTCTGTTCTGACACCGTTTGATATTAGGAAAATAAACACACATTTCCTCTTTTAGCTTCAAAGAGTGTTCACTTTATCATTTTAATAAAGTAAAGGCAAATTCATTACTCAGCTTTAGAGCTCAAGGGGTAAAAGTAACCAAATATAATTGAACTGTGGCCAGACCAAAACAAAAGGTTGCAACCGGAGCAATTGCCCCGAGCGCCAGCAAACTAATCGTTGTGTTTATTGGTGTAGATGTAGATGAAGTGGGTGCTAATCGCAAAATTTGCCCTGGCACTAAATGTCTGGTTTTGTCACTGATCAGGCTACCATATTTTTAGAGCGTGAAATCGGGACATTTTTCTGAATTTTTAAGAACACATGACAATTATTGGCAATTTACTTTAAAGTGAAACTTATGCTTCAAGAGCAAGGCTTAAAATTTAAAGTGGGCTGGGACGGTAAATCAATGTCCTTTTAGAGTTCAGTTCCTGTTTCTGCGTGACATTTGTCTCTTAAGAACATTTGTCCTTGTCCGTCACTTTTTATTTATTATTATTATTATTATCATTATCATTATTATTATTATTATTACAGTTTATCTACCAAACAACTATTTATATTATTATGTTGTATTAAACCAAATCTGGAACTTGTGATATTTAGTTACTTTCATTATCCCATCCGGCAAATTAGTGTGATCTGTACAAGACGGAATGTTTTCGGACTGATACAAAGAAAACGCAACACTTGCGGTACTGCGACATTTGCGATACTTCGAGTATCGATATTTGTGGTACTGGAACATTTG
The DNA here is from genome assembly GCF_964235325.1 of Thermobia domestica. Lineage (NCBI taxonomy): Eukaryota > Metazoa > Arthropoda > Insecta > Zygentoma > Lepismatidae > Thermobia > Thermobia domestica. The sequence goes on along the minus strand of NC_137458.1, from coordinate 182,782,068 downwards.
CGGCACTATTCGAAATAGCTTCTTATTCTCCAAGTTAAGAGAGGATATTTTCGGGTGTTCAGTAAGAGGATAAGCAACACTATCAACTGCTATACAAACACCAAATTTTATAACATTGGTGTAGCCAGCAAATTGTTCTAGAGGAGAATAATTTTTATTTATTTATTTATTTATTTAACGGCAGAGTTAAGGCTATATTTGCCCTTTCTTACACTCAACCAACTAAAATGTATACAAGATATACATACTACCATTGTCATCTAATCCATAAAGATTACAATTACTACATTAATGCATATGTATATACACACATATATACCCCTACACACGAATATACTCCCTTACATACCCCATCCCCCATATCCTCATACTATTTATCATAAAAACAAGGAAGCTATACATACAGCATACACAGAACGATATATATATTCTTAAAAGTATACTACCTTACATCCCCCCTCCCCCATACCTTCCCACAAACCTAGTATTATAGATACATACCTCAAGTTTCTGTTTACATTTGGTTGCTACTGCTCATCTTTGTGAAGAAAGAATGAAAGAAAGAAAGAAAAAAAAAGAACATCATTCCCGAGATTGGTGTACATTGGCTAAGGCTATCAGATATTGCTTCAAATTTCTTTTGAATGTCGCAATTGAGGGTGAATTCCTTACATCTGGTGGAAGTCTGTTTAAATGAATCCCAAAGTAAGGTTCGAGTAGAGAAATTCTTGTTCGCGAGCTTTCACGTTGAGAATGACCTGAAACAAGGAGATGTGTTGTCGTCATTATTATTTAACTATGTTCTGGAGAACACGATAAGGAAAATCAGAGACAGCAATCAGGTCCTAGAGCTGAATTGTATTTGGCAGGTTATAGGGTATGCTGATGATGTAAATTTAATAGGTAATGATAGAATAATAGAAAGAAATGCAGAAATCTTAATTAACGCTTGCAGGGATAAGGCTTAAAAGTAAATGCAGAGAAAACTAAATAAATGGAAGTTTGTCGGGATCGTAATACTGCATTTTATGGATGCGTTAAAATACCAAATAATATTTTCTTTCGACAAAATGGATACTTTCAAATATCTAGGATCATTATTAACAGACCAAAACCATAATCACTAAAAAAAATTGATGTCAACTGAACGCAGGGATTTCGTGCTATTATTCAGTTAAAAATAGTTTGTTGTCGCTAATTCTGTTGAGAAATTTGTAGCTCAAAATATAAAACGATAATCATGCCTGTTGTGCTGTATAGTTGCGAAACATGGTCACTGACTCTCAGAGAAAATCGCAGACTGAAAGTATTTGAAAACAAGATTCTTAAAAAAATATTCGAACTCCAAAAGGAACGGGAATGGGGAAAGGCGGAAACTTCATAAGGAGGAACTGCATAATTTTATACCGTTTACCAAACATTGTTAGGGTCATCAAGTCAAGGAGGCTCAAATAGTCAGGTCATGTAGCCAGAATGGAAGAAATTAGAACCGCTTTCGTAGTTGTAACTGGAAATCCAAATAGGAAAATGACCGTTAGGAAGACCGAGGCGCAGATGGGAGGACAATATTAACATGGTTCTTGCAGAGATTGAAATATAAAGTAGAAATCAATGGAGAGCTTTTCTAAACGCGGCAATGAGCCTCCTGCGTCCATAGGCGTGCTATATTAGGTTGTTGATACATTTAGCTTCTTTTTATTTGACAGAAATGTTATTACAGGAACTAAATTTTTTCTGTAATAAAGAGGATTTCGATTCAAGGTTAGCTACTTACGTTAATATTAAAACAAATTTGGTGGTGATTTTGATATAAAATGGCACCCATACTCTTTCAAAGTCTCTCTCTCTCTCTCTCTCTGTATATATATATATATATATATATATATATATATTCCCGTTTGTATGGGCGCCCCTTTTAGTAGACTTGTCCACCGCCCTAATTAGTATCCCAGCACGGCCCTGATTGTAATGTTAGTACCATAGGTGTTCATTTTACTCCGACCTCACTCACCTTCATTCTCACAGTGAATTGACCCTCGCCCTCACCTTCGAAGAGAGTTGGCCATCGCTCTCGCCTTCGTGTTGGGAATTTGTCCTCGTCTAGCCCTGACAGTGATAGTTGGCCCTCGCCCTCGCTGTCCAAGCTTGTCATCGCCCTCGCGTCATTATGATTGAGAGAGAATTTGAGGGTGAGGATGCCCTCGAGAGGGCCATCCTCGCGAGGGTAAACACCTCTGGCTTAGTACGTCCGTTACACCGCTCGATAGCTCTTCAACAAAAGATAATTTTGAAATTGTTTTCTGCAATCAACAGCTAGATAATTATCTCGGAGGAGTTCGTTAATGGATGTGATCCACCTACTTGTAGTGGTAGAAATAAACCATTTCCGGTTTTAACGTTGATCACTGTAGAGCATAGACAGTAATCTCACATTGTATATTTTTTAATCGATTAAGCGTCCCTAGAATATATTCCATTTCCATTCTAATCACTCTGCTAAAACACTAAATGGTAGATCTACTACAACTTCTGGTTTCAATATTAATTGAAGAAATATTGCGTGATTCTCTTTACTGTCTTTACTAGAGTCTATATTATCTTATTTCAATTGATACTAATTCAAATTAGAATGTAGCAACACTAATATTATTCGAGATATCGCCATACACGAATAAGATTTATAAGTATTTCATTTTATTTTTATTTCTGTTGTCACTAATTACATAATCTCTTTGTTTCCAGGGAGATGAAGGCATAGACACACTTATAACAAATGAAAAACTTCTGGAAGGATCTAAAACATAGCCGTTTATATTGTCCATTGGTAATCGATACACACTGTTTTCCAACGAAGGCATACATCTGTCATAGTACTTTGTAGGCATTAGAGATGCAAGGGCTCGGAAAAAAACCGGCTTTTTTGAAAAAAAAACTCGGTTTTTTCTGCTTCGCTTTTTTGCTTCGGAAATTTTGGGCTTTTTTCAAAATTCTGCTTTAAATCGATAAAGCAGACTTTGTTTCGCTTCTCTATAACACAGAAAGTCATTTAATTAGTGGTTGATGCCGATAATAATATAAAACCTCGAAAGTAAACCATGAATTTCGAAAAGATATTTTAAACAATTTTACTTCAACATTTTTACATTATGAATTCCAAAGGATTAACCAATGTATATAATAAACACATTTTAACCTCCTATATACAAAAGTAAGCAGAGTTGGCAAGAACCATGGTTGTTTCTGAAAATGCCAAAAACCCGTTTTTGGGGGGCAGTTTAAACCAGGCTTTTTTGGAGTTTAAACCAGATTTTTTGATTTAGATATTTTGCTTTATGTATTTATATTGCATATTCACAGAAATAAGTTTGTTTCGCCTTGGTGTTATATTTCAACAACGGGGTTATGCTGGAAGAGGTCCCATAAGCTTAAAGAAGTCCGGTCAGTAAATTTCTTAAATTGAGAAACTCCCGCCCTAGCCATCGGGAAAATCCCGTCATTCTTTTAAATGTAAAACAATAACGGGAAAATCCTGTAAAATTTAATTTGCATGTAAAATTTAAAGGTCAACGTATTATAATCAGTACGCTAAAACTGAGGTATTAAATTACAAATTTAGTATGTAGGTATCATTGAAAGTCCAATCCAAGCTAATGCTGGAAGCTAAGTAGGCAATCGATAAATTTTACCAATTTTAATCAATATATTTAAGCAACCTTCGCTTCTTTATAAAACAACAGGCATGCAGAAATATATATAATTTGGTTTCGTTTCGTATGTTTAGGCTTAACATCCTTACGTAATACTGAGGTTATCAAGGAGAAGACTTTCGCTTAAAGTGACATCCGAAAGAGTACTTGGTTTACACATGAAAGAAGGGTTGTGGTTCGACCGAGAATTGAACATGGGACACCTTGATTAAAAGGTGAAATGGAAATAAGACTAATGCAGATGGTTTGACATGTGAAACGTCACCATGAAGTTCACACGATTCGCATTTTTGTTCTTTTAATTTTTTTAGTTTAAACCAGTTAATAATAAAAATAAAAAAAGGTGGTGTAAACGAGCCAACCCTAAGAGTAAAAACTTCTTTTAAAAAATAAACAAATAACTAGCAAAATTCTATGTAGTATTTTTACTTCAAAATATTCCATACCCTCTTTTTGAAACAAAATAAAATTAAAATAAATCATAAGAAAAATACTTAGATTTATATGATACAATTAAAGGCTGCACATCTGGAACTTTTGGTTCTGTATATTCTTGAAATTCTACAGTCAAGTTTTTTATAACCACCATCAAGGGCGCCCATCAGGGGGGTTAAGAGGGCGCTTGCCCCCCATAGACGAAAATGTACTTCAGAATATTGAAAATCCAATAGGATTTTTACATTAGTTACAGCAAAATTTGAAACTATTTTTGAAACGTCGCTTATACTTGCCCCTCCTTGGAAACCACAACATGGGCGCCCTTGACCACCATCACGGTTTACCCAGTCCTCAAGTTTTCTGAATTTTTAACAAGAGGGATTCAACATATCATTACGGAACTTCAAAAAAAAAAAAAAAAAGACTACGGAATATATTTAAGTTAAGCTAAATACAACTGCACAACAAACGTGACTGAGTGGTTGGCTTTTGCGCTTCTATCGGGAAGTCCGGGATTCAACCCAGCATTCGACCATTCTGACAAAGCCTTCCTTCATTCCATCTGAGAATGTAGAAATAGTGCGTGTACTGGCCGACTAGGAGTGTAGGAGTTGGCTGACTTCCTTTCTTATTGTTTTTAAATCGTTATTATTACTAATTACCAGCAGTGACGGTTTTGCGAAGGTTAGAGGATCGGTCTTTCGGACTGAAGCCTGTTCTCCAAAGTTGTGGAATGTCTAAAACGAACGAAATATCTATTATTTATGCCTTTACTCATAAACTTTAAGCTCCCGTCAAATAAAAATTACGAATGTTTAGAAAAACTAAACATTAGTAGTAAGAAAACGCCTCCCAAAACACTTTTTTAAATTCGCCACTGATTCTCAGTATAAAATGATCTTCAAGGTTGTATCCGGAAGATTATTGCTAAACATATAAACGAAACGAAATTTTAGTTATGCCTGTACTCATAAACTTCAAGCACATCCCAAATAAAATTAGGACTTTTTAGAAAACGAAACAATCAGAGAAACCCCTCCCAAAGTACTTTTCTAAATCCGCTATTGATTATTTGTATAAATTGGTATTCAAGGTTGTATCTGGAAAATTATTGCTAAATCATTGCACAACTACAGTATAACAGAAATGTGGAAATACGGTTTGACGGAAATATTGAAAAACGTATGCTTTGACGGATATACAGAAAAACGTAAGTTTAACTTTCGTGCTAGAAGCTGGAGTACTAAGCTCTTAGAAATGAAACACGGATGACAAACTAAAATGATCTAGAGAAGGAAAAAAATGTCGATAACTCAAAAGTTAAAATAAAGTTAAATAGCCTGTAAAATTGCCCTCAAATACTACATTCTTCATGTTAGCTTTAATTCGTAAAATATGTGCTCCATCCATCTTGATGGTGAATTACAGAGCTAAATATGGCATTCAGGTCGTGGAAATCTTATCTAACTATAGAATATACTATAAGAAAGCTATTTGGATAGAAAAATCATGAAAATGAAAAAAGCCAAAATTTCCAAAATTCTCGTTTTTTTTTCAAAAACGCCGGCTTTTTATGTGAAAAAAACCATCGATTCAAAAAAGCCGGCTTTTTTGCATCTCTAGTAGGCATATTCAGAGGGTTCATGTATCCTCATTGTCTTATGTAAGTTATGAAAATTGTGCTCAAGTATTTAGCAAATTATTTACTTATCAAAGACATTTGTTACGAAGTCACAGTAACATTATAACTGAATACTGGATAAGAGATAGGAATTTGTCCAAAGAATGTACATATTCGAATGTATGTGAAGTATATAATGTATAGACTTAGTTTATTATTTGACAAGTAAAAAAATACAATGTACAAAAATATTTTCTTTTAATCAAAATGAAACAAATATATATATATATATATATATATATATATATATATATATATATGGGTCATTTGCAAATAAATTGGCTTTTTGGAGACTAAAAACGGCGAAACTTAAATAATTAAAATATCATTCTCATAATTAGCACTCATCATACGCACTAAAAATTTAAACCGTTCATGGTCGAGGCCAACTCATTTATTAAGATTTTCACCATTTTTACAGCAAAAAGGGAAATCCATGCATCAGGAGAATGACAGCGAAGCCAGGAGAATGACATATTTTTTTAATTTTATGCTTATAACTGGCACCCAGAGGCTCTCATAACCTTAAGCGTTAATACAAGGATAATCTTTAACTATAGTTAAAAACTAAGGAGTCAGAGCGTGAAAAAAGTTTAAAATTATATTATTATATAAAGAATATGGAGAACATAAAATATTAAAGCGATATGTATGACATAATACTTAGTTTTAATTACAAGATGCATACAAACGTATATAATATATTGTATGTTTTAGAAAATGATATATAATAGTAACATCACAGTCGTTCAATCTAATTTAAATTCGCATTTCTATGTGCGAAACTAGGAACAGCAACATGCTATCTTAAAGAATATAGCCTATGACACAAATTCTAATCTCAAATTCGACAGCTATAAGACAAGAAGTCTGAAAATAAACATACCGTTTCATCATACAAGCTTTGTTTGTTGGAAAGTATAAATTTAATGCAATTAATATATTTTTTACATAACTTCTATAAAACAAGATCTTATCTAAAAGAGTGTGATTATTGTCCGTATTCAATAATAAATATAAGAGACCGATCATTAGCTTTTACAATACTATAGAAGCAAATGTACTACTGTATTAAATTTAAAAGAACTTACACAGAGTACTTCTTTACTATTCTATACTTAAAATTTATAGAACTCACGCTGTCCTTTTACAATAATTTCTGGTTGTGGAAGAACTTCAGTAACTGCATGAACATTACAACTGTAAGTAATACCATTGAGGTTCCTCTTCCATAGTTTCGTGTCTTTATCACATTGAATAAGATACTCAATATTCACTTCACCATCCTTTACATCACTTCTACACAGTGCAATGTACTGAAATGACCTTTTCCTACCCTTTATATTAACGCGAATAAATTTTCCCTCTTTAATGCGAAGTAGTAACATGTGCACAAGATGCATCATCATCACTACTATAAATGTCTTCAACTCTGAGTTTCTCTTTGGTTGGAATTTGAGAACTAGAGTACTGGCCTAATTCATAGTGATAACAATAGCCTGTACAATCAAAACAAGACAGCATTCTCATTCTGAGTAATCGTCTGTTACTTGTATCCTTTTCAGTGACCATTTGATGTACAGACATGGCTCTTTTTTTTCTTGTTTTTACCTTTCTCCTGGATAATTTGCGTTGCATTTGTTTAATATCATCCAATGATATCTCTTCAATGATTACACTTTGCATGCTCTCTTTTAAACACTTGACTAAAGCTGCTGAGTTTGCAATATCCTTACCCTGTGCTACTATGTTGTCTGCCACTCGTTTGCACGTGCCTCCAATGCCATCTGGTGCGCCTTTACCATGACCAGCTTCATGATAGTTCCAGGTGGCTTTAGATACGTTTGGGTACATTTCAAAAAAATCACTGCACAAAACATTAAACATCAAGTTATTCCTATATTGAGTAACAGGGCTGTCACTCCAGAAATGGATTATATCTATAGTCGGAGGCAGTTTTTTCATCACTGGTTGAAGATGGCCCCAAATCGCAGGTGCTCCATGTAGAAGGTTACTGGACAGAGTACAAAAACTTCGTATATTAATGTTAGACTCACTTTTGTTGCGGGTATAAACGACCACCGTGTGCATTGCCACTTGTTGTCTTGATCCTCCAAAGTTAAATGACTGTATTTCTTCTGAATATTTACATGCATAATTCTCACTAAAATCCATGTGAATTATTGCTTCTCTTTGAGTTATGGTCTCTTTTTGCAATCTCAAAGTATTTTGTTGGTGTCTTACTCGAGCCACATGCTTCGAAAATTCATCTATTTTTATTAACTCATTTGCTATTTTTGAAACTGTCGTATTTATTTTTTCTTTAACAACTTTTTTCACCGATTTGACCGATCCATTGCTATCTGTATAATTTTCAGTTTTTGTGATCCACTTTGAATATTCGGCTTCATGATCATCAAATTCCTTGAAAATGATTGTTTTCTTGTTGCATCTTTCACATTCTCTTAATAAACATTGTTCCTCTTGCGAGTCACAGCAAATTATTTCTAACACCAAGTCTGGTTTTGACACATCTAAACAGCCATATGCATAGAGAGCTTTGATTAACATTTCCATATTTGAATGCTTCACACATTTGCACATCTCTCTTTCACCGATAATCATTTTCGTCACCCATTTTGGCCGGTACCGGATAAACGTGCTATAGCTGATATATTTCCTTTTCGGGTTATCTCTCAAATACTTTGTATATAAGGTGGTCATGTTATCTTCCAATACTCTTCGTTGATGCTTTCCACACTTAGAACTGACATAATCCTTTTTTCCTGGGAATATTCTACTGACATTGTCTTGCTCGTAAAACGAGATGATATCCTGTTGAAGCTTCAGAGTAGCTGTCTTACGCACTCTGGTATTTTCTGCCTCTAACATTTTTACGCGCCCTCTCTTCAGAAATCTAGCTGCGGACAACATCCGATACTTTTTTAATATTTTTCCTCTGGTTATTAAGTGTAACATTCGTTTTTTTTCTCTTCGAACCCCCACCCTTCATTGTCTCAACTGATTGTGTTAACTGTTGATTAATATCTTCACCAAAGAGAAGTCCTTTTCTTATTTCACTCTTATTTCTTGAACCTATGAGCTTTCCTACTTTCTTTCTTGGAGTTAAAATGATTCTTTGTTTGAGCTAATTTCCCTAGAAGATTTCGTTTTCAATCTTTGCAGCCGTTTCTTGTATTTATCCAACTTTCTCTTCAGACATTTAATCACTTCATCTTTTACTCTCAACTCGCGATTTTTTTCTCTTCTCACTTCCTTTTTCTTCTGTTCTGTTGTCTTTATAATTTCTGCCACAATTTTTGGGGAATGTGGAACATCCTTGCGTTCCGAAGCACTGTCTGATGGGATAATATCACAAGAAATAGTCGTATTAATTGCTACTCTCCGCTTTTGTCTCATTCTTGCTGTGTTTTGACGCCACTGTTTTCTCTTCATTCGCTTTTCACTTTCTGACATTTCTTTGATGAGCTTAACCTGTCCTTTCTTCCGTCTTCTTTGGTATTTCATTCTGGACTTTTCTTTCAATTCTGCAGCGAAGGAAGGACGCTCCGCAGCTTTTTGCTTCAGTCTCTCATATCTTCGACGTTCAGTTTCCCTTTTTTCCGAAGAAGCTCTTCATTACTTTGCTTCTTTCTTGCCATCTGCAAGTGACAAGGAAGTCCACTTCAGATCCCTTATAAGTAACGTCTGGGTGCTCTGACTCCTGATCACGTAGCAGTTGCCATTCTCCTGGCTAGTCGGTCATTCTCCTGGCACGAAAATGCCAGGAGAATGACTGCGTAATTATGACAGGAGAATGACATTTCGCTAACATTTCGTTAAAATCTTACACTGTATTTATCTGTTACATGAAATGATGTAATCATTTTAAACGTATTTGTTTTGTCTCTCTCAAGAAAGCTTATTAATTTATATATTGTAAAAACCAAACTAAAATGACTTACCAGAAGAATGACTGGAAATGCTGCAAAGAATCACACACCTACTTCGTAGTACACTCACTCAGAAATTGGCTGACGCAACACGCAGGTTGAACAGTGTTGCCAATATCACAGATATAGAAGGTACTATCTGTATAAAAATGAACTCTTACGATTTTGTACATGTAATCAAATGTGATCTTGAAAGAGACGAGAAATCACCCAGGAGAATGACAGAAATTTTAGGGACAGAGTTTGATGTTATAGAAACTATTATAAAAATATTTTTTTGCTTCCTCTTTTTGAATTGAAAAAGTGCCATATATTTCAAATATTTTATGTGAAATTTATGAAATAGAATTGTCATCAAAAGAAAATATACAAGAGTTATTAGTAATAATTGTACATAGGGACACCCAGGAGAATGACATTTCTCTTTATCTTCCCCCTCAAAATATATTAAATCATTACGAACTATGTAAAAAATACCGAATACCAGATTGATATACTTATAAATAATATGTCTCTCGAAAAGAACTCATTTTTAAGAACAATTTTTTAACTTACTATTGAAAGACTTCAAAAGGCCAATCTATTTGCAAACGACCCATATATATATATATATATATATACATTTAAGTTTTTTTTGTGTGTGTGTAACGTCGCATGATTATGTTTCAGGGCTAAAGGAGAAGGCAATGATAATGAAGTGATGCAATGAAGAAAGTAGGAGGAAACGAGAATACATCGAGAAAACAAATGCACATAAAATTTGTCCACCATATCAGGCTTACTTGTTTAAAACTACGCAAACCAACATAATAAGTTACAAGGAGCTTTGTGTTGATTAAATTAAAATTCTCATCTATGCTATTTATGGAAACAACAGGTCTCAGCATAAAAATGTAACCCTGCAGATTCACAATTGAGTAAAAAAGTACTTTAACAATTAGATTATATTAGTATTCAAAAATAGGAAAGGGAGTATTTATTCTGCTGCCTTGCTGGCACAAGGAAAATTCCCCAAAATTACAAAGGTAGATGAATTTCACACTGCACTAAAAAATTTATAGTAAGTACGCCTTGTACACATTAATATTGATGTTAGACATTTTCATCTTCAAAGCTGGGAAATAGAAGTAATTTTTGAAGTACTCGTATTTTTTCAAAAACTGATTTCTATTTTCCAACTTTTAAGAGGAAAATGTTTTAACTTCAATATTAATGTGTAGAAGGCGTACTTACTATAAATTGTCCAGTGCAGTGTGAGAGTAATCTACCTTTCTAGTTCCAGGAAAGTTTCCCTGTGCCAGCAAGGCAACAGAATAAGTACTTTTTTCTCATTTTTGAATACTAATAAAATCTCATTTTTGAGTACTTTTTTACTCTTTTTTTTCTTTTTTTTAAAAAACCTCATTTTTGAGAAAAGTTTTTCTTAAGTTTGAGGGGAAATATTCTCAATTTTTGAGAACGTGTGTTTCTCAATTTTGCGGCTATCTGAGCATTTCGAATACTTTTCTACTCACTTTTGAGTATACATGTTCTCAATTGTGAGGAGAGCATTACTAGTTTTTGAACAAAGAGTTTCTCAATGTTGATTACATTCATCTCATTTTACGGTTAACTTTCTCATTTTTGAGAACATTTGTTCTCGTTATTTTTGAGAAATAGCAGTTTCTCATTTTATTTAAGAATATTTTATCTCGCTTTGAAGAGAATTTTTACTCAAAAGTGAGTAAAACTTACTCAATTTTGAGTAGCCTGCATATTGTTCTTATATTATGAACACCCACATATTCTCACTTTTGAGAACAATGTATTCGGAGCTATTCTGAGAACACAATGTTCTCAAATTTGAGTCAATTTTACTCATTTTTGAATAAGTATTTTTAACAGTGTGGATAGTTGAGTTTGAAGACAGCGTACTGCGAATGATCAGAGACTGTCTTGAAACTATCATGTGAAGGGCATAAAAATCCACATGCAACTCTAGTAAACGATCAGCAGCAGAAATTTGGTGTGGTATGGTGGATAATTTTGTGGTAGGATCTTATTTATTACCATTATTATAATATGGTGGCGAATATATATAATACGTACTCACGCTCCTATGGGTGCCCTTTCGGTAGGCTTGTCCACCGTCTTCGTTAGTATCCCAGCACTTATCTAATCGTGCCTGGGATGTTTTTTCATTATTTGACCTGCAACTTAGCAGAGGGAGAGGAGAGAAGATACTTAAAAATGATCGAAAATGACCGATATTAGTGTCGAATCCATAACTTTCAGGATATATATATATAGGGTTTGTCCGGGAAATAATATGACTGATTTTATTCCGCCATGACTGTACTTCGTAGCGTGCGCGCGCCGACTGGATCCGGTAGAGGGCGTTCCTAGCTAACGAACGAGCGGCTGGTCAGTTGTCTCCGAGCCCACGGAGAGTCAGGACAGGCTTTTTCGCGCAACGTGTTTCTGTGAGTGGTGCAAGCCGAAAAAGCAGCGTTCGTTAGAGCAGAGGTACGAGATTAAATTCTGTGTTAAACTCGGTAAATCTGCGACAGAGACGTTTGATATGATCAAGCAGGCTTACCCAGATGATGCTTTAGCAAGAAGTGGTGTGTTTCGGTGGCACAAGGCCTTTTCGGAGGGCCAGGAAGAGGTCGCCGATGAAGACCGTGCTGGAAGACCTTCGACTTCGACAAACACCGACAATGTGACTCCTGTGCGCGAAGTTTTGAACTCAGACCGTCGACTAAGTATTCGTTTAATTGCCCAGATGTTAAATTTACCAAAAACTGTGGTTCATGAAATTATGACGGAGCATTTGAACATGCGCAAGGTGTGCGCGAAGATTGTCCCAAAAGTGCTCACTGACGACCAGAAATTACGGCGAGTGGAATTGTGCCAAGAAAATTTGAACATGTGTGAAAGTGACCCCCAATTTTTGAATAACGTAATCACAGGTGACGAATCATGGATCTTTGAGTATGATCTCGAGACAAAGAGGCAATCTTCCGAGTGGCACACGCCGGCGTCTCCTCGCCCAAAAAAGGGAAGAATGAGCAAATCCAAAGTAAAAACGATGCTCATTGTCTTTTTTGACATCAAAGGCATCGTCCACCATGAATTTGTTCCTCCTGGACAAACCGTCAACGCCAAGTTTTACGTGGAAGTGCTCAAGAGACTCAAAAGAAGGGTCAATCGGGTCCGACCAGACATCGGAGCCGACTGGAAGCTGCACCACGACAACGCCCCGGCTCACACCGCCTTTCTTGTGAACAGCTACCTGACCAAGGCCGGCATCCCAACGCTTCCGCAGCCGCCCTACAGCCCAGATGTGGCCCCCCGGACTTCTTTTTGTTTCCTCGCCTGAAACGCCCGATGAAAGGCAAGCATTTTGAGACGACAGAGGGGATCCAAGCAGCTTGCACCGCGGTTCTCAAGGCTATTCCGGAGAATGACTTCCGTGACGCCTTCAATGCTTGGAAATCGCGCTGGCAGTGCTGCATCGACGCAGAAGGAGCCTATTTTGAAAGTTTTTCAAGAATTGTAACGATTGGCTCAATAATTTTTTTTAAATCGACTCAGTCCTATTACTTTCCGGACAAACCCTATATATATATATATATATATATATATATATATATATATATATATATATATATATATATATATATATATATATATATAAAGAATGCCGATATTAGTGTCGATTACATAGTTTTTGGGGGTCACTGAGACGAAGAGTAATGTACACGTTACACTGTTACTTGCTTAATGTATAAATTGAGGAAGAAGAACTTTTATTGGATCAAAAGATCCAATATATTTCAGGCAAAAAATTTCCTGTGGGCCTTACGAGCAACATATAGTGTACCCAAACCCAAACTCAGTATGATGTGCTTAGTGCCTAAAAAATACGAAAACTCGATTTAGGGGCCATTCAAAAATTCTGTGGCCCCTGACCCAAAAAATCTAATATATTTCATTCGAGAAAAAAATTCTTGTACGTCTTATATCTGAAGAACTACATATAGTGTAGACAAATCAAAACTATGACAACTCAGCATGTTGTGCTTATTCCGAAAGAAATACGAAACCTTGATTTAGGGGTCGTCCAAACGTTTGTGGCCCCTGATCCAAAAAATTAAATATATTTCATTCAATCAAAAATTCTCTTGTACGTCTTATATCTGCAGAACTACATATAGTGTACCCAAACCCAAACTATCACCTAACTCAGTATGATGTGTTTATTGCGTAAAAGTACAAAAAAAAAAAAAAAAAAAAACTTGATTTAGTAACCGTCTAAAAATTTTATGGGCCCTGATCCAAAAGAATCCAATATATTTCATTCAATCAGTAATTTTCTTGTATGCCATATATATGGAGAACTACATATAGTGTACCCAAACCCCCAAACCATCACTTAACGCAGTGTGATATGCTTATTAAGTAAAAATAAATAAATAAATAAATAAATAAATAAATAAATGAAAACTCGATTTAGGGACCGGCTAAAAATTTTGTGGCCGGTGATAAAAAAATCCAAAATATTTAATTAAATCAAAATTATTCTTGTACTCCTTATACTTAAAGAACTACATATCTGGAGAAAGCTTGAATTAGAGACCGTTCGAATATTTTGTGGCCCCTGATCCAAAAACTAATATTAGCCAAGATCGTAATATTTTGATCAATTTTTTAGATCATTCCTAAAATTCTTGTTTTTAACCAATCTTTATTTTAAACAGTATTACTCTCTCTGTTCTCAATTTGTAATTTATAAAGCAATTATAAAGCATTGCTTATTATCCAATTTGTATTCGGTGTACAGCTTCAATTTTTTCAAAGTTTCAAATAAAATAATGAAATATGATTTACTATCGAATCGGAATTCGTGTCAGGTATTATTATAACTTTTATTGGTGTTTTTCTTTCTTTCAGTTGTTAAAACAAGAAAGTTAATTGCACTGTCATAAAATATGTACGCTTTTTCAATAGCATAATAAATGTTCATGTAATTTTAAACTTTGAAATTAAGAATTGAAGCAGTACAAATACAAATTGGATAACGAATGATTTATAATTGCTGTTTAGTGGCGTACTGAAAGAAAGGGATTTGGGAGTTTGAAACCACCCTTGAGCAAGGTATTATTCAAAAGTAAGCACGTTTATCATATATATATATATATATATATATATATATATATATATATATATATATATATATATATATATATACAGGGCCGGATTTAGGAGGGTGCACCGGAGCACTTGCACCCTCTCCCCTTCCGTTGTGAATATACACTATCTAAAGTGAAAAGCTGGCAGTGAAAATAGCAATGCCTTCCGAAAATTTCATGTCATGTTTCCGTTTTGGGCTTACCTGTAAAAGAAAGCGGATTTTTGCAAAAGCAATAGTTTAAGTCAATTCCTAATATACACCGCAGATTCCTCAAGGCATTTAAAAATTTTAAATTTTATTCAAATGTACTGGTAGTTAATGGTGCACCCCCTCAGAAAATCCTGGCTTTGATCTATATATATATACAGGAACTTGTGATCCTAAAGCCCCTGAACCCCCTAAACATTTGCGTAGAGTACTGATTGTGTTTCTCTTATTGTTTAAATCGTTTTATAGTTTGAACGAAATTTGAAGTGCAGGGACCCTGTGAAGGTGAGCACCATCTTTATTATCAAAATTTCTTTAATGCTTCTCAGTATTTCTTCAAAACAATCAATAACGAACGAAAAATAAATGATAGAGTTTGATTTTGAATCGAAATTTGAAATACCAGTGGAAAGTTGTCCCACCCAACCTTATTTTGTAAATGACTTTTAATATTTTTCAAAACAAACTATTTTCTCTTCAAACCAATCAATAAGAAAGGAAAACACGTTATTAGCTTGAGTATTGAATCGATATTTAAAAGCAGAAAAAACAGTATGAAGTTGACCCGCTGCTGCCGTTTTGCGTCCCTTGGGGTTTTGCTAGTATACGAATTGATTCCCGCATTCGATAAGTTTGTCTGACGATAACATCCGAGTTGATTCCCAACACTACGAACCCTCACTGTCCGTGTTGATTCCCGGGCTGCTTTCACACAGTTCCTGCAGGTGTCGCTACTATAACCAATTAGAGGTCTCAGTTTGGGCGGACATTTATTTATAACCGACCAGGTATCGGGTCGCTGTTCGGGCGGCCATTTATTTGTAACCACCCGGGCATCGGGTCGCTGTTCTGACTGCCATTTATTTGTAATTGATCAGTGTGTTCGCTGTTCGTTGTCCTACCAATAAGTATTCTCCTGGAGACCTAGACTTACCTAGGTAGGACGTTGAAGGACCTCTCCAAGAAAGGATTACCAATTGTTTCAAAATCGCTAGTCGGTCTCAATGATGAGATGAGCATTAGGCGCCGAGAGATTCGGATGTCTCGTCCTGAAAACCTCACGGACGATCAGACGGTCATCCAGACCATAACGCACACAAATATCATTCACACAAACAACGAAAACACACTGGATTAAATAACACTATACTTATTTAATAGAATACTATTACGAAAAAAAATAACGAAGAGAAATGAACACAACACTTAACACATAATATGTATTCCGGGCATCTTTGGTGGTCCGTGGCATCTTTGCTAGTAATTGTGTTTCCTGAGTGTGTTTAGTGAATGACTGAGTTCAGTGATTGAAAATATCATACTTTAGTGTGTTCTTAGTGATGCAAATGAAGTTGACATATTTACTCCAGCATCTTCCAAGTAGCGGAAATGGTCAGTCAAAAGTAATTCTCTTCTTTTTCTTTAATTTGTTCACTGTATGAAATTTCTCAAATTTATATTGCAACTTGCATCTGTCAAGTGAGTTATTCAAAAGTTGGAAGTTGGAATTATTTAGGATAGTTCGCTTAACTACAACTTCACAAGCAGCCAAGATGTGGTTGGCACATGTGAATCGGTACGGTATGCGAAATCGGAATCGCACGGTATGGGAATCAACTCGTACGCTAAGGGTAAATACGCACTCACCAGATGGGAATCAACTCGTACGCTAGGCGTAAATCCACTGTCAGCTAATGGGAATCAACTCGTCCGTTTCGGAATCAATTCGGTATCAGCCAGTTGACCACCAAATGAATCCTGCAAATATATATATATATATATATATATATATATATATATATATATATATATATATATATATATATATATATATATATATATATATATATATATATATATACAGTGGTGCCCACCCCCCTCATGTCCATGACGCACCCCCCCCTCAATTGTCTATCCGTAGGTGTTCTTCCATGAAAAAAAATCTTTTCGATTAATTTTTCCCCCTCTCAAACATATTTATATAGATTTTTACCCCCCCAAATATTTCAATGACGCAGTTTGCATCATAGCCCCCCTTTGTGGGCACCCCTGATATATATATATATATATATATATTACTGGTTGTTTTGAAACAAGTGATTTTTTCTTCAAAATAAGCTACCCACCCAGAAGCAAATCACCTTCATCAACGTTATTTTTTAAATATATTCTCGAATCAAATTACTTTTCTTCCAAACAAGCAACAACAAATCCATATCAAACGATTGATTTTGGTCTTGAATCGAAATTTGTAAGTAAAGGAACCAGATTGAATTTGATCACATTCCAAATTTATTTTGTAAATCTCTTTTTCTATTTTTTCGAAACAAGCGATTTCCTCTTCAAAACAACCAATAAGAAACTCTTAGCTTCGGCTTTGATTCGAGATTTAAAAGTGGAGCCAATATGAAATTGCATCACCCATTTCTCTTGAAAAGACTTTCTCAAAATAATTAATATCATACGCATATCAAACGACTGATTTTGGTTTTCAATCAAAATTTGTAAGTGAAGGAACCTGAGTAAATTTTGCCATATCCCAACTTGATTTTGTAAACATCTTTTTATGTTTTAAGAAACATACGATTTTTACGATGTTTTCTTCAAAACAATCAATAACAAACGAAAAACAAACGATTGGCTTCCGATTTCAAGTCGAAATTTGAAAGGAGGCAACTTCACATAGGTGCATTGCTTCGCTTAAAAAATTCCAAATTTCCAAACGCAAATTCTAAGCCTACAGTTTTAAAATTGCAGTTACATGTACATACTTCAACTTAGTATACACAGAAAATTACAACATTGTAAAAAAAAAAAAAAAAAAAATAATAATAATAATAATAATAATAATAATAATAATATTATTTGTTCGGTATTGAAAACCTCGAATAATATCACAAAATTGAAGGTGCGGGACATGGATATACTACAAACAGTATTTTTGTACCACACACACACACACACACACACACACACACACACATATATATATATATATATATATATATATATATATATATATATATATATATATATATATATATATATATATAATTTTTAAAAAAAATAGACCGTTTAGAATTATTTATCCTTACATTTTTTATATTTCCAAATTCAAGGTAAGGGATATGGGATATTGATATAGTTAGAAAGTGTTGACCATCCTACAGAATGTCGGTCGTACGCTGTTTCGGTCATATGCCGTGTCGATCCTATGCCGTTTCCGCCCTGTGCCGTGTCGATACTACGCCGTTTCGGTCCTATGCCGTGTCGGCCCTGTGCCGTTTCGGTCCTATGTCGTGTCGATCCTACGCCGTTTCGGTCCTATGCCGTTTCGCTCGTATGACGTTCTCTCCTATATATCCTCAAGAAAATAATTGTTACTTAATATTGCGTGATTATAAAATAATGTATTTTTCATTATTTCGATCGTATGAAAGTTCTGCTTTCGGTCCTATGCCGTGTCGATCCTACGCCGTTTCGGTTCTGTGCTGTATCGATCCTATACCGTTTCGGTCGTACGCCGTTTCGATCCTACGCCGTATCGGCCCTACGCAGTGTTGGTCCTGTGCATGTAACCCATTAAATTTAATTTGCAATTGCGTAGCCTTAGCTGTAAATAGAGAATGTGTGTCTTTTATGAACAACTAATAAACGAGAGAATGTTGTTATTCGTACTACCATCCAGGAGCACCTTTGCCATCCAGATCGTGTTAAATGGAATGTTCTATCATCTTGCATCCAAAATCTGTTGCCGTTTGCAACGTAAGGATGTTCGTCTCATTATGAATTAAACTCTGACAAGTATGGTGGATTACTTTGATATAGATCGGCATATCATTTCAATTCACGTTTAGCAGTGGTTAAATTCAGCCGGGGCTCAGCCCCGGTACTTTTTTGGGTGCCGGGGCTCAGCCCCCGATCTTTTCTCGTTGCTGTTTTAAAAATTTTCTCCGCATCTGAAATATTGTTGATAAAATCCGTACTTTAACTTTCCTTTGTCACTGTTTCGGTAGCTCGGTGGCTCACATTAATGTAAAATTCAAGTGCATTATTGAGGCAACCGGGGAGTGAGAAAATAGCAGAAACAAGGTTATTTTCTGTCCGGCCACTGCTGGTAGTTTTCTTTTTTCTATTTGTTTTTCAACAGGGGTATTAGCTGAGCTATAAAATCCTTGGGGGGGATAGTGACAGAAACTAAGAAGTTCTTTCTTCTGCTGTCTTGTGTGAGCTTTCTAGCTTTTCAGAGTCCTTGCAAAAAAAGACTATAGCCCTACCGAAGGCAAACAAACTCATATACAGAACAATCGAGGTGTTTAAGGCCTACAAAGAGAGAGGAGGCATATACTGGAGAGAAGTACAGACGGTCATAAAATAGAAACATTTTAAAGGAGTTCCCTTGAAAATGAGTGGTAGTAAAAACAACGGTTGGGAAATTAACAAAGGACGGTTCTATGAACAGAAGGTGCTTGACTGAGAACTCCGAAATGATGAAAATTATTTACCCTGAGTACTGGCCGGAAAATATTAATGTTGATTATGGAGAACAAGACTTGAAAGAATTGTGTGAATTGTTTTCTTTGTGTTTTCGAGAAACTATTCAAACTTATCGCGACTTTAAGGATAATGGAGGCAGGCAGGTCTTGGAGAGAATGAAGGTACTAATGCAGTCTGTGCAAACGATACCAGTCAGCAATGCTGAGTGTGAGCGGGGTTTCAGTGTAATGAATAATGTTGTCACGCCAACTAGAAACGCGCTATCTTTTGAAAGTGTGTCATCTTTAATAACAATAAATATTAATTGTCCACCAACCCCTCCCGTACGTTAAGCGCTGGATATCACAAGGAAGAAACACCACCCCCTGAAGTTGCAAGAAAAGAAATCGAGGTAGAAGAAAACAAATCGAAGGAAGCTTTATGGAAACTACTGACTTAACTGCATCCATTGTCTTATAAGAGGTAAATTCAGCTATTTTGGTATTATTGATCACAAATATTATGTGAAAATACTATGTTGTCATGAGATTTGTTTGATTTGTATTTGCACAATTTTTTCCAACCCTATTTAATATGGAAATGCCTGGAATTTTACAAGATTTGACTAAACCGCATATATATAGTAGCCAGGAAGGGTCCCGGTACTTTTTCATCACGAACTTAAGCACTGACGTTTAGTGTTATTGTCATGAATAAATTTCTTGTAATTTTCTTCTTATTCTCTTGATCTTTTATCGATTGTTTTGTTATTTATAATCATTACCATTGTTAAGGAGGAAAACCTGTTTTTGTTCCAAGTTTACTGGGAGATTATATTGACGGAAAAAGAGTGAAGCTCCGACCTTAAATGTGTGTTTATTTAATCTTTGGATAAGCTCTGTAATGATTGCCGTCGCTTCTTCTTAAAAAACAATGACAGTAGGGAATCCTTTTTGATGCTGCTGTCAATAGAAAGTGCACCATCTTCTAGGGTTTTCTGCTGTACTTTGTTGTTTTCGTCTTTGTTGGAGGCAGGAATCTTTGAAATGGTAAAGTGGTATGACTATTCATTCCTGAGATTACAAAATACTTTCTGATGGTGCCACTGTAGCTCAGTGGTAGAGCGCTCAGATATGGTATTAAGACATTTATAAATGAGGCGTTGGATGACAAAGTGGCGTAAGTTAGTTTTGAGATATTGAGATGTTGAGACTTGTATTAGAATCGATATAGAGAAAGCGGACTAAATCGGTTCTTTGTGCTGCCATCTTTTGGCCTATGACCTGGTGTTTTAACTCTGGGATACGTAACTTTGCCATCCAACAAGTTATGGTTCCAAGTTCACCAAAATGACTTAATCTCATTTTTTTTTTTTTTTAAATGAGTTACATCACTTTGCCATCCAACGCCTCAAATGCGCAGTGACTTGGTATTCGTTAAATGTGTAGGTCCATCTATATTTGCTGCTGTAGTATTTATAACCATATTTTATTTTAATTCTGATATTTATTTTTCGTTAGGTAATATTTGTTGCCATATTATTTGATAGTTAATTTCGTTACTATTCTAAATTATATGTTTGTTATTATTAATACTGGGTGAGGATGATGTGATAGAACGTTGACTTTTTTTTTTAACAGTAAAGCATCAATTACCAAAAACAGTTAGGGATGCAGATTTTCGGATAACCGATCATTTAAGAAAAAAAATATTTTACTGTCATATGAGAAATATGAAACAAAGAAACAGTGATATTAAACACAACTTTACAGAAAGTAGTTCATTAAAGTACTCCTACTGTTTAGGAAAAGGAGTCCAAACTTATATTTTGTTTAAAAGGTGAGACTCGTTTATTTATTTTTTCCCGCTAAATCTCGCACACGTTTTAAATACAGTAATTGAACAGCATTGCATTCTTCTTGTTTCTAACCACTTTATAGCCATCTCAAGGCAGTGAATTTGGCAACTGGAAAAGGGTTGTTAAAATTCGAACGACAAGGAAATCATTATTCGAATAAATTTGAAGGCACTAGGCTGGAATGCTTTCAGTTAACCAATGTTTCGGTTGATCGATATTTGGGTAACCGATACTTTACTGTATTTATTGTCACTCATTTATATATAATTATTTTTCATTGCTTTTAAAAATATACAGCGTGTTTGGATCATTTTTTGGAACTTGATTGTTAGAAACTTAAAATACTTTTTTTTTAATTTTATATGTAAGTTCTGTCGTTTACTTTCCATGGCAAATGGTGATTTGTTTATGTAACTGCCACTGAACATTAGAGTGGATAATGTACGACTGGACTGAGAATCAAACCCTGGTCTCCAGCTTACTGTGCGAACGCGTTAACTACTACACTGCCCAGTCCGCTTCTTAGTCAGCCCGACATATTTCATTTTGTAGATAGATGCTCAATCCTTTCGACGACCAAATGGAATGTATCACAGCTGTTATGCTCGTAGATTGCAGCAGGGGTATCAGTGAACACTTGTTCAGCTCATGCATGTTACATGGACATCTAGTAAAAGAGAGGATGTCTTACCGAATATGTAGAACCACGTTTGGTATCCAAAACAGTCTAGAAGCACCTAGAAATTGAAGCATACAGATTCTACATCGCGTTCAACTGAATGCTGAACCACTCATCATGCAAATCCCGCTGCAGTTCTTTGGGAGATACGGTGGCGGAAAACAGATTGCGGATCCGGCCTTTGTGCAAGTTAGGATTAGTGCTGGTTTGCACAAATTCAGTAGATTGTCCCACTGCTTCTGTAAGAAACAAAATCAGTTGGAAGTCCTCTTGGATGATGCTCTTAATAGAACATGCACCATCTTCTAGGAATTTTTTGTTGTACTTTGTTATTGTCATCGTTGTCGAGGCAAGAATTTCTGAACTGACAGACAGAGAGACAGAGGGCTTCAAGAAACTTCAGTTAATGTCTATTTTACAGTGTTTCTTTACTGATTCCATATTAATATATAGTTTATAGATTATTTTGTTATGCTAATAAGGGCAATGTAGTTCAATAGTAGAGCAATCAGAGGTGATACTAAGGCATGGATAAATGTACGACTTGGTATTTTTAAAAATGTATTTGACATTTATATTTATTGCTATAGTATCCATAACTCTATTACTTTATTGTACTTTCAGTAGATATGTTAAATTTTTTGTTATGTAACATTTGTTGCTGTATTAACATATTATTAGGCTTCCAAACTATGCTATGTATAAGTGTCGAAAGAAGCGGTTAGCATACGCCCCTTTGGCGTGGGAGACCCGAGTTCGATTCCCGGTGGGATCTCATGTGGTTCGGATTCCACGTTAATCAGTAGGTCCACGTTTCATATAGCCTCGCTGCTGAACGGGACAAACTCAAAACCAACTCAACTCTTATAGAACGGCTTTATTCGTTTGCCCCTCTGTCGACAGTTACTAGAGCAAAAACGGTAAGAGATATCAAGAAGCACCTGCTGCAATTGACTCATCGTCCCAAGAATAGGTTTCATCTCATCCATTGAAGTTCAATTCAAACCGGAAGTGGTTCAAATGAGACATTTCTGGTTTCAAAATTTATCGCTACAGAAGAAATATAATAGATAGCTACAGACGGTGTTCTACAATTGATCCAGAGTTTCAAGAGAATGTATGACCACAACCCGTAACACTATCAAAACCGGAAGTGATTAAAATTTACTATTACGTACAGTTTCAATACTGATTTGCACATAGAAGAAACGGGTAAGAAACATTGATATGCGGTTTTTTGGAATTGTTTCAGCTTGCCAGGAATAGGATCCGTCCTTTCCGTTGACCCTCTGTTCAAACTGAAAGTAGATCAGATTTATTATTTCCGGTTTTAACAATTATCACCACTGAACAAAAAGAGTAAGGGATAGCGAGTAATTACTTTTTGATATGGATTCAACGTCCGAGGAACAGATTCTATCTTTGATCTTCTTACTCTATTGCAACTAGAAGTTATAGATGTACTACTTCAAGTTTGAGTATTGAATTCGCATAGTTTGGTACTCTACTGAAGTGGCACTCTGTGGAACGGAACTCACTTGTTTATTTGATATTTCCGTTACTCTTGTTGTTTGATGTAGTTCCAATTTATACATGTATGTATTTATTATTTATGTATATAATATATATAAGTATTTGAAGACACAATTTGATTTTTTGTGAGAACGTGATTTTAGTATGTCTTCACCTGGCTAATAGCCCGAGAAGACTTACTAAAATATATGTTATTTATTATTATTAATATTGGGTGAGAATGTTGTGATAGACCACTAGCTCTGTTTTCTTCTTGGTTTAATTCAGGATGCAAATAAGCACTCGCCCCGGGCCAGTGGCTCATCGGTGCGGGCGAATATTTAATATCATTCCGAAGTAAGTGAATGATTTCTATTGTGGGATGTAGGCTAGTAGCTTTTTTCTTGGGCGAGTAAAATTTTGTTGCTTATTTGCATCCCTGGTTTAATTATATATTTATTGTTTATTACTTTCTGTTGGATGGCAACATTGCGTCATTGCTTTTAGTAAGTATTCTGTGTATAACGAGAAAACTAGAAGGTGGAAGAAACGTGTACGTATCTAAAAAAAATACATTAAAATATAATTAATAGCTCATTTACGTAAGATTACATGTACGTCACATTCTACAAACACGATCAACGATAAAAAATTGGTAGCAGAGCGTGGTTTCTGTGTGGGTAAGTGATTTTACATGTTAACAAACAAGTGCACAAAATGTGTGACATTAGCAAAATTGAACTCCTAACAGAGTACAATTACAATGTGTGGTCACTAAAAGTAAGTACGTTGTTAAGAACAAAAGGATTATATAGTGATATTATACTTAAAGATGTCTCAGTGCAAGAAACACAAGACAAAGAGTGGATACGTAAAAATGATGAGGCGTTCAGTATTATTATTTTAACATTATCAGAGGAACAGTCAGGATTATTCATAAACGAAACGAATGCAAAAAAAAAAAAAAAAAAAAGTATGGGACGAATTAAAAAGAATACACACCAGTCTTGGGAAGTAACGTAACGCAAGTAACGCGTTACTTGTAACGTGTCATTTTTTAAGTAACGTTTCCTAGTAACGGGTTACATTTTTTCCAAAGTAACTGTAAAGGTAACGCGTTACAAATTTTTAAGTAACGTACCTAGTTTGCGTTACTTTTTCGCGTTATATTTCGGATGAGACCACAATATATGTATATTTTTTCGGAAACAAATGTTTCTTTCCTGTAAGTGAATTTCTCAGAATGGAACAATGGAGCATGAACGATGTCAGTGACCGACAATTCCTGCACTGTTCGCCTTTTCCCGTTTCGCATTATGACCTCTAGTAATGAAATTAGCATGTAAAACCTGTTATCACTTTTCATCTTAATGCAAGGCGGAACGGGAAATCTCGATGTGCATTTTCCCGTTCCGCCTTATGAACTTTACGTTGGTAGGCTTGCAAATACATTCATAGATACAATTTGATTTGTTTATTTACATAACAAAATATAGTGCCACTTGCTACTTTTGGAAGATGAGGACAGCCTCAGGGAAATCACAGGTACTGATTGCAACCACCTGGAAGATTTTGTTTTACATTTTGACAGCTCCAAGCTCCAAATCAATACATTCAGTGAGTGAACTACGAGTGCAATGGTACTGGCAGTCTATTTTACTTTGAATGGTGTTGTTTTTATAAAGATGGAGAACGAAAACATTTTATCGTTCGAACATTTGAAAGGATACTTTTTCTTAAAAGCTGAAGATGATGGTGACAGCAGTGGCGTATTTAGGGGTGGGGCTTCCGGGCTTAAGCCCCCCGAAACCTTACTTACTATAGTAAAGTATATAAAATATCTTGCAGAATTTTCACATCTTCAGGCAAAGCCCCACCGAAACAAAATCGTAAGTATGCCACTGCTGAACAGAATTTAAAAGTAAAGTGGTGCCCCGGCGGGAAATATTTATTAACAATTAGGGTGCCATAATGAACGACATTCAGTAAGGGTTTAATATGAATAAACGGTGTTCTGATGAGCAGGCCTACTTTATTGATGTAATGTTGATGGTATGTAATATTAGGGTTCTTTTAGATCAGTTTGCTTATCCTAAAGTCCCGTTATTATAGAGTTTGGAACAACTAGCTTTAAAAAGCATATATCGATTTTAGAGTTATTGGCAATTTTGATTCACCCCCAGTTCATGTGTTCTCATTTCGTCAGTTGTAGTGTAATGTTTCTCTATATTCTGTATTTTTAATTTTACATAGCAACATTGTTATTATTGTATAATTAGTTTAGCAGAATAATAATAAGCAACCATTTTTTCTTACGCATAGGGATGGGCACGAGTCAAGCTAAAAATCGACTCGAATCCAAGTCTAGTTTCGAGTCGAGTCAAAAGTAATATTCTCGAGTCGAGTTCCGAACCGATTCACTGTTTGTGGCGTCTAGTTTCGAGTCGAGTCGAGTTTGATAAGTGGCTCGCTCGTTTTAACTCGTTTTGAAATCATGGGCTGATTACACTGGAAAGCGAAAGCCACGAGAAATGTAAGCTAAGCAGTAATATGGAATACTTTTAGTGTTGCTCACGAGAGGGGACACTGCTCGCATCTCGTCTCGTCTCGATAGCGAGACTACAAGAGATTTTTTATAACAAGCTTAGCTCGGCTCGGCTTAACTAAGCCGATGGCTCGAGTCGGCTCGCTTGGGGTGAACTATCGGCTCGAGCTGGCTTAGTTGGGATAAGCCATCTGCTCGGTTCGGCTCAACTGAGCGAAGGGCTCTAGCCGACTCGGTTGGGTGAGTTGTTGGCTCAGCTCACTTCTCGGTTTGAGTCGATAGTGAATGAGCTGTGAGTCGATCTGCTCGAGTCGTTGACAATTCTAAACCCGGGCCGAGCAGTTTTGAAGATATTTGGCCAGTGCCCTATAACTTTTAACAACGTTTGGCTCGAGCCCGAATATTCAACCTAGACCCTCAACCCAAATTCAGAAGCTCGTGAACAATGTCCTTTACTCCTAGACTTCACGACTACCGAGGTTGGCAATCATCTACTTTTTTAGTATTCATATATAAACCGCCGATCTTTCATGTTTATACACATTGTTATAATAATAATAATAATAATAATAATAATAATAATAATAATAATAATAATAATAATAATAGCAGTACGGAAAACTGAAGTAATAAGATTTTTTCCACATATTCAAAGTTTCGGACCTAAAAGTAACAGTTACTTTTTTGAATCAAGTAACGTGTTACTAGCGCGTTACATTTTAAGAGAAAGTAAAGTAACTTGTAACGCGTTACGTTTTTATAAGTAACTTACCCAACACTGGTACACGCAGATAATGTTGATGATAAAATAATAGATCTCAGGTTAGAACTAAAAAGCATTCAAATGAAATCCGAAGAAACAATTGATACGTACATTCTACGAGCAAGGAACATTGCAACAATGTGTGCAGCATTAGGTCAGCCTATAGGTGCAAGGGAGATTGTGTATCACGTAGTGCGGGGTATTCATAGGAAATACGAGAAGGTAGCTCCGGTGCTACGAACACAAAGAGGTGCAAGTTTGAAAGAAGTGCAACAAGTGCTAAAAGAAGAAGACAATAGAATGGAAAATACAAAACATGTAAAACGCGTACAAGGCAGAACGGAAAGAAGCAAATAGAAAGAAGGAAGCAAGAAGATGTAATTTTTGCGGAAAGATTGGTCACCTAGCATACCAATGTTGGCATAATCCAGAAAATAAAAAAGAAAAAGAAGTTTGGTAAAAAGAATCTAAGTGATGAAACCTAAAAATCAGATACGACTTCGAAGAAGAAGCAAAATGTAGTATAAAGTGCTTTCAACACAACGGTAAAAAGGAACGAAGAAGAAAAAGAAATGGAATGGTATCTCGATTCAGGATGTACATCCCATATGACGAACAAAAGGGACTGGCTGGTTAACGAAAGAAATGTGACAAATGAAGTGCAACTTGTAGGGGAAGGTAAATCAGTGGTAGCGGAAGTGCAAGGTGATATTCAGGTATCAAGTTACATTAGTGCAACAAATGAATCATGTGATATAAAAATAAGTTATGTGTTATTTGTTCCTGATTTACGTGCTAATCTATTGTCAGTGAGAAGTTTAGTGCAGCAGGGAAATCAAGCGGTGTTCACGAAATATGGTGCTAGAATTTACAACAAAAATAATGAAGTCGTAGGTGAAGCACAGGAGAGAAATCACTTGTATGTTCTTAAAACAGAAAATAAGCAGGATGAAGATTCGTGTTTAATAATACAATCTGACACACCAGAAAATAAAATGAGTATGTGGCATAAAAGGTTAGGTCATTTAAATGCAGAATACATGCTGAAGCTGAAACGATCTGAAATGGTGAAAGGCCTTACATTTAATGAAAGTGAATACAAAAATCTAACATTATGTGAATCGTGTATAAAAGGTAAGATGACAGTTTAGTTTCAAACCTATAAATGAGAGTGATGTAGAGAAACCACTAGATCTAATCCACATGGTCCTATCCAAAAGCAGTCCCTAGGGGGAGCAAAATACATGTACATAATAGTTGATGCTTATAGTAGACGTATGTTTGTTTATTTTTTAAAATCCAAGGATGAAGCATTTGATTGTTTTATAAAATTTTCAGAATAGGTATGAGAAAGAAACAAACAACACAATCAAAGCTGTACGGTCCGTCAACGGTACAGAGTTTGTAAACAAAAGATTTAGTACATATTTTCTCAGAGAAGATATTAATCATCAGTTAACAGTTCCTTATTGTCCTCAGAGTAATGGCGTAGCGGAAAGGGCTAATCGATCATTACTTGATATAGTGAGAACAACGTTAATTGATTCTGGGTTGCCTATAGAATTCTGGGCAGAGGCAGCAGCTACAGCTGTGTATATTATGAACTGTATTCCTAATCAAGATAAGGGGAATAAAACTCCTATAGAGAAATGGAGCGGTAAGAAACCAACGGTAAAACACTTCAGAACATTTGGGTGTGTTGCATATAAGTTCATCCCAAAACAAAAAGGGCAAAACTAGAGAATAAGGCAGAAAAGGAGATATTTGTTGGTTATTCTAGGAATAGGATAGCTTATAGGTTATATAATCCAGTCAAGCGTGAGATAAATGAAGCAAGAAGTGTAATATTTGATGAAAAGGTAAGTGGTGCATCTTTATTAGAAGACAAGCCAAATGAAACGCAAAAGGATGGAGATAGGTATATCTTGTTAGAAACAAGTAGACCAGAGGGACCCATTACTAATGAAGACACAATCATTACTGAAGATGAACAAGATGGAAGAAACCAAGAAGTAACATCCATAGAAGAATCGGAAACGCTTTAGAGGATGAAGAAACCGAAGATTCAAGTAATGATGTACAAAGGCAACGTAAGAAACCAGGTAGAAAGAAGGGAGATACACGGCAGATATTAAGAGCAAGACATCTTGAAAATTTAAAAAGAAATGAAGAGGAGTTGATAGCACAAGGAGTAAGAAGATCTGACAGGTTAAAAAATACAGACCAAGTTAACTTCATAGTTCAAGATGTTCCCAGAACGTATGAAGAAGCCATGGATGACGAAAACAGTGCTCAATGAAGAAAAGCTATGGAAGAAGAGATGGAATCGCTGAAATCGCATAATGTATGTTCTTTAGTTCCTCGTCAACCTGGAATGAAGATAGTCAGAAGTAAATGGGTATTTAATATAAAAGAAAATCCAGATGGTAAATTACAGAGGAGAAAGGCAAGGTTAGTAGCAGTAGGTTGTAATCAGAAGCAAGGTATAGATTACCAAAACTCATTTGCTCCAGTGATGAAGTTAGAATCACTAAGATCGTTAATAACTTTGGCAGCGAAACGTGAAATGGTAATTAAGAAATATGACGTAAAGACTGCGTATTTATACGGAAATTTAAAAGAGGATATATATACATGGAACAACCAAAAGGGTTCGTCTGTCCAGACGATGATGATAAGGTATGTAAATTAAACAAAAGTATATATGGACTACCTCAGTCCGGTGTTTGTTGGAATGATGAATTGAACAGTCATGTCAGAAGTAGGTTTTCAAAGATTACAAAGTGATCCGTGTGTATACAAAATGAAGGTACATAATAAGATAGTGTATGTTGGAGTGTATGTCGATGATTTTATCATTTTATGTCAAAATATTTCATATATTAATGCCGTAGTACAAAAGATACAAAGGTACAGAGATTTACAAGAATGCAAGGATTCCAATACATTCTTAGGTATAGAAATAAACAAAGTGAATGAAGGTTTTGAATTATCACAAAAGAGTTATACCAAGAAGATACTAAGAAAATTCGAGTTACAAGACCGTAATCCAATAAAATCTCCAGGTGATTGTCGACAAGATTTAGACCAATATGAGAATTCAAAAAGGGTAAATAAAACCATGTATATGGAAATGTTAGGATCTCTAATGTATTTGTCTGTAGCAACGAGACCAGATATTTCATTTTGTGTAAGCTATTTATCTCGATATAATAATGATCCAAGAGAAGTGCATTTAACAGCAGTAAAAAGGGTATTCAGATATTTAAAGGGAACTCAGGAATATTCACTAAAATTTTACAAAAGAAACGGAAAATTAATAGTTTGTACAGATGCTATTGTGCTGCCAAAATGACTTGAGCCGTGGCAAAAATGCGAACTAAAGCTCACACCCCGACACACCCACGCGTTGAGCCAATAGGGTTCAGCAGCTGCTAAGCGAGAGAGCCTTAGCGAAAGAGATTGGAATTCCTTCAGCCGATAGCAGCGCCTGAAACGGAAGACTGGGTGTCAAGTCAATGTGGCATATTTATAGTTGGAATGTAACAATAGATGCAAAATCGAATTCTGAATATCTCGTTAAAATTGGGAATTGTATTGTAACATGGAAAAGCAAACAACAAAATCTTGTAACATTGTTTACTTGTGAATCAGAAATTATAGCCATATGTGAAGGTGTTTGTGAATTAAAATGGATAAAGAGCCTATTAACTGAGTTAGAAATGATAGAATGTATAGATGAATCTATAACAGTAGAAAATGATAGCAAATCTGCTATAGATTGGATAAATCGAACAGAAGTAAAGGGCAGATCAAAACATATAAATATAAAATATTATTTTGTAAAAGACGAGGTATCGAAAGGGGAAATAAAATTATGTCATGTGAAATCAGAAGAGCTTATAGCAGATATGTTAACTAAAAGAGTGACAAAAGAAAAAAATCGAAAAAGTGTGTGAAAAGATATTTTTTGTAAAAGAAAATATGAAAATTGTATCAGCTTAACGCAATGACGCAAAAGGAAAGGATTGTTAGATGGCAACATTGCGTCATTGCTTTTAGTAAGTATTCTGTGTGTAACGAGAAAACTAGAAGGTAGAAGAAACGTGTACGTATCTAAAAAAAAAAATACATTAAAATATAATTAATAGCTCATTTACGTATGATTACACGTACGCCACATCCTACAAACCCGATCAACGATAACACTTTCACTAAATTTACTACTTTACGTTATTTTCATTACTTTTAAAAATGTGCAACGTGTTTGGATCATTCCCTTGTACTTGTTTGTTAGAAACTTGAAGCCTGTTCTTTTAATATTTTTATGAAAAAGTTATGTTGTTTACATTACATGAGTGAATGGTGATTTGCTTAGA
Source organism: Thermobia domestica (assembly GCF_964235325.1). Classification (NCBI taxonomy): domain Eukaryota; kingdom Metazoa; phylum Arthropoda; class Insecta; order Zygentoma; family Lepismatidae; genus Thermobia; species Thermobia domestica. The sequence continues at coordinate 182,750,694 of NC_137458.1, read as the reverse complement.
TATTCCATATCTGCTACAATTCATTAACCCTACGTGCACCAAGGGGTGTTAAAAAATGTCCACCCTTTCCAAAAATGACCATTTTTATGGATATTTCGTTAGTATCACACCATAACTCAGGTTTTGTGTAAAAACTAATGTAAACTATACTTTCTGCTTTTCAGTGTTTTTAATTTCTGAAAATTAACCTATTTTTTTAAAAAAGTTTTCGTGGTGAACATAAAGTACCCACCCTTGGTGCAGCGTGTCACCATAATGTACAAGAAGTTATATCGAGCTAAGTTTAAAATTCTGATACTAAACCCTGTTCGGTGTAAGCTCTATGGCTTTTGATTGGAATTTTGATTTTGATGGGTGTAAATAAGACAACAATTTGAGCCCAAAAGTACGGGATATTGATAAGAATGTTAGCAGACTGTGAACAGCGTTATGTCCTGAATATGTAAGTTTATGTCGGCAAAGTAGAAGGATCGACCCCCCAATTAAGGGGCCCTAAAGAAATAGTGAAACGACTTGTTGCTCCTATTGCAAATACAGGACGCAATGTGACAACCGGCAGGTATTATACATCTGTAGAGCTTGCCAAAGAATTGTACAGAGACTATAATCTTACTCTAGTTGAAACGATGCAGTGCAATAGGAAGCACATTGCAGAAGTACTGAAGTTCACTAAAGGCAGAGAATTACACTCCAACATATTTGCATTTACGGATCCTACTTCTGGTAATCCACCAGTCACAATTGTGTCGTACGTTGTTCGGGAAAAACCAGTAGTCATGCTCTCGACACAGCATGCGGATACAGAATGCGATGAAAGTCATAAAAATAAGTCCGATATTATTCTGTTTTATAACTCGACCGAAGACGGAGCGACTCCATTGACCAAATGGCCAGAAAGTATACCATCAAAAGGAACACCCACAGATGGCCATTATCTGTTTCTTTCGTTGTTGGATATTATTTGTGTCAATTCATATACTATTTACGTGTTGACTAATCCAGAGTGGCATAAAAAGATCTAACAAACGGTATAGTTTCCCCCAACAATTCGGCACGGAACTTATCAAAGAAACTGTGCAGGAAAGAGCTAAGGATCCAATTGGTCTCCAGAATCACGTTGTTGCAGCAATAGAATATGTTTTGGGACACACAATCACGAAAAGTGTTACGGAACTAAAAGAACCAAAGACACGAAGAGGAAGATGAGTTCTTTGTTGCAAAGAAGCCAAATTGAAAAGCATTCAATTGAAAAAACTTGCAAAAATAACAATTGTATGCGCAAAATATGAAGCCTTTGTGTGGAAAAAACCAACATATGCCTCGCTTGTAAATGCAATATGATTGATTCAAAGTAACCGACAAGTGATGTTAAGGCAGGTAATATAATAAAATTACGTTTACTCTGTAACTTTCAACAATGAAAATAACTCATGTTTGTACTACCATATCCTTATTCTTGTAATTAGAAAAATATGCTAATAGCATTTCTCTGCTTTTAAAATATATTATGAGAATAACAAATAAAAATGTTAACATACCTAATAATAGTTCTGTTCGTGGCCTTTAGTTGTCTTAGTTTACGTTTAGTACAAAATACAGTAGAAGATTACATTTTCTAGGACAGATAATTACAATTTATGTGGTGGACATTTTTTAACCCTCTCTTGGTGCACGATGTTACGCGCAACCCCTTGGTGCACGTAGGGTTAAGCGAGACATTATTGAAGACAGTTTCGCCACTGCCGATGTGCTTTTTCTCTTGTAAAACTAAAGCCACCACTGGATGAGGGATGCTGGAAGTTACGGAGCGGTATTTGGTATTCAGTGGCTATTTTTGTACAGAGAAAATGTGTGCTATTCACTTACGCGATTTCAATGCAAAGGAGCAATTCCTCAATGATAGAACCCAGATAGCACAGAAATTTTTTTAAAAATGTTTAAAAATTTGCAAAGGCAAACTAAAAAGTTTGCAAAACACTTGCCTTTTCAAATGAGAAAATTTGCCGAAAGTTCAAGGCAAATAACGAAGTTGACGCTGGCTGAGTTTGCAGCAAAGTTGCCTCAGAAAATGAAAACATCTGCCAATACAAACGAAATGTGTGCGACTGCACAGCAAGAAAGTTTGCCAGGACTTTGCTGCAAATATTTTGTGCAAATTTTCTTTGACAAAATTTCCGAAAATGAGCTGATAAATTTTGTGAAAATATTAAAAGGTTTGCAGCAACATTGCAGAAAGAGTTTTCACGATCGCAAGATCATGTTTGCTGCAAATGTATCAGGTAATGGTTACTGCAAGTTTATGAAGTGAAACCTAACTTTATGAAACATCAACATTTTTATAATGTGGGTCCGTCTTTTCTTAGTGGCAAGCATTAAATGTCTTTAGCTACTTGCCAAAGGTAAGAAATTTACGAACGATAAACGCACAGACAAAGGATATCGCAATTTATCTACTTACTCAACGATCATATCCCTGTACTTACTCTCACACACATTCACAAAATAACGTCAGGCTGCCTGGGTCAATAAAAACATCTGGTAAGAGACCAGTGAGTTTATTCTGGAGTCCTCTGGTGTATTGGTTTTTCTCGATTCTCACTTCCCGCTTGTTTTGTCACAGTTGATGTAGAGCAGTGAATTCTGGGTACGATGCGCGCGCACTCGGTAATATCATCACATATTTGCTTTCAGCAAGTTTTTCGAAACAAGTTTTATACAGAGTTGCAAACTGTTTGCGACGGCAAACTTTCAACGCTATATTTTCAAAAAAGATGCAAGTTAATTGCAGTGGTGAATTTATTTTTACAAATCAGCGAAAATTTGCAGATCATATTGAATGCTTTTAATAAACATTAAGAAATTTTGCCTTCGCAAACTTTCAGATTGTTTGCTCCACTAAACGAAGCAAAAATTTGCCGCAAGTATTCGTGCTATCTGGGAAATTTCCCCTAATTAGAAGATCCATTATTTATTTGATAGATAATATACCTGTAATGGTATTTGAAGTTTAATGTTCCTTTTCTACTACAATTATTATGAGACTGTATACATATAGCTTAAAGTGTGACTCAAGTCACATATACAGGATCCACCAGAAGAAAAAGCAATTTTAAAAGTTTAATATTTCATAAATGTAAATTATTTTGAAACTTTTGCGTATGGAAAGTATTATAAAGCGAATGAAAAATAGCAACAACTGAATAAAACCGGATCTTGGTAGGATACGGGCATCTCAGAGGGACGAAGGGGGTCTAAATTATTCTGCCAAAAATTCAGGTTGGTGGATAATTTCAAGAATTTCTGTCCAATTGCGGGCCTATGTTTTCGTGTAGCATTAAGACGATAATTTCAATACGCATCCATCTGAAATGTCCATATACGGGACTCATAATAAAATAATGCATAAATAATGATATTATTCCCCAAAATATAATTTCTACTAGATTATTTAAAGCTTCCACATTAATTATGGTTTGAGAAAAGAAAGTAATGATGATACTACATGCAACAAAAAATATTTTGAAAAAGTGCGTAGCACAGTATGTTTAAAAAATATTGGACACCTCCAAACAAAAATCTCATTACATGGACTGTAATGGTACATTACATTTTGTTATTGGGCCAAAAGAAAATGTTCATTAATGCAAAGCATAAGCACAAGAAAAGATTAGAAGTATACACATACGTGTATGATCTCACCGAAAATGTGTATCATGCAAACAATATACACAAAATAAGGGAATGCGTTTTTCTCCTTTCTCTGAAAAATCAGATTCAGGTGGCAAATATCTTTCTGGGAGTTTTTGGAGCTATCTTTAAATAATATACAAAATCACATCCAATTTACTTGAAACTTAGTACAAACACACCAAGAATAAAAAAGGGACGTTTATTTCCCTCTTCTGTGAAAACTGGTATAAAGAGTTAATGGCCCTTCTCGAAATATTTTGCAGTTAAATCCGAAAATAGAACAATATTACTAATTCAGTAGTACCTTCGTTTATATGTACATTGCAACGATAAAATAAGATAGTATGAAGTTTGTCATTTATGTGAAAAGCCCGTTTAAGGGAAGTATTTTCGCCTCTTCGGAAATATTGTAATGCCATTGCGAGAAAAGGCAGAACACGTCCAATTCACTTGAACTTGTATATACATTCACTCATGTCCAAAATAATTGTCCCATATCTAGAACTATCTTCTTGTAAGAATATAATTTGATAATGATTTTGCAGGGCACTTTTAATACTGATCGGGAAATGTATATTTGTGGTAAATTTCGTAGGAAAAGACTTATAAATACGAAAATATGAATGAGTAAAACAAAATGTTGCTAAATGGACCAGAAAGTTTTATTTTCGTATTATTGTTCTTATTTATTGCTCTTTTACGTGAAATTTGCCACATACATGTCTTTGCCAATTATACAGATACTAACATTATAAGAAATACCGGTCGAATTCGTTATCGAATTATATTCTTACAACAACATATTTATAGACATGCGACAATAATTTTTGAGGTGAGTGTACATACTAACGATAAAATATAAACGCTTTTTTCTTTCCTGCGGAAACCCGCGAAAGGGACAATACATCTAAACATTTTGCAGCTAACTCCGTAAGTAGCAATATCCACTTCGAATTATTTAGCAGAGATTGTCGAATACGTCATACCAATATGCATTATTAACTTGCAACTTCGTACAACAGCTGAACAGGAATGAATCCAGAGGTTAGCCTGGTGGAAAATACCCCAGAAGTTTAGAATTCCTCCGGGAAAATCAGGTAACAATTTTATATTGTCTAGGTTTTAGTTTTATGTATTTTACACCGAATGAAGCAAAAATGTAAAAAGTAAAATTTCTGTTACTCTATTTACAGTATAGCAGAATCTTAACACATAGAGAGCCAATTTGTAGCTACTATTATTATACTAGGATATATCTGAGATTTTACTTTATGCCCGTTGTTCTTAGAAATATGAAATTCTGTATTACTTTCTAAGGTTGCTAAACCCATCGATTTATACAGAACACTCACTCCTTGCGATAGTATTCCTGGCCTGGCCCGTGACCATGTTAAATGTGTAGTAAGAAAGATTTGAGACACTTGATCCAATATTCGATTCGAGACGAAACAGAGACTGCGTTGGTCTTGTCTCGAATTATAAATTTATCTCTGTATCGTCTCGACACATAGAGTCTCAATCGCATCTCGAGACAGTATTGTTCGTTTCAGTATAGGTGTCATCTTTACTTTGAAGAAAGGTGTTTTACGACTCGTGTTGATTAGAAAGTTTGTCTCCTTTGCTATAAGCAGAACGAGAATGAATTGGAAAAGGTCTTAAAAGGAGGGAGGAAAATCCCTGCCTGTGAGCAGCACATCTGTTCGCAAAGATCAAATTGGAGCACAAAACCTTCAATGTTACCAAAAAATGTTCGTTAGTCTTGATCTAAAATTAAGCGTGAAATTGAAACAATCATCCAATTTTTCTGTGTACATATGGAACATTTTAAGTTGTTGAGTAGCATACTTCATTAGATATTCATGAAGTAAAATTTACATGTTATCTTATGAGGACTGAGAAATCATTGCTACAGCAAGTATTGGTTTATTTTTTTAATAATTATTTATATTGGTCAGCCAGCTACAACGTTATAAAGAAAATATTCCTTTTTCTTTTTTCTAAATTTACCTACGAACACTGCCTATGATAAGTGACCCTGATGTACAAGCAGAAGTGATTGTACAATTTGAAACATCAAACAGTTAATTAAACAAAGATCAGAATTGATGGATAATAATGTTGATCGCAGTATTTTAACAGAGAAAGATAGCGAGTTAAATAGTATAAAAGGACTATTATTTTAAATCATTAAATCAGATTTTATAAGCAATATATTCAACGTTTTGCAGTAAATGCTCCAACATATTTAAGATACCTGTGTATTGCTTCTATATCCTGATTACTTTAATTTGTTATGCACACCTTTCGTTAAATTTATTTAAGTAGGGAGATCCAAGTACCAAGGGACACGAATTTTCATGTATCAAGGAAATAATACTTTGTATATAATGATATCTATTTGATGTAGACCTAACAAACTTATGAATTTGTACTTTTTAAAACCAACATGCCAAGTTTCATAGTCATTGCATTCAATTTCAGCAAATAATGTGATAAAACTGTAATAAATATTTATTTTAATAACATTATATTCCTTGTATTTACAAAGTTAATTGACAATGCAAAAATTCCGATTCTATTGAGAATGATGAAGCAAGTTATGGTTTCTATATTGCACTTATAATTGTTTAATTTAACAAATTAGTTGACAATAATCAGTTATCATCAGATCTATGGTTATTACTAGGCACAATAATTAAGTCCCTTGGTACACGCTCCTCCCCGTACCAAGAGACGACATGACTTGCTCGGTTAAAATTGCTCTGGCTCTTGTTATTGCTCCGATACCCATGTAACTTTTACAGTAGGTTATCAGGAACTTATTTTCTTCCTTTAGCATAGCTAAACTCACTTTTCAAAAGTAAAATATAAAAAGTGTTTGTGAGGTGCACGACTTCCGCTATTGGAAATTATTTATCGTTTACTCGGGTGCAGAATAACATCGTGTCTGTGTCTTGCAAGATTGCACCCCTACCAACCTTCGATACCCTGACCAAAAATGTCTGGGTGCGCATCTGGTTACAGTTTATACCGTAAATAATAATAATAATAATAATAATAATAATAATAATAATAATAATAATAATAATAATAATAATAATAATAATAATAAGAAGAAGAAGAAGAAGAAGAAGAAGAAAACAAACTATTGAATAGTTACTTTTGAATGGGTATCATATGCATATATGTAGAAGGCAACAATCACTTGAGTTTAGCAGTTTAAGAATTCGGCTTCTTTCCTTTGTGTTGTTTTTTTTAATGTACCTTAATAATTTGTTGTGACAATCGTAACTATTGAAACATTACTATGCTATAAATAAAATAATAACAATAAGACTGGTTTATCATAACAACAAAAACTTACTACGTGAATAATGCTAATTACTTGAAAAATAATTTACATTAATGAAGCTATCAAATAAAAAAAACTCATATAGCGCAAGTTGAGAGATCGCTATACTGCTTACTATCTCATTGGTTCAGGGATTTTATTACATCCAAGCACTAGACCACATTTAAAAAAAATCGATAGGCAGACGAATATAGCCACCATTAAATATGTCGAGTGCAAGCGTAACTAAAATTGTTATGCGTAAATTGAGGTAAATTAATAACATTATTTTTGTCCAGTAGAAAAATTCTGGGTCAGCTTTGCTTCTGAGGGTGGCCGGCTCCCCCTGGCCCCCTCTAGTTCCGCCTATGACTGTTTGTATTTCGCGGCTAGATGGGCTAGAAGTTGAAAGAAATCTTTCGAGTTGAGTTCTCGAGTCGAGCTCAAAGATGTCTGTCTTGAGTAGAGTCGAGCTTAAGTGAAAACTCGCTCGTGCCCATCCCTACAATTCTTCTTTACCTTCTGGTTTCTAAAGAAGAAAAGACGATAGAAATTATTTTCACATTCTCTGAATTATATCAACACGTGTAGAAATAGTGTGTGCTATGATTATCTAACATAACTAATAGTTTATTTTCTTATCTTTGTCTGAGGAATTGATGGCAAAGTGAGAGAGCAGAGAACTGCCATTACAGTCACTCGGGTTCGAATCACGCTGTGGCATTTATTATTTTAACTTGATTAGAAGGTATTGTTTACGTAATTGATATTGTAATTCTGTTATTCCTTTATTATTATTATTATTATTATTGCAAAGTCGAGACTTGGCTACATATTTTATATTTTATGAATTTTCTGATTGGATTTTACGTCTTTTTGTTGAATAAACAACACACTCCATTGAAGGGGACTTGGCGGAGGGAAATATCACCCTGTTGCTTTTTATTTGTTTACTTGCATGCTACACCAAGCCTGGATACTACATTTCACCTTTCTATATCTACGGGAAGTACCCTAAAGGTTGTGATGAACATAAGAGAGTAAGTGAATAAGTGTTGAGATCAATGAACTTTGCGTATTAACAACATTTAAAGTATCAGGTTGTCAGAAAAGTCATGACGTATTTCGGTAAAATATGACAAATCCCATGTTACCAAAAATGGTTGGCCCAATATTGATTTTTAGTTGACATCACCAATTATCAACCGTTGAAACGATGGTTGGGCATGTCCGCTTTGCGTTTGTTGGGCCAACTCACCATTTCTCAACGTTGGTCCCACGAAGAAAACAACAGTTTTTCAACAATCTCCCAACCGTTGATGTCGCGTCAACCATTTGTTCAACCATGTTTCACCCGTTAATGTTTATGTCAACGTTGGGCCAACAAAAGATCAACCGTAATTACAACCATTATTCAACTTTATACACATATCAACTATATATCGACGTTGGGCCAACGACAATAGAAACAATAACACAACCGTTAATGCACTTCAACCATATATCGACATTGGTCCAACGACAGGACACATGATAACTCAACCGTTAATGAACGTCAACCATTTATCAACTATAGATCGACGTTGGGCCAACGACAATACAAATGACACAACCATTATTCAACTTCCAACCAGTTATCAACGTTAGAATAACGGTATTGTACCTTGTACAGAACCAGACAATACTGACGCAGCCAATGGTGTACGGGTAGCAAGCCTGCTTGCCAAGTGGCATTCGGCTAGATCGAGCGTAACTACGAACCCTTCTCCGGCAGGGCTTTCTCTGGGTTTCCTCAGTCCCACCTGGGGAATACCCGGATGCTGAGATGTGCAAATCCAGAGCCGCGCTACCTTCCCACATTCTTGTCCCTCCTATATCGGCCTAAGCATTGATATCTAAAGGTTATAAATGAAGTTCAATTTCACTAGAAAAGAAAAGTTGAACTTTATTTATAACCTTTAGATATCAGTGCTTAGGCCGATATGGGAGGGAGAAGAATGTGGGAAGGTAGCGCGGCTCTGGATTTGCACAACTCAGCATCCGGGTATTCCCCAGGTGGGAGTGAGGAAACCCAGAGAAAGCCCTGCCGGAGAAGGGTTCGTGGTTACGCTCGACCTAGCCGAATGCCTCTTGGCAAGCAGGCTTGCTACCCGTACACCACTGGCTGCGTCACTATTGTCTGGTCCTGCACAAGATACAATGCCGTCATTCTCCTGTTGCGACCAAGGGAGCTACCATCCTCGGCAGTTTGTAAAAAAAAAAAAAAAAAAAAAAAAAAAAAAAAAGTCATATTTCACACATGACTGGTGAAAGGACTTCAAGCACCAGAAGAAAATCAAAGAGGTATATTTGAGCGGACAGTTTTTATTCAAAAATTTGAAGGAAAAAAAACATACACATACACACAATGTAATTTATACATGATGTCAAATTATCGTACAATTAGTATTTATAACATGTTAAACAAACCTTTAAAAGCTATAGTTATGCTTTGAAGGCCATTACGCTTATTCGGATAACCAATGAAAACATTTGTTTCTTTCATTGATAACCATTTACATTTTCGTTTTAGTGATAACTATATACATTTTGCTTATTACTCAGATGTCCTAAAACTATAATGTTTTACGATAATTGTATAGGAAATAACTTTACTACAAATAACAGTGTGATATTTTGTATGTCATTTTACAATATTTGAAAAATTATACGGATGGTCTCATTTTTATTTTTTAAATTCTCAAATGCGAGAAAGGTTTCCTGATAAGTATTGAAACAACGTGAAAACAATTCGTGCAAACAAGGAATAAAAAGAGTCTTATTTGAAAAATAATCTTATATTACACTCATAGAAACTACCTGTATAGATACATGAAACGTTCCACAATTATGCAAGAGGGCACAGAACTCTGCTATGGCATACCAAGAAAATATTAAATACTGATACGATTTAGACAAGAATGATACATCACAAAACTGAAAAAAAAAAAAAAAACGCATTGAAGGCATTAATACTAGGCCAAAAATTTCCGAAATCTGGCTTTCAAAAAAATCCGTACTTAGATGAAACAAGCAGTCTGCGTTTCGAGATTCTGGTTTTTGTTTTAAGCCGCGTGGTGCTCTTGAGCTCACTGTCACAGCCAGGAGGGGGGGGGGGAAGAAGCCATGTTGTAGAGGGATATTATGGCGCGGGCCATATAGCCAATGGCATCATTGCATGCACCTTCGGCTTCTGCTACGCAAGGCCATTCACATGAAACAAGTTACCTAACAATGTATTTCGGGCCGCCTGACGCATCCGTGTATCCCATCGGTGATATATCCAACATACGGAAAGTAGAAGCAGATGCGATCGAAATACAAAATAGAAAATTTCCGCGTTTTGCTTAAATCAGCGACAGAGCTTTTGACAGTGTCGGGCAGCCACTTCTTTCATTCGGGTTGCCTTGAGTAGCAGAAGACGGAAGGCGACAACAATGATGTAATTGGCCAGGTGACGCGCCCCAATATTTCCTGTTCAGTAAAATGGCTTGTCCCTATCCGACTGCGGCGGTTTAAGCTAAAGAGCAACAAGTCCACAACACGCGGATTCAAGTTGGACCAAAACTTTGAGCAGTATTTACGAACTGAAAGCTTTTTTTTTTTTTAAATATAATTTCTTATGTCTATTTATTCAATTGGTCGCGTGGGGAATTGCCATACTTTACAAAAGCTGGTTTTCCATTGCCTTAACACACACACACCAAAAAAAACTGGAGGTTGGTTAAACACATTCACTCAACGTGTTGACTCTTGACCTTGGGAGAAAGATTTTTCCGACATTCGAAATTTTCTATTTTATTTTCCGGAATCTAGAAAGTAAAATTTCCGAAATTTCCCATCCCTAATTAATACTGTAGTACAGGCTTGGATCAAAATATGTCTCCTGTATGCTTGATATGAAAGTGTCCCAAAATTCACGCAAAAAGTACTTGTTACATTTTGACTTGAACTGAAAATGAGCCTTATCGCCGATTACACTTTGAGGGCTTCGTTAATCAACAAAATCGTTGCATTCGTAGTTCAGAAAATCGAATTAACGCCTTGGAATGCCAACAAGCGTAGAACTACAAGGAAAATGAACGCTATATGAACGAAAGTCAGCCAGATTCATTTAAAAAGGTCATGGAAAATTTCAACAGTGTGAGTATGTGGAAGCTATTTACCCGATGTGTTGTTCCATGCATAACCGTATACTGTATAGTTTATGAATGAATAAATAAATAAATACAATCAAGTTTTAAGTATAAATATGTATTTTATGTCAAAATTAATTCTTGCGTGAAGTTTGGGACACTCATTATTAGCGTCCTTTCTAAAAGAATTCAGTGGTCTTCTCTGCTCACAATTTTTTCTCTCTTGGAATACCGTTAAAACCAGATTCTGAAAAACAGACAGCAGCTGTATAGCTCCAAAACCAAACGTGTCTCATCGAAGTGAAAAGCCTTAGTCATGATTTCACAACGAAAACAAAAGCTTTTTTTTTTTAACATACAGAAAGAGGCATTTTGCAACGTCATTAATTTTGGTGCTAAGCCTAAAGTTCAGATCAGCGCTTGTTATACAAGGACTGTAAATATTTACATTACTAGCAACACTTGTACCTGAGTGAAAGTTCACAAAATTAGTAGAACATCCTGCAACCTGTTTCCCAGATGAACGCAATGCCTCAAGAATGGTCCATTCCTCCTTCTCGATTAGTCTCCTCTTGTGTCTCTTGGAAATTAGATGACGTACGCCTTCGTTCCCTTCCTCCATTTCTATCTCTTCCCCAGCGGAACCAGTTCTGAATCCTTTCTTTTATTTCCTGGTCTGTTGCTTTCCTGGCTACTCCATTAAGACGCACAGCCCCTGAAATGAAAATAATTTGTGAAGTCAACAGAACAATACTAGATATACTACAAATAGAGCCAATAGATTACATCAATTCTTTATTATCCGTACTTCAGTAACGGTTTTAAAACACTTGAAATATGAACACGCAAACTTACTACAATGTTCTATGTAACAGACTGGCGTGACTGAAAATAAAACCATTGTCTTAATGATAGTTGATTTTAAAAAATTACGATTCTACACAATGAAATAAAATCTGAGCACTCACCACACAGAAATAGTAATTTTAACAGCCTCACATCATAATATTTGGTTGTAATTAAGTAAAGAAGAGAGGTCAAAAACAAAAATGGGTAAAAATCATGAAGGAAATTTCAAACACTTTAAGTCAGAACATTGTAAAGCTATGCACGAATACTAGAGATAAGTCACAGTCTACGTAAACAACTGCAAGAATCACTGCTATGCTTTCTTCTCAGATATTGGCAAACTGAAGGAAATTCATGTCAAAAAAAAAAAAAAAAGTTAACTACGTTCAACGTTGATAACAGTTAATTTTTATTCCCAAACTCTGTATCAAGTTTTAATTCTTTACAACATAAAAATTGATGATAGGTCATCGAGTTTTTTTTCTTTCTTTTAAGTGGTGGGTTTTAAGAGGGCTCTCGACGCCGAAATTAAATTGCACGCATGATTTTACAAATGATAGCGTAGTTAAAACTTCTCTGAATATTTTCCGTTGTTTGGAAGTTAGGAAATAAACTTTCTAACGCGAAAAAACAACTCATTTCTCGCTTTTTACATAACCAAAACATTCAGAGGAGTTGTAACTACGCTATCATTTGGAAAATCACATTGTTAAAAGAACAACAACTTGCAATTTTTCTCATCTTTATAAGTTTATGAAATATTTAGGGAAACGTTTAAAATTTGCGGCAATTTAATTTCGGCGTCCAGAACGCTATTAACCTTTTTTTTTAAATTTGTTAAGTCGTATATATCATCTGCCCGCTTCTACTTGAAAACACATTTCCTTTTACACCAGGTTTGCTTACACACAATCTTCTGTACAGTAAATATCGCATAGGGTACGTGAATATCCCCAAACCGAATCTTCCATCTCCGAATACAATACAACTGTCAGTTCTCATTTCACAACATTGCTCTCTTCCGCATTGAAGAAAATTATTGAAAATGTACAGAACTCCCAGCAGTGAAGGCCGGTCTCGCTACTCTTGTTCCTTCTGGCGGCCCAGGCTAGAAGAGGGAGATGAAATGCGAAAATGAGCTTCATTGATTTTGCAGATATGCCCTTTTAACATGAAATAATTCAAATATATTTCATCAACCTCTGCTCCTTACATAGTAGTATCATTGAATTTCCTTCAGTGAAATGAAAGGCGTCAACACAAGTCGACTAGTGCCACTGCATCAAATTTACGAGAAGTATCGAGATAAGGTAATATCCTACTGTAGCAGTACTCGATTTTCGAGGAAAATAATTTGTATATTTTGATTCTATTTTATGTTTATGTCACGAAATCATTTATTAAGGTTATGGGAATTAAATGTTGTATATGTGAGTAAATGCAAGCTGCACAATCTTGCTAATGTTTGTGTCAGCAGTTTATTGTAAACACATGTGTATAAGAATGTCATCGTTGAGAGTCTGGCAATGTAGGAAGGAAATGTTGACAATGTGTCTTTCCTCACATTAGCCAGATTCTAGAAATTGTATAAAGTGAATCTGTAAGATTTCACGAATTTCATGAGATTACGGATGTACAGAGAATTGCTTAGAATCGGGAAATCAGAACGTGTCGAGGATTGCAATTTTGAGTTTTGACACATGGAAGGAATTTGTCTCTCCATGTGAAAACGGTGTTGCACGTGCTGCAGCAGACGAAAAAGCAGACGACGGTGGTTGGACAACGCCAAACAAAACCGGAGGCCGAGAGGAGAGTCTTGGAGAGAGTTCTTGGACAGTTCACCGAGAGTCGAAATTGGACAATTCTTGGAGAGTCTATGATCAAGTTACCGTGATCATTCTTGGGTTCGAGTTTGGAGGACCAAGTTCTATTTGAGAATCAGCCAGATGATAGGAGGAGAAAATACTTTATATTCCAAAACATTCTGACTACGCAGAACATCACGCAGAGAGTTGCATTTGAGAGGAGCCATACCTCAATGCTCATTTTCGTCTTCCACCAGCAAGGAGATTCAGCGTAAAGGAGCCGAGTTCAACGCCAGAACGACGTGGGAATACACCAGTTTTATCCAGGTATGTGTGGCACCGAGTCAGAATTCAAAAGCTCAATACTTGATCGTTTCTGTACCCGTCTGGCAAATGAATCTTAATATCCGTCATAACTAGCGTTCTGAAATCTTACAGTACACTCATAAGCATAACGAAATACAGTGTTTTTATTTTAATGAAGTGGACGTATCTTTATTTAAATTATCCCCAAATGAGAAACCTCTCGCAAGTTAATATCAGAGTTCGTCCCACTCATTCTAGATGGTGAGTGGAAGGCACCTAGTTGCACTCAATTTTGCATCCCCAATTAGGCACTGAGTGGCTGGGTTGTCATGGTGGAGACATGCTGGTGGCTTACGCCTTTGTAACGGTTTCAGTAGATTCAAATAATTAAACCCTCCTTTCCCACCCATATTTTTAAATGATATTATATTACGTAACTAAAACCCACCCTCTCTACGATGAAGTGTAATTTTAAGTATTGTGATCGTATTTTCTCGAATTAGGTTAAGGTATTAAGTGATAATGTGTTAATTGATATAGTGAATTTAAGGTTTTTGCAATAAGGAAATAGTTATCCGATTCTCCCGACAAGTTGATTAAGTAGCTCGAATATACGTGTTATAAGAATAAATAAGTTTAAGTAATTAATAAGTAAATGAGTAACGAAAGTATTCGTACAAGAGCACAAAAAGCGGCAAAAGGAGTACAGGTCGGAAGCTTGTTTAATATTGCAAGTTCAAGTAAGAAAAAGCAAGAAAGTGTGAAACCAAATTTGAAATTAGAACCCGTCGAGAATTTTCCGTCCAGTCCTATAGCAAAATCTTATACGGAAGATTTTACATCAATCTTTCCATTTGAAAGTAACGTAATTGATAATAAGCAGTCGAGTAGTACAAAAGAAGATAAAATGGCGACAGGTGTAACATTTTATTCCGATGTAAACAAACTTCCGAAGTTTGACTTGAAGACAGATAGCGATATAATAGGTTTCTTTGATGAGTTTGACGACGCGTGTCAAATGGCAGGCGTGAGTGAGGAAAAGAGAAAAGAGCTATTACCTAGAGTATTCAAAGGTAATGGTAGACAATGGATGAAGGTATTTTTAAAGAGAAGGAATGTTAGCGAAACTAGTTATAAGCAACTACAGAAAAGCATAATAGAAGAGTTTACACGTACAAATGTAACATTAGATATAGAGGAACGTATAAGAGAAAGGTTGCATCTCGAGGATGAGCCTATAATAAATTATGTGTATGATATGCTTGTGTTGTGCGAAAGATTAGACGCCAACATGGATGACAAAAAGAAAATAGGGATAATTTTAGGTGGTCTTCAGCCATATTTCATGGAACGAGTAGGAACGAATTCGTACTCGACAATTGATAAATTTGTAGAGGATCTTCAGAAAGTAGAGAAGAATAAGTGCAAAGTAGAGAAACGCGTTAAACGGGAAAACGGAAAGGTTACTGTCAAAGACCTTTTAAAGAAAATGAGAGAACGAGTAGAAGAGGAAGATAGCGATGTAGAAATTGACAAGTTGCTGTTAAAGAAAGAGATTAAAAATAAGGAAGACGTAAAAATTAAGCAAGAACCAACGAGTATTACTCAATTGAGTGAGCTAGAGAAGAAAATAGAGAATTTACAGTTGACATTAGCTGCTAATTTTCAAGACCGAAATAGTAGAAAAGATAAAAGCGGTAGTGAGTCGAAGCAACAGAGGAATAATAGTAATAATTTTAGAGGAAATAGAAATTTTCGGAATGGAGGACGAAATTTTTACAAGAATAATGGAAATAGGAACTGGAATAGGAATAGTAATAATAATTATAATAGGAATAGAGGTTCTAGCGGATACAATAATGGTAGAGGATTTAGAAATAATTGGCGTAATAACAGAGGTGGAAGGAAGACAAGTTTTTGGCAACAAAGAGGGAATAGTTGTTGTGCGAATGGTGTTAATGGTCCATCATGGTGCCAAAATCATAGCCAAGTAAATAGTCCCGTACAGTATGTTCCAGTGGTACCAAACCAGATAAATGGTACAACTTATTATCAGGCTACAACTTCAAATAATTTAAACTAGGTCAAACTGTAAATGACAGAGGCACATTTACAGGTGGTAAATCAAAAGTTAGAGAAATAGTAGCCTCTACGTTAACTGATAATAATATGCTCTATGTTCCGATAGAAGTAGATGGTAGAAGTCATAAAGCGTTGATTGATACAGGATCGCAGATATCTATTGTAAATGAAAAACTAGTCCCACCTAGTGCGAAGGTAATCCCTAGACCAACAAGGATTCGTGGAATAACACAGAATGTGTTAGTAGTAAATAAGATTGCTGTGATTAGATTTAAAATGGCCGGACAGACATTTCATTTGGAATTTCGCGTAGTAAAGGATTTTCCGTATCAAGTTTTGATCGGGAATGATTTTCTACAGAGTCAGAATTGCCAAATAAATTACGGTCAGAATAAATTGACATTACAGAGATTTGGAAAGCCAAGATTAAGGAAAAGGGAAGATCAGGAATCTGTGACTGTGTCTGATAATGCAGCGTTAGGAATAAAACATTGTATTCGACCAAGATGGGTATTAGGTCATAAGGTACGGTTGTTACCTAGGTCTAAGACTACTGTGGAAGTGAATTTGGTTAGTTCTTGGAATAACAGGGAATACTTGTTAGAGCCGGACAGGAAGATAGAAGCCCAATACAATGTGTTGATTCCGCGTGCACTTTTATCGGCTGAAAATAGCAAGATCGAAATTATTAATCCATCTAATAGAGCAATTTTATTAAGACCAAATGTGACGCTAGGAAAAGCTGAAGAATGTGTGGATGAAGAACAATTGAAGAATGAAGGATTATCAACCGAAGATATAGATAGTATTTTAAGATCTCGTAGAAATTTTGATAAATCTAGATTGAAATTTGGGATCGAAACGAAACCGGAAATTAGGAATAGAATTGAGAGTTTGTGCTATGATTTTGCGGATGTTTTTGCATGGCAGGACGACGAATTAGGCCAAGTAAAACATTTTGAGCATCACATCGAGTTAGAAACAAAAGTACCATTTAGACGTCACCAATATCCGATTCCCATAGCGTTAAGAGATAAAGTTAAGGAACAAATTAACATTTTGTTAAGACAAGGAATAATTGAAGAAAGTTCAAGCGCTTACAACTCTCCGATGTTGTTTATACAAAAACCGTCAGGGGGTATTCGTGCAGTTTTGGACTGCCGTTTTTTGAATAAATGCGTCAAACTGCATAGCATTGCGCTGCCTCCGATCCATCAAATTTTAACGTGTATGGGAGGACATAAATATTTTAGTATTTTGGATGTAAAATCGGCTTATCATCAAGTGCCTATTTCTGAGGAGTCACGGGAGTATACCTCATTCAATATACCAGGCGTAGGAGCTTATCAGTATCGTGTTCTTCCTATGGGATACTTACAATCGCCCGCCATATATACAAAGATAATGGCGATGACCCTGGCAAATGTAAATCCAGAGTCAGTTTCCTATTATATGGATGATGTATTTATATATACGAATAATCAGGAGAAAATGGTAGATGTACTTCAATCAGTTTTCAAAAGATTGAGACATTACGGACTCAAACTATCTGTAGAAAAATGTCAGTTCATAGAAAGGAAATTTTTGGCTCTTGGACACATTGTCAGTGACGCAGGATACGAGGTTAGCCCGAAGATAATTCAGGCGATAAAAGCATGTAAGGCCCCGAATAATGTAAAGCAGTTAAAATCTTTTCTTGGTTTAACAAATTATGTTAGAAAGTTCTGTAAGGACTATGCCAAAATCACATCAGCGTTTCAACCAATTTTGAAAAAGGGTCATAAGTTCGAATGGAATGAATCATACCAGCAGGCGTTCGATCAATTAAAATCAGCACTAATGAATGCACCATTACTAGCTCCATTTAGGGAAGATTTGGACACGAGAGTGTACACAGACGCATCGACTAGTTCGATTGGTGGAGTTTTAATGCAAAAACAGGCTAATGGTGAATGGACACCAGTAGCGTACTACAGTCGTGTGTTACGTCCACAAGAGAAGACCAGACACATAGTGGAATTAGAAATATTGGCAGTGATAAGTTCTTTAAGAGCATTTAATTATTACTTGTTCAATAAAGAATTTGAGCTGTACACCGATTGTAAGGCATTAAAGTATTTGCAAACGTCACCTAAATTAGCTCCGAAATTGGTGAGATGGAGTTTGGACTTAGCCCAGTATAAGTATACACCGGTGCATTGTCCTGGAGAAAAGAATCCTAGTGATATTTTGTCCAGGAACACAGACATTGAACCAACAGTAGACGATATTGAGTTAGAAACGTTGAAGGTGAATTCCGAAGATCTCCAAGTTAATTTGATTTTCGATAAGGACATTGATGTTGGCGAGTTACAGAGAAAAGATTCATTTTTCGGACCGATTATGCATGCAATAGAACACCCAGAGGATGCTGATGTAAAGGCTGAGAAGCAAGCCCGATGGTATACAGTAAAGGACGATAGGCTTTATAGAACACAAAGAATGGCAGGTGGTACAAAATTATTATTATGTATTCCTTATGCGTTAAGAGAACAGGTATTCAAGAACCTACATTGTTCGGTATATGGTGGCGGACATTTTTCTTACACGAAATGCTATAGACGTGCTTTAAAATTAATATATTTTCCGAACATGAAGAAATTCTTCATGGAGAAGATAGGAGAATGCATAAGTTGCCAGATACAGAAAAGGAAGACAGGAAGAGTACCTTTTCACGCGCAGACGTACCCCTCTTATGCTCCATTTCAGTCAGTTGTGATGGATGAGGTTGGTCCTTTTAAATTGTCTCGTAACAATAGAAATAAGTACATTCTAGTGTTTGTAGATAATGCAACTAGATTTGTTATCGCTAGAGCGGTACCCGCAGTAACGGCAGAGATCGTTGCGCAGGTAATTTTCGAAGATCTGATTACGAAACATGGAGTTCCATCTCAGCTCCATCTGGACAGGCTATCATCTCATCGCAGCCGAATAGTGGAAGAAATGGCAGAGAAATTTGGAATGCAATTGCATTTTGCGAATACAAGCGCCCATTATTCTATAGGAAGTGCAGAGAGGGCCATTGGCTCATTACAGCAAGTAATGAAGCATTACATTGACAAGGATTTTTCAAACTGGGACGAGATCTTGCCAAGTTTGATATTTACTATTAATACGCAAGTGCATGATGGTACTGGTTTTTCACCATACTATCTATTGCATGGAGTCGAACCAAGAACGTTTCTTGAGCAGGACCTAGACATTCCTTGCGAATACGTCGACAATGAGGTGAGACTTCAGAGCATAAAAGAGGCACGCCAGCTAGCGTACAAAAATTTGCAGAGAAGATTTAGATCTCAGAAGAAGCAAATAGAGAAAAAGTTTGATCAACCGAGTTTTGAAATTGGTCAAAAAGTGTTAATAAGGGAAATGCCAAGAGCAGGTTTGCCCGCATGTTTTGGTAACCGTTACAATACTAAAGGGGTAATAGTGGACAAGATAAACAATAATTCATACAAAGTACAGTATGAAACTAAAAATGGTGAAAAGAAGAGTGATACTATAGACTTAAGACGATTAAAATTATTCGTAGAAAGTAAAAATGGTGAAAGGTATGGTGAGACAGATCAAACATCAGATGGTGATGAATAAATTTCGATTTGGTGGAAAAGAAAAAAAAAAGTTTAACATAGGGTCTAATGTAACTATGGTACAAATTGGGTCTACCGATGAAGTGTCAGAAAGGGGGCACTTTCTCAACCAAACCCTAATCCCGAGATTGGAGGAAATGCTAATCTCCATCAGGAAATTTCCCGAATCGATAGACACTTTTTGAATTATAGTTACTAGAATTGTGAATAAATAATAAATGTATGGAATGTAAAATTAAAATTATTGATTAAAATCTGTTGATACCTAGAAAGTAAAATAAAAATATAAAATACATAGGAATAAATAAATTGTTGACGGTAGGCTAAAACACAAACAAATAAATAAATGAACAGTAACAGGAAATTAATATTAGGTTTACTAATTCCAGAATTTTATTCAAGACTGAAAAGGAAACATTAGAATAATGAAATATGACTATAATGAAAACAACATCGACTTATTACTAAAAACGCCTATTGTTTATGAAAATACTGTATCAAAAATGTTTAATGTAATTTCAATGGGTTATCTAACTAACAATTTTAGAACGTACTATAAGTTACCGGAAGTGGTATACTTAGCTAATGGAATATATCACACACTAGATCGATCGAAATGTGAATTCAAGAGTTTCTTGTATTTTTGCGAGCAGATATCACTAGATGATGCAGCTAAATGCTTGAACAACATTGTGTTCAATGGATCGTTAAGTGGTTGCGAACAACAAACAGAGAAATACCTAGGCAAGGTAGTGTACAAATATACTCATGCTGGAGTATTATACTCATCATTGATAGAAGGATATGTGACTAAGTTAGGTAAACATCACGAAGTTACATCGACGAAGGTAAATTTTGGGAACAATTGCTCGTATTTTATTGAATACGATTCATTTGATAACCTAATTTTTGGAGAATTGGCGATTCCAACAAGAAAAGTAATAAGCGTAAATAATAAGCATCTAAGTTTGATAGGGAATTGGACGCTAAAGCAATTAAATTTTAGTATACACCATGAGGAACTCAACAATCTAGCTGAAAATTTATTAAAACTGAAAGTGGATACCACTGTACCACTACTAATAATTAGAACGAATTACATAATGTATGTAATAGCAGGAATCATATTGGTATTAATTATTTCAGTCATTGCATTAATTACGTTGTACTGCAGACTGTATAAATCGATAAGAAAATATAAAGTAGAAAATAGTGAACCATAATAATCATAATAATAATAATAATAATAACAACAATAATAATAATAACATTATTTAGGATCATATTGTATAAAAATTGTTTGTATTCCGTGAACTACTGTGAGAAAAGCTCTAGAAAAGGTTGTAGACCAGTTCGTAAACATTGGAATTAAGTATTGGTAATTTTGAAAAAAAAACCTAGGAAATTGAATGTAAACAAACATGTAAATGTGTCAAAGGGTATTCAGATCATGCATTCCATACTCACCAAACAGCCATCACCAATAGTAAACACCATCACCATACGAAGGTATAAGGTTAAGTAAACAAAGTCTATAGTCTATGATAGTCCATAATAGTCATACTACCCAAACCGGATAGGTTGTATTGTAATACGGTATACCAAACGATGTCCCATTTCCGTATAAAGTGTGAACGAAATGAAGAAAATTGTGAAATAAGGATAGAAATAGATGAGAAATAGGTTACCTAGATGAATCTAGGATAGTGACATCAATCAACGATAGATAAAGTCTAAAAACATTCAAACATTCAAGAAGGGATAAGGAAAATAAATGTAGAAAGTAATAATATTAGTAATAACAACACGAAAAATAGTTAAAAATAGATAAGAATAGACGAAATAGTAATAGGTTATTATTATAGTAATAGTAGATAGTATATATGTATAATTACTACAAGTGTTTTTGTAAAATAGCGAATAATGAATTTTATATTGTATGTAAATGGTGAATTAAAAGGTTAAAAGATGCAAATAAGCATAGATAAAGCTAGAAATAATTCGCAAATAGTGTTAAAGAATGTTTAGTGTATGTAGTAATAACGTATTTATTCATTATTTTTAAAGTCCGAAAGTTTTTGTAAGTTTTAGAAAAGAAAAGAAAAGAAAATAATGTATTTTATTATAATTAGTAATAATCAATCAATATTGATTGAAAAGAATCATTAAAAGTATTAATTTTATTGTGGAACGTAATTGGTAAACGATATGAGCAAGGCTCACATGTTATTTTGTATGGATTTGCGTCAAAGAACTTTGAATACTCTGAGCAGCTGGAGGTAAGAATGAGAAATGAGACCTGCGCGAGAGAGTATCTCCGCGAGAGGCTACGCTAGTCTCCACTCCAGGCCTCGAGCACATGGTAAACTCGAATGGTTCCGAGTGAACTCGAGCGGACACGAACAGGAGTCGCTTTATCCAGCCCCGCTGAAGCTTCCGCTAGCTTGAATTTCCATCCTACTCCGAGCGTAAATTAATATAATATATTTTTAGAAATTCAAGAAAAATTAGTATTTAATAAAATTAATGATATTTAACCACGTAAATGATTAAAATAAAGTTTAAACTACATAAATACGTATCAAATAAGTGATAAAAGCTTAAATATAGAGATATAGCGAGTATAATTTAATGCTATATTTATGATAGAAAAAGAGTGAAAACATGAGTTTTTAAGTGTGAAATATAGTCTCCAAGTTATGGTTTGACAGACTTCACACATAGCTAAAGTTTTAACGGTCATGCACAAAGATTACTAGGAAAGTAACAAGGGTGCTCGACACAGAAAGAACAAAATAAGACTGCTTCAAAAAATATGCGATTTTTAGAACGCACAAAGTGAAGGCAGACACAAGATAGGAGTTTTAATTATTTAATTAACTATAATAAATGTAATTTTCTACGAATTTTAAGTAGGCCTATCCCGACTTTATCTATTTCTCGTCTATTTCAGATAATATCCAAAAGCGAAGGAAATGGACATCAATACAATATTATTATTAACATCAGCGTAAAGGAGCCGAGTTCAACGCCAGAACAACGTGGGAATACACCAGTTTTATCCAGGTATGTGTGGCACCGAGTCAGAATTCAAAAGCTCAATACTTGATCGTTTCTGTACCCGTCTGGCAAATGAATCTTAATATCCGTCATAACTAGCGTTCTGAAATCTTACAGTACACTCATAAGCATAAAGAAATACAGTGTTTTATTTTAATGAAGTGGACGTATCTTTATTTAAATTATCCCCAAATGAGAAACCTCTCGCAAGTTAATATCATAGTTTGTCCCACTCATTCTAGATGGTGAGTGGAAGGCATCCAGTTGCACTCAACTTTGCATCCCCAATTAGGCACTGAGTGGCTGGGAGCCTGGGTAATTATTATTAATATCAGCGTTAGTTTTAGGAAGTGTATTAGTAGTAATAGTAATTATCACATGTTATATTTTGTTAAAATTAAATAGGATAGAGAGAAAATACGAAAATAGTGTAAGAAATAGTAAAAATAATGTAAGATCAAACATAGATGTAGAAGTAAATGGTAGAGATGAGTCTGAGACTTACGCAGTTTCCCATGCATCACCAATTTATGCCACTATTTTTAATAAGAGCAAATCTACACTAAAAACTATTCCACAAAGCACTGAGATCACTATTTTTAAGAATTTGCCAGATGGTAGTATAGCGGATTGTAGTAAGAGCACTGAAACTGAACGGGAAAACACACACTTGCACCACATCACTACAGAAGATGAAAAAGACACTAATACATCAATGGGACACTATGAATTCACGAAAACCGACGTTTTCAACGAAAATTCCGACAAACACGGGAAAACTGAGTGCCCGAAAAACATGAAAAGTGAATACTTTTTCCCATGTGACGTGGTGGTTTTGTAAAATATAGTGTTTTAAAGCTAATAATGAAATAATTGCTACGGAATATTAGCACTCGATGTTATCCAGTCAACAGTGACGCGCGAACAGAATGGCAGGTAAAGGAAGTTAAGTTAACCTTGACAAGCTTGATTGAAAACTGTTGATCTTGCAGTTACTATGCTGGAAGTAGCTACAGGATATCCAACGCCCTGCGGCAGGATTTTCTTTCAGTTCATGTTAAAATGTCAGTGAATAAAATTTTGATGAAAATAAAACAATAATATTTTCAAGTTTTTACAGTGCAAATGTGAATATATTAACTAACTATGTTCTAAAAACTATGTTACAAGTTTTTGTTTTAGATTTCCATTCACATAGCGGTGGAAATAAATGAAGTTGAACCATTACTGATACGGCCAATAAATTCATTGGTTGGCACGTATGGACAAACAGAGTAGTGGAAGTTTTTGGTAACATGACACTCTAAAAGCGTTGTCGCTAAGAGAAGATAACTCAAGAGTACTTGCAAACTAACATATATGTATTCATGCACAATCACTCTTGACCAAATGTGATGTGCAAGTATTTCAGCAAAAACTCACTAGATGTCGTGAGGATATACTTTGCTACATTACATTTGAAATGTTGTATTTTATAATTATAGGAATTAAGAGAAAGATTAAAAATTCAAATATATATATATTTTTTTGAATAATTTTAGGTGAAGGAATATTGATTACTATTTATATAATTATTTTGCATAATAATACATATTTTATTTCATTTCAAGTTTATATTTATCTTTTAATATGGATTCAGGTTATATCATGTACAGGGTGTTTATGGAAAATCGCCCTCTTACGATGTCGAATTTGGTTTGCGGAGCAACCAAGTTTTTAAGGGGGGCCATGTAGCAGTACTCGATTTTCGAGGAAAATAATTTGTATATTTTGATTCTATTTTATGTTTATGTCACGAAATCATTTATTAAGGTTATGGGAATTAAATGTTGTATATGTGAGTAAATGCAAGCTGCACAATCTTGCTAATGTTTGTGTCAGCAGTTTATTGTAAACACATGTGTATAAGAATGTCATCGTTGAGAGTCTGGCAATGTAGGAAGGAAATGTTGACAATGTGTCTTTCCTCACATTAGCCAGATTCTAGAAATTGTATAAAGTGAATCTGTAAGATTTCACGAATTTCATGAGATTACGGATGTACAGAGAATTGCTTAGAATCGGGAAATCAGAACGTGTCGAGGATTGCAATTTTGAGTTTTGACACATGGAAGGAATTTGTCTCTCCATGTGAAAACGGTGTTGCACGTGCTGCAGCAGACGAAAAAGCAGACGACGGTGGTTGGACAACGCCAAACAAAACCGGAGGCCGAGAGGAGAGTCTTGGAGAGAGTTCTTGGACAGTTCACCGAGAGTCGAAATTGGACAATTCTTGGAGAGTCTATGATCAAGTTACCGTGATCATTCTTGGGTTCGAGTTTGGAGAACCAAGTTCTATTTGAGAATCAGCCAGATGATAGGAGGAGAAAATACTTTATATTCCAAAACATTCTGACTACGCAGAACATCACGCAGAGAGTTGCATTTGAGAGGAGCCATACCTCAATGCTCATTTTCGTCTTCCACCAGCAAGGAGATTCAGCGTAAAGGAGCCGAGTTCAACGCCAGAACGACGTGGGAATACACCAGTTTTATCCAGGTATGTGTGGCACCGAGTCAGAATTCAAAAGCTCAATACTTGATCGTTTCTGTACCCGTCTGGCAAATGAATCTTAATATCCGTCATAACTAGCGTTCTGAAATCTTACAGTACACTCATAAGCATAACGAAATACAGTGTTTTTATTTTAATGAAGTGGACGTATCTTTATTTAAATTATCCCCAAATGAGAAACCTCTCGCAAGTTAATATCAGAGTTCGTCCCACTCATTCTAGATGGTGAGTGGAAGGCACCTAGTTGCACTCAATTTTGCATCCCCAATTAGGCACTGAGTGGCTGGGTTGTCACTACCTATTATTATTCTTGAAATGGTCAACTTCTCCAGGGATCTCTTTTTACATTTCCCAGTCCAATTGTACAAGACCGCTACCTTGTCAGTAAAAACTCTTCTTAATATGTTTCTCACGACGTGGCCAAGATTTCTCCCACCAAAAGTGCCAAGGTACGTTTCCTAAAACACAATTATGAAAATAAGAAAAGAAATGAAGCACTTCCTTCACGTTGTAAGTCAAGCAATTACAATATACCACTAGTGGGTCTACAGACCAATGGCCTCACGTCAATTGCAATAGCTATTTAACATTTAAGGATGGATTTCTATAACATTACTTACGCACTGACTAGGATGAGGATTGTTTAAAAGTGCAATTTTTGTTGCAAAGACATCATTTAAGGAATGAGACGGTTCAGCCGTCGCTTGAAAGCCCAAGTAATCTAGTTACTGTTTGGAGGTGTTTAGTCGATAACTAAGATGCAATTTTTCAGAATGAACTGTTTAGTAATCAAATAACTTCGTATTTTTGAAAAGATAAAACATTATTCACGGAGAATAACTGTTCACAGATGAATAAAGGATTATTTCGATCCCATTCTTGCGTACCGATACAATCATGATGATATACGGCTCATGCATTGAATTTGAAAGCACACAGCACACGAATCGGTTGATCTCCCATGTTTAGGGTAGTTCGACACACGGGATTGCCCATTGGCAACTGCTCTAAAGCTCTAATACTTTGTGGGAACTACTTATGAACAGGGAGTGCTCAAAGAACATCTCACACACACATCGCCGTTGTACTTAAGGTCGAAGTTGTAACGTAAGAGACGACGGTGTGGTTCATGTTGAATATTTTGAACCATGAATACGTGTCCGTGATAGAGTTTCGAATATGAAGGAAAAAGCCTCCTCTAGGCATTCCATCCGGTTAAATATTACCGGGGTTTGTTCTTCGTTAAGTGGACCATTGATTTCGTTTTTTTTTGTTTTTTTTTAAGTTTCTAACCAAACTTACCGAGCAACATCTTTATTATCTGAACGTATAATTGTTTAGAAGCAGGGCTGCCACAAATAAACTACAATAGTGTGATCTACTTTGTGGGTACGAGTTTACACAATTTGGTACTTCAGTGTTTTCAAAGAAAAATGTTAAAAATTAAAATGTATTGCCTTGAACGAACTTTGAAAGTTGACGTGTTTTTAAGACGCGTAAACAATAAATAATGGGGTTCGGTAAACTTAATTCAACAATTCATGAACGTAGCACAACGAAAGGTTAAAGTCCTAGACACGTTTACACATTAAATTCATCTCTAGGTATTATTTTTAATTTGCCAAATTCTCCGTTATTCTAATGGGATTTTATTTTAATAAAAGAAATTTGAGGCCCTATCCCCTTGGTTTCAAATCTTTTAGGTATCCTTCCACCCAGCCCCCGATTTACTTTAACTTATTCTTAAATTCACTCTACTAATTAATTAAATGAAGTCCTCTTCAGTATTTCAAACGCACTGAATTGGCCTCTCTTCATTGAAGGGTGGGGGCTCCTTTCGCCGGTAGGATCCCTTGAAGAATCCACATTCGATTTTTATTCTTTCTTTTTAATCAACTTTGGGTTAACACGGGACAAGGAAGGGTGTAAGATAAAAATGACGGGCAGTTTAGTTGCAGGTCTGTTTCTGCCTACTGCACTGTTACCTTACATGAGTACGTCTTATTACGACTTCTTCCCTTCATCCACAGTTGCCTAAAATCCAAAAATAAATTTTGACTCTGGATTCTGTGAGCCCCCCTCCCAAGGAAAAACTAGAAATATCTTCCTACATAAACAATTTACGATATTCCGGAATGAATAAAGTATCTAAAATTGGCAAGATGTTCATTAAAGTAAACAGCTTGAATGATATTTAATTTGTCTCCTTAATTCAATTTTTAAATATTGATGTACGGAAACAAAATTAGCGTAAAAATGCAAATATACTATTATTTAGAACACAAGCTTACCAGCGTCGTTGCATTGTCACGTACTTGAAGCCATTCTTGCAAGTTTAACACGTCAACTACTGATGTACATGGAATTGCACAGTTTTCCGGTAAGTTCACTTTTGCAGGCGATGTAGAATTTGCCGTTTTTAATTGGTCCTTCAGTAAACAAACATCATTGCTTAAATCTATTAGCATATTTTTCATTTCTGCAAGGTGTCTTGCAACTACTGCAAAACCTAGAATGAAAACAAAATGGGAGAAAATTAATACTCAAATTTTTGTAATAATTACTCTCAAATATTATGTTCTTGTTGTGTTTAAACATGACGTGTATGAATTTTTGGATGAAAGAAAATACTTGTTAGAAAAGATAGGCGGTGGGAAGGGACAGTAGGCCGAAGCGCCAGAATACCATAAACACACCATTTGCTGTTTAAATTGGGAAGAAGTGACCTAAGTATATCTAGGGTTGTTGTATTTTAAAATAAAAAGAAAAAGAGATAGTAAATAAATAAAATAAACCTTGAGTACAAAAGAAATAAGTAATTTTTAATTTACTCTCACTCACATCTTAGTAAATACTTGATTTTTACTGAAACCCTTGACATTAAGTTACGTCCAAAATCATGTGAATATGTTGGCCCTACGTCCAACCCCAGAAAATGTTTTCTTAAACAAAGGTACTGAGAAGTTAATAACATATATTTTAACATTGTAAATATTTAATGTAAAATAACATATAGTACAGTATTCATATATGTTAAAATTGTACTACGTTACTTTGTACTACACGACTATTCTCTAAAAGTCGAAAGTAGAAGAAAAAAAGATAACTACGGGAAGTTTTATTTCTCCAGATATTTAAGTGATTTTTATTATCCTCCAGTGTTTATATACTTATCAAGTGTGTCTCTTTGTTTTAATTACACTATTACATTCTTGTAATACCTACCAACTAGGTCAGCCTATATTCAGATCAAGCTGAAAAAACACGAAAATGCCTACCTAATGTAGATACGTGTTAATTTGCCTGAACTGGCATGTACCACAACTACTTTTAACAATTAAAACTTTAGAAGGGATTTTTCGAACAGAGCTATGTCTTTCATCAGGCATGAAGCAAAAGAAACTCAGGGAAAACTAAATTAAGATTAAAGGAAACGGACTATTTACATGGAGTCACCAGCGTGTCATTGTGCCAGCCAATATAATTGAGTTTGTACCCAGACTTCCAGAAGAGCAAATGCATCCTTATTCTGCACATTCTTTAATATTAGACAACAAACCATAGTGGGCGGTTTCAGGGTTTCAGAATTACAAAATATCTTCTAAAGCCTTTGTAATTCTTAAACCTCATATCATTCACTCATGGTT